>NC_037343.1:40492481-40793332 GCF_002263795.3 Bos taurus | reverse complement strand
GGGTGCATGGTAGTTCGTTATACTGTTTTCTGTACTGTCATAAATGTTTGAAAATCTATTTTGCAAACTTAAAAATAAATTATTGAAAAACAAAAAAAAAAAGCAGCAAGCAGCTTGGCAGTTGATCTGGCCAAAGGCAAATGCTGGGGCAGATCATGGCTGCTCTGGGCCTGCATCTTACATGAGACACAGATGAGTAGAAGAGAGACAAAATCCGCTGGTAATGGCTGCATTGACTCAATCCCTTCCTAGCTCTCTCTGCCCCATTACAGTGTGCTCATTAAAACATACTCTTGTCCTGCCACTACCCTGTTTAAAATCCTTCAATGACTCCTTCATTACCTTCAAAGTAAAACTCAGGTCTGCTGTGGAAGACAATTCATGATCTTAACCACTGCTTACTTCCCCATTGCAACCACTCAAAACATTTTGGTTGACCATGACCATCGTTCATTGTTCCAAGTGTCTGTTCAGAGTAGACCATGCTCTAGTCTCCTAACCTGAATCAGTGAATTCTTTGCCCAAGGACTTTTGGGCTTGAGGGGAGAAAGATAGAGATCAATTAGACCATCTCTGGTAAAAGAAGTTGCAAGAAGTCAAACTCAAGAAGTCAACCCAAATGTGGAGAAAACCACTCATCAATGAGAGAGGGTGAGGTTCTTTCAGTCTTTGTCACATATCTCTGCACATGGACTCTTGGCAGCAGTGAGTACCCAGCTCCGGGTGGGTTTTATTACATTGTTGAACTGGCTAACTCTTATCCTTAAGTGTTGTGTGGGAGAATTTCACAGAAATAAGGATGTGAGTTTCTGATCTCCAGTGAGGGTGCCATAAAAAGCGTGCCACCTGGAGCACTCCCTTCAGTTTGGTCGGCTTGGAGTAGCATATGCCTGAAGGACCTGAAGACATCCAGTTATTTTTAATTTTGTCCTTGACAAAAAAAAAAAAAAAATGCTCAAAGAAAGTTATTTTTTTTTAATTTCTTGAGACTTTTATTTACTTTGCAAATATATATATATATATATATTTATATATTGAGGCTAATTCTTCTTAGCAATTAAGATAAGACCCTGGGCTTTAGGAAAATACCTGGTAACTTGAATTTGGAAAAAGTGACATGTTGGAGCATTCAAGGGAAAAAACTGCTCCTTAGGTCCAAGTCCAGGCTAGCAATGTTTGGAATGCAAGAAAGAATCTAAGGAATTAAATTAGACATCATTGATTACCTACAAAGCATGCCTGTTAGGCTTCAGGATTAAGCAAGCTTGTGCTGTTTGAAGTGGGAGTGTGGAAACATACACCCAGGAAATTTCTCTTTCGTTGTCAGCACAAGTTATTACCTGGGAAGCCGGTTGAGAAAAGGTGCAGAGGCATGCCTGGTGACGATTCCTTTCTTTTCATTCATAAGAACCCGACTCTGCTCTCCCCACCTCGGGGCAGGAGGTGACTGAGGAGTCTGTACAGAGCCAGCATACCCAGGCAGGAAGTCGGTGACGTAGCTCCACAGAATGCAGCTGAGAGGGGAACCACTAGTTCAGTAGAACCAAACCCGAAAGAGAAGTGGGCAGAATGAGAGGATAGGCGCAGGGCGCTGGATCAGTGTCATAGGATGTTTAGGGCCAACTCTTCAGACTGGAGTCCCCCTCAACCTACAGGAACACCAAAGGTTAAGGAGAACATGCTGGGTTCTGGGTTCCTTTCTTCATTAAAAAAAAAAAAAAAAAAATCCTTCTCAGCCTTTACATAACAAAGAAATAAAAAAAAGGGAAGGGGGCAGACTCAGTACCTGGAAGTTCAGTTCAGTTCAGTTGCTCAGTCGTGTCCAACTCTGCGACCCCATGAATCGCAGCATGCCAGGCCTCCCTGTCCATCACCAACTCCCGGAGTTCACTCAAACTCATGTCCATTGAGTCGGCGATGCCATCCAGCCATCTCATTCTCTGTCGTCCCCTTCTCCTCCTGCCCCCAATCCCTCCCAGCATCAGAGTCTTTTCCAATGAGTCAACTCTTCACATGAGGTGGCCAAAGTACTGGTTTCAGCTTTAGCATCATTCCTTCCAAAGAACACCCAGGGCTGATCTCCTTCAGAATAGACTGGTTGGATTTCCTTGCAGTCCAAGGGACTCTCAAGAGTCTTCTCCAACACCACAGTTCAAAAACATTAATTCTTCGGCTCTCAGCTTTCTTCACAGTCCAACTCTCACATCCATACATGACCACTGGAAAAACCATAGCCTTGACTAGACAGACCTTTGTTGCAAAGTAATGTCTCTACTTTTGAATATGCTATCTAGGTTGGTCATAACTTTCCTTCCAAGGAGTAAGCGTCTTTTAATTTCATGGCTGCAGTCACCATCTGCAGTGATTTTGGAGCCCAGAAAAATAAAGTCTGACACTGTTTCCACTGTTTCCCCATCTATTTCCCATGAAGTGATAGGACCAGATGCCATGATCTTCGTTTTCTGAATGTTGAGCTTTAAGCCAACTTTTTCACTCTCCTCTTTCACCTTCATCAAGAGGCTTTTTAGTTCCTCTTCGCTTTCTGCTATAAGGGTGGTGTCGTCTGCATATCTGAGGTTATTGATATTTCTCCCGGCAATCTTGATTCCAACTTGTGCTTCTTCCAGCCCAGCGTTTCTCATGATGTACTCTGCATATAAGTTAAATAAGCAGAGTGACAGTATACAGCCTTGACGTACTCCTTTTCCTCTTTGGAACCAGTCTGTTGTTCCATGTCCAGTTCTAACTGTTGCTTCCTGACCTGCATATAGGTTTCTCAAGAGGCAGGTCAGGTGGTTTGGTATTCCCATCTCTTTCAGAATTTTCCACAGTTTATTGTGGTCCACACAGTCAAAGGCTTTGGCATAGTCAATCAAGCAGAAATAGATGTTTTTCTGGAAGTCTCTTGCCTTTAATTAGGCTCAAGTCAGTGTTCCACTGGCCTATTTTGCATGATTTCAGGGATCATTATTCCAAGTCCTCAAGGTGCTGGAATCACCCTGACACCAAAACCCTGGGGTCTACTTCCAGCCCCTCAATCTCTCCAGGAACAAGGCTCAATCTCCTTATTCAGGTATTAAGGAGGCAGGACCTCATGGGACATCTGAAGAACCTGGCAGTGGAGGGGATAGAGGCAGGTAAATGAAAGTTTGAGACAGGACTGAGCTCTGAAGCATGAATGGAGGAGTCTGGCCATGCTCTGAGCCTGAGGCTCCTGCCTCACCCTGGTTCTTCTAGCAAGTAGCTGCAGCTCCTCTAGAATGTGCTAAGTGAAGGAAGCAGATATTTGGTTTCACTTTTTGAAGTAATAACAACTTAGAGAAACTGGCAGCGATAAGATCCCTCCGGGGCTTCTGCTTCAATGATGCAACTGGGGCTGAGACAGAGCAGCTGTGATGCAAATAGCTTGGGCCAGCCCACAAGGAATCTCTGGTGGGTGGAACCGTCTTTCCTTTCAGAAAGAAAAAAGTGGCATCCTTGTCCAGGGGAGGAGTAAGCATTCAGACTTTTGCTTTCTTGAACACCCACTGAATGGAGACACAGCTGCAGGGGATGAATCCACTCTGCTCCTCTGACTTTAAGGAGTAGATTTCCGCCCCCCCCCCACTCTATGGAAGATTTATTTTTTTTAACCACCTTAAGCAAAGGATAAAATCGCTTTTTCTCCTCAGGGAAGAAAATTGATCCTCTGGATCTGTGCCATCACCTTTATTTCACGTGCCTGATTTGTGACCCACCTGGAAAGCAGGGATGCTGCAGCTCACAAGAGGCTCATAGTTACAGAAAGTAGACAGCCCAGACTAAACAAATGCCAGCCCTTAAACTGCTTGTGCAGGAACTGAAGAACAGACTTCCTCAGGGGTTTACTCTGTCCTTCTGTGTCAAAACAGAACTGCTGACTTCGGTGAAAAGGACACGCACTTTGCAAGATCATTTCCAGTAGTGATGACAGTTACGATGGACCATGGGGCCTCATACTTTCCTTTCCTTAACTTATAAATCACATCCTGCCTTCTCTTCCCTCTTGGAAAAAAAATCTTTGGTCACCTACTAATTACAAAAGCTAATAAAATGACCCATCCATGTTCACCTCCAATGATCACAGTAGAAACAAGATAAGACAGGTAGAAAGACATGTTTGGTTGGTAAAAATGCCAAAAGGAAAGTCAATATTATTTCCGTGAATTGCACATTCAGGGAGCTAAAAGAAAGCGGTCAAAGAAAATAGCCAAATAGCCAAAGAAAGAAGGAAGGAAGGTATATGTTCAGGCCACTCAAGATGGTTGCTCTCTTGCTCTCTGTACATCCCCCACAGACTAGTCCTGCTTCACTTACATCCGACTCACATGACTGACCTTCCTGTTGATACATGCTTACCTCAGACCCCAGCTGATAATTGTTCTTATCAAAGGGGTAAGTGAGGGGCCTGCTCCTCTGCTAGTTTCCCTGGTAACTGATGAGCCAACCTGACCTCAATTTCACTATAACTGGCAGTCTCCCCTTCTTCTCAGGAAAGAAGCCTGCTGCCATGTCCTGCTGGTCGCTGGGGGAGGTTGCTCCAAGGTTTTGCTTTAAATGTGTAAGTTCCGCCATCCATGAAACCATTGATGTCTCTGTTGTTGTCTCTAGGCTTTCTGTAGTTTTAAAGCTTGGCAGGTACCAGCTTTATAGGCCTGAGGAGTGTAGCCCAACAGAAGGAAAGAGGGAAGAGAGGAACCAGCACTTACTGGATACCTAGCAATGCTGTCATGTGCTGGAGACTTATCCTATTTTATTTCCTCCAGTTCTTAGAACAGCCCTAGGAGTGGTACTCTTTCCTCTGTTTTATAAATGAGGACAAAGGTTAAATACATCAGCCCAGAATTGCAGGACTAGAAGATAGGCTTAGGATACAGCCTTTTCTTTCCATGCCCAGTGAGGATCCAGGAAGACAGAGTGGCCCAGTGCTTAAGACTGTGTCCTAAAGAACCAGGCAGCTGGGTTCAAGTCCTGGTACCATCAAGTACTACCTGTGTGCCTTCTGGTACATTCTTTAACCACTTCCTGCCCCATCTCTGAAATGGGGATCAAGAAGATTGCATGAGGTAATTTATAGAGCAAGTACGCTAATATCTGGAATATCAGATCAGATCAGATCAGATTAAATCAGTCGCTCAGTCGTGTCTGACTCCTTGCGACCCCATGAATCGCAGCACGCCAGGCCTCCTTGTCCATCACCAACTCCCGGAGTTCACTCAGACTCACGTCCATCGAGTCAGTGATGCCATCCAGCCATCTCATCCTCTGTCGTCCCCTTCTCCTCCTGCCCCCAATCCCTCCCAGCATCAGAGTCTTTTCCAATGAGTCAGCTCTTTGCATGAGGTGGCCAAAGTCCTGGAGTTTCAGCTTTAGCATCATTCCTTCCAAAGAAATCCCAGGGCTGATCTCCTTCAGAATGGACTGGTTGGATCTCCTTGCAGTCCAAGGGACTCTCAAGAGTCTTCTCCAACACCACAGTTCAAATAGGGAACACTTAAAAACTATTAACAGTTATTATACAGAAACTAAGAGAAGGCAATGGCAACCCACTCCAGTACTTTTGCCTGGAAAATCCCATGGACAGAGGTGCCTGGTAGGCTGCAGTCCATGGGGTTGCTAAGAGTTGGACACGACTGAGTGACTTTACTTTCACATTTCACTTTCATGCATTGGAGAAGGAAATGGCAACCCACTTCAGTGTTCTTGCCTGGAGAATCCCAGGGATGGGGGAGTCTGGTGGGCTGCCGTCTATGGGGTCGCACAGAGTCAGACATGATTGAAGTGACTTAGCAGCAGTAGCAGCAGCATACAGAAACTGGTAGGAGTGGGTGTTTTATTTTTATTTTTTTATTCCTAATAAATCGTACTAAGATTTCTTCCTTAGTCTGTTCGGACTCCTATAACAGAAAACTATAAACCGCGAGGCTTGTAAATGACAGACATTTATATCTCACAGTTCTGGAGGCTGGGGAGTTCAAGATTGTGGCACTGGCAGATTTCGTGTTTTGTATGGATTTCTGGTTCACAGACAGCTGTCTTCTCTGTGTCTTCACATAGTAGAAGGGGTGAGGGAACTCTTGTGTGTGCTAAATCGCTTCAGTCATGTCAGACTCTTTGTGACCCCATGGACTGTAGCCCACCAGGCTCCTCTGTCCATGGGATTCTCCAGGCAAGAATACTGGAGTGGGTTGCCATACCCTTCTCCAAGGGATCCTCCTGACCCAGGGATCAAACCCATGTCTCTTTTGTCTTCTGCATTGGCAGGCAGGTTCTTTATCACTACTGCCACCTGGGAAGCCTGAGGGAACTCTTGGAGGGGTGGGGGGGTCTCTTTTATTAGTGCACCAATCCTGTTCATGAGGGCTCCACCCTCACGACCTAATCATCTCCCAAAGGCCCCACCTCCTAATACCATCACATCCAAGCTTAAGATTTCAGCATGTGAATTTTGAGGGGACACAAATCAGTATATAGCAATATCTCTTTAAACATGAGATTGAAACAGTGTCTGTCTTACATTCCTCCATTAGTATCTCTACATGAGATGCATACTCTATCATCTCTTTCTGCTAAGTATTATTGATAGTACTCTCTATAGAGAGAATAGAAGGACAATTCAATCTTTTTCTAGCATGGCAGATCAAAAAAATTTTTTTGGCTTCTCTTTTGTCTAGATACTTTTAAATTATAGACTACTTTTTAGAGCAGTCTTATGTTCACAGCATACTTGGAAGGAGATTTCTATATATTCCTATATTCTATCTACCCCTACATATGCGTAGTGTCAACCATTATTAACAACCCTCACCAGAGTGATACATTTGTTATAATTGATGAACTTACACTGAAATATCATAATCACCTCAAAATCATAGTATACATAAGAGCTTGCTCTTGGTGTTGTATATTTTATGAATCCTTTGTAATAACTGAAGTGTACAGAGTAGTTTCAGGACTTCCCTGGAGATCCAGTGATTAAGACTCTACGCTTCTACTACAGGGGGCATGGTTTAGTCCCTGATTGGGGAACCAAGATTCTGCATGCCATGTGACACGACCAAAAAAAAAAAAATACAGACACAAAGTAGCTTCATTGTCCTAAAATCCTTTGTTCCCCACTAACCCCTGGAAACCACTGACCTGTTTGTTATCTCTATGAAGTGAAGTGAAGTGAAAGTCTCTTAGTCGTGTCCGACTCTTTGTGACCCTATGGACTATACAGTCCATGGAATTCTCTAGGCCAGAATACTGGAGTGGGTAGCCTTTCCCTTCTCCAGGGGATCTTCCCAACCCAGGGATCAAACCCAGGTCTCCCACATTGCAGGTGGATTCTTTACCAGCTGAGCTACAAGGGAAGCCCAATCTTATGTATACTATGATTTCGGGGTGATTATCTCTTTAGTTTTGATTTTTCCAAAATGTTGAGACCATACATTATGTAACTTTTTAAGATTGCTTATCTGACTTGGTAATGTGCATTTAAGTTTCCTCCATGTCTTTTCATGGTGTGATACCTCATGTCTTTTAGTGTTGAATAATATTCCATTGTCTGAATGTACTACAGTTTATTTATTCATCATCTTCCTGGAAGGTATCTTGGTTACTTCCACATTTTGGCAGTCATGAACAAAGCTACTATAGGCATGCATGTGTAGGTTTTTGTATGGATATAACTTTTCAGTTTTGGCAAGAAAATACCAAGGAGTGCAATTGCCTTGAACAGCAAGGAGATCCAACCAGTCGATCCTAAAGGAAATCAGTCCTGAATATTCATTGGAAGGACTGATACTGAAGCTGAAACTCCAACACTTTGACCACCTGATGTAAAGAACTGATTCATTTGAAAAGATCCTGATGCTGGGAAAGATTGAAGGTGGGAGGAGAAAGGGAAAGTGTAGGATGAGATTGTTGGATGGCATCACTGACTCAATGGACATGAGTCTGAGTAAACTCTGGGGGTTGGTGATGGACGGGGAGGCCTGGTGTGCTGCAGTCACAAAGAGTTGGACACGACTGAGTGACTAAACTAAACTGAACTGATGGCAAGAGTATGTTTAATTTTGTAAGAAACTGCCAAATTGTATGTCAAAGTGGCTGTACCATTTTGTATTTCCAGCCACAGTAAATGAGAGTTCCTGTTTCTTCACATCCTCGTGAACATTTGATGTCAGTTTTTCTGAATTTTGGTCATTTCTCATAGGTGTGTCATACTCATTTAAAAAAGAATTGTGTTTTCCTGATGTAATATGAAACATTTTTCCATGTACCTATTTGCCATCTGTATATCTTATTTGGTGAGGTATCTGTTGAAGTGAAGTGAAGTCGCTCAGTTGTGTCCGACTCTTTGCAACCCCATGGACTGTAGCCTACCAGGCTTCTCCGTCCATCGGATTTTCCAGGCAAGGATACTGGAGTGGGTTGCCATTGAGGTATCTGTTAAATGGCCTAGTTTTAAATTGGGTTTGTTTTCTTATTGTTAAATTTTGAGTTCTTCGTATATTTCAGATAATAGTCCTTTGTCAGACATAACTTTTGCAAATATTTTTTTTCCCAGTCTGTGATCTATCTTTTCATTATCTTGACAGTATTTTTCACAAAGCAGAAAATTCTGGTTTTAATGAAGTCCAGTTTTTCAGTTCTTTCCTGGATCATGCCTTTGGTGTGGTACCTAAAAAGTCATCACCAAATCTGAGGTCATTTCTCTTGTGTTTTCTGTTATCTTCTAGGAGTTTAACAGTTGTTCCTTTATCATTTAGATCTGTGGTCCACTTTTAGTTAATTTTTGTGAAGAGTGTAATGTCTGCGTTTATATTTTATTTTTTGGGGGGTGGAGGCATGTGGATGTCCAGTTGTTTCCCCACCATTTGTTGAAGGTACCATCTTTATTCCATTGTACCACTTCTGCCTTTGTCAGAGGTCAGACGGCTGTATCATGTGGGTCTACTTCTGGGCTTTCTATTATGTGCCATTCATCTATCCTTATCCCAATACAAAATTTGTTTTTTATTAATAGAAGCTGGAAAAATTTCTTTCATTTCCACTATTTGCTATTAAATGCCACAGCTATAACCTCTTGTCCCAAGATAAAGAGCTACAGCCCTGAGATTTAGACGATCATGTCTTCTCAATAGCTGATGGCTGTTGCCTCAGCAGATAGTCTGAATTGGTCAAGCTTTTCAGTGTCCAGTTTCCTGTCCCACTAGATGAATTTTCAGGGTATAAGAAGGTCATGAATCCTGAATAGTAGTGACTCAAAAAGCAACATTTCATTCAGATGCTGCTCCTTGGGGTCAATGATATAGTTCAGATGCCTGACACGGGCCACGGAGGGTAGGTTGTTCCTGGGAGCCAGGTACATGTGTAGTAGTACTGACAGGTCAGGGGCCATGTGCTAGCCTTTCCTTGGCTGCACCCTTTCCTGGTGAGGAGCTGGCAGGGCCAAGTGGATATGTCTACCTAGAGCCTGTGGACTATACCTGCTTCCAGGCTTACTTGCCTAGGCTTTTCCCTGGACTAGTCCTCCAGTGAGTGAACCATGCTGGTGGTGTGCCTTTTTTAGGTCTCTGAGTGATCAGGGCAGCAGTTTGCATCAAGGATGGGAACAGGTAGGAAGTGTTGCGGTGGGGGGATGTGTGGACATATCTCAGATGTGTAATTTAAGGTGTCAACACATGTGTGTGAGATCCCTCAATGTGTAGGAAGGAGCCTAGGGGTGAAAGAGCAAGGGTAAGGGTACAGGACAAGGGGCGGCTCTGGGCACCATTATTTTCCACACCAAATTTGAAGAGGCCAAGAATTCTGAATTTGTGCCTGGCCTTCCAGATAATTATGAAGGCATATTTGTCAGACTGATAGGATAGGACATATTTAACAGTTAAATTGTTACTTGAGTTTAAGTTTCACATAACTAGATGTGTAGTGTGAGGATCATCATTTTTACTCTTTCCCATGACGCCACAAATCTGGGGGATGGACCTGTGATGAGTGATAGATGTGGGACCACAATTCAGTGTTCTGAGTTTCCATAGTAAAGTTCTTTCAACTCTCATGGAGCTTGACTCATCCTTACTAAAAACAACTGTTTATCCTGGACTTCCTCTTGTTTCATCCTCTTGTTTCATCTGGTCATGTGTAAAATCCAAGGCTGAATCAAAGAAAGTATTCTCACCCTAAATTTAATTAAAACATAGTGTCCCTTGGGCACTCATTCTCCCCTGACACTTCTCTTCACAGGCACAGTACCTTGTGCTGTGGCTCATCCTCTTCCTCCCTCTTTCTCTCTCTAAAATTCACCCAAGGGATGACTGAAGCCTAGGCCCAAGGGCTAGGCAGAGAATCGTTATTCGTAGTGGGTACAGAGAGAGCTGTGTAGGCAGGCTGGAGTCCTCACATGTGCTCATGGCTCATCACCTTGTGGAACAGAACCAGAGGTGGAATGGGGGAGCTGACTGTGGTCCAGGGACCAGCTCTGTCATGCTACCACATTCAAGAGTAAAACTGAGCAGAGTCTGAAAATCTGGATTTTGAACTGGTTTTCCAAACTATTCTAATCCTCATAAGATGATAAAACATATTTAATGTAAAAGCCTCTACTCTGAACTCTCAAGTATGTAGAATGTGGTTCGTGAGTCTCAACTTATGTTTTCACATCTGGACTTGAGACTATTAGGAGTAGACATCTGCTTAGAAAGATTTTCTCCCCGTAGGCTATCCTTCTCTTCTTTCTGAATAAAGGCCTGGTGATTTCCAGCATAAAGTCCACTGTCTGAGGTGAACAGAGACTTTCAAACCTGACCGCTGGCTGACCTTTACTTTCTTGTTGGTTTAAGGCCAGGGGGTCTTATATAGGTTTTCATATTGGGCCTCAGCTTGTATCTGACCTCCCATGTTTTCTTATGTCCTTCCTGAAGTTTTCCCCTGTCCTGGGTGTGTTGAGAATTAAGAGAGAAGGATAAAGCCCTCTGCACTCCACCCTCTTTGTTTTCTATTCCATCGTCAAAAAACACATGCATACACATGCACAGAGCCACACAGGATTCCTGTAAAAACTGGAACTCCTGTTCTCATCACTGAGACTGTCTGGAGCTTCCTTCCTCCTCTTACTGCTCTAGGGTGTTTTCCACTCAAAACCATTGACTTGGAAAAAAAAAGAGAGAGAGAGAGAAAAGGGAAGGGTTTTTGTCAGAACATGAGAAACAAAATTCTAAAAATAGCTCATATTCTTATATTCTCCTGCAGACATGATGCAAGTGTTATTAAGTTGAGGAACTGTTGACACCAGTGATATGATTGTGGGTCCTTTGACCTTATTTTTTCCCCATCAATGTTTCCTGAAATCTTGATTTTGGACAGTGACTCTTAAATGCAAGCTTGTAAACAATCACCCACAGATGCTTACAAGAAAATCTTAGAGCTATAGGCTCCTTTAAACTTATGTTTAAATATATTTGTAAGTATAAATATATTTTAAATGTATTAAATATGTGTATATTTAAATAGATTAATACATATGATATAAATTTTTATAGAGATATATACCAAGTAGGGGGCTTCCTTGGTGGCTCAGATGGCAAAGAATCTGCCTGCCATGCAGGAGATTCGGGTTCGATCCCTGGGTCAGGATGATCCCCTGGAGAAGGGAATGGCTACCCACTCCAGTATTCTTGCTTTGGAATTCCACAGACAGAGGAGCAAAGAGTCAAACACAACTTAGTGACTGAACAACAACATACCAGTTGGGGGCTTATTTGCTATAAGTATCTTTAAATTTTCCTGGTGTGGTGAAGGGGATTTAAGGAGATAGAGATGGGATAAGTGCAATCAGGATAAAATTTAAAATTTAGGGGTTGGCTGGATGATGTTGATAAAATTGGATACAACTCAATTTGGGCTTCCCTGGTGGCTCAGATGATAAAGAATCTGCCTGCAATGCGGGAGACCTGGGTTCAATCTCTGGTCAGGAAGATCACCTGGAGAATGGAATGGCTATCTACTTCAGTATTCTTGCCTGGAGAATTCCATGGACAGAGGAGCCTGGCGGGCTACAGCCCATGGGGGTCACAAAGAGTCAGAGATGACTGAGCAACTAACACTTTTACACTTTCAGTAGGTTTTAGGAGGCTCAAGATATCAAGATAATTCATTGGTCCATTATTTATTCAACTAATACTTCTATCTTTCTCCTCTAACAGAAAGGGTTAAAGCAGCTGAATTGTATTTATTGTGTTTACTGGCAAGGATTATATATACTATTCTGGAAAACATAAGATTGTGTCACAACTATTCACAAGTTCAAAGCTCTTAGGGAAGGAGAACATGTACCTGAGAAAGTTAAAACAATATAAGGCTTTATCAGAGATACTGGCTCTGAGTTTTACCTCATTTCCCCAACCCATATGTTATGATATGACCAGCATTTGCTTTCTAAAATGAAAATCTCATCACATAAATCTGCTTTAAACTATTTGTTGGTTCTTGGTTACTTACTGGAGAAAGTTGAAGTGCCTTAGCATTGTACAAAGTGTCCACAAATTTGTTCCAAACTACTTTTCTAGACTCGTCTCCAGTCACCACTGTTCCTTCCTGGGATGGGGTGGGAGCTTCCTGAGAATCATGACTAGGTCTTACTCATCTTTGACCTCCCAGTATCATGGTGGAGGCTTTGGGAGCACTTTACTTTTAATTAGTAGAGCCTTTCCCATACATCAGTCTCTTCTCTAAACTATATTATTGTGGTACTTAACACATACAGAAAACTTCATAAAACAAATGAAAACCCATGTCTTTTACCACTTAATTAAAAAACTAGAACTTTGCTGGCTCACCAGAAGTCCTTTTCACACCCTTTCCTAATCACGATCCATTTTCTCTCCCCAAAGATAACCACTCACCCCACCTATTCACCTGTTCTCAGCTCAAGCCATAATCTCCACACCCCACCTCACTTTTGGGATATTCCCCTGACCTCATATAGACCTCTGAGAACTTCCTTTGTCTCTGATCTTTAAGGCACCTATTGTATTAGCATTCATTTGGCATTTAGTCACCTCAGTTTTGGAGAAGGCAATGGTACCCCACTCCAGTACTCTTGCCTGGAAAATCCCATGGCTGGAGGAGCCTGGTAGGCTGCAGTCCATGGGGTCACTAAGAGTCGGACACAACTGAGTGACTTCACTGTCACTTTTCACTTTCATGCATTGGAGAAGGAAATGGCAACCCACTCCAGTGTTCTTGCCTGGAGAATCCCAGGGAAAGGGGAGCCTGGTGGGCTGCCATCTATGGGGTCACACAGAGTTGGAAACGACTGAAGTGACTTAGCAGCAGCAGCACCTCAGTTCATTTCAGTCACTCAGTCGTGTCTGAATCTTTGTGACCCCATGGACTATAGCACTCCAGGCTTCCCTGTCCATCACCAACTTCTGGAGCCTACTCAAACTCATGTCCATCGCGTAGGTGATGCCATCTAACCATCTCATCCTCTCTCGTCCCCTTCTCCTCCTGCCTTCAATCTTTCCCAGCATCAGGGCCTTTTCCAATGAGTCAGTTCTTCGCATCAGGTGGCCAAAGTATCTGAGCCACAAGGGAAGCCCTCTAGTCACCTAAAGCATCTCAAATAAACTATTATGTATTTTGTGAAGTTACATTTATGGTGTTTTTCTTGTAGTGTTTGTATCACTTTGCTTTCACTGTAGATATCATCATCTGTTCAGGTACTTTTTGATGTCTAACTCTCTATTGCTATTGTCTATGTTCTAAATTTATAGTTAAGATCTCATTATAGATGATTAATGAATATTTATTAACAGATATCAAAGCCTGTAAGAGAGATTTACTCAACCTGATAAAGAGCCAAAGAGAGGAAGAAAGCATGTTATTGTTCTGATGTAGTGTACATAAGTCTTCAAGAGTTTCACACACTGAAAATCATAATTTCTCTATGCCTTATTATTCATTTCCTCAAGCCAGAGAAAGTGTTAGGAAACCCAATATTCTTCTGATATATTCTTCATACAGATTAAGGTTTTGAGTAAAGAAGACCTTTAGGATCAAGCAGTACCTGTCCTCTTTAGCATTTTACTTGAGAGGAAATATCACTAGAATATGAGCCAGACTATCGGTTGAATTCCTGACATGGATATTCCAGGAAGATTAATGCAGTGATTAATTGTGAGTTAATACCTTCTTGCTTTGCACATACTGTCAGTGACCATCCTCCTCCTACCCCCGCCATTGTCACCTATAAAATGAAAATTAGAGAGATCATGAAAATTAGATCTCTCTCATGAAAATTAGAGAGATCAAGGTAGACTTCATATAGAAATCTAAAGGCTTCGTTTATTCTGTCCGACAATAATTTTTTTCCCTTAAAATACTCAACACATTGTATTTCACTGTATTTATCTGCCACACAGAATTATAAGCACCTCAGCTTAAAGGGTTGGGTTTTATTTAGTCCTAGTGACTTCACTTTCACTTTTCACTTTCATGCATTGGAGAAGGAAATGGCAACCCACTCCAGTGTTCCTGCCTGGAGAATCTCAGGGATGGGAGAGCCTGGTGGGCTGCCGTCTATGGGGTCGCACAGAGTCGGACATGACTGAAGTGACTTAGCAGCAGTAGACCTATCGTAGGTGTTTAATAATTTGAATAAAAAGTACAGAGTAGTAAAATTTGAGACAGAAAATCAAAAGTAATAAACACTCACTGCCAGAGTTAATACCTTCTGTTTTCCCATGACTAGGTTAGATTCTGAGAACAGGCAAATAAAAACACAGAACAGGCATTCAGGAGCTCATAGTCCAGTAGGGAAAGGAGAAAAGTAAATGATCACATGCAATATTGTTTGCAGGAGGGAGATGGAGATGGATAGGATGCTGTGGGAGCCCAGAGAACTGCTGTGTGACTTAGGAGGGAGAGTAGGAGACAGATGTTCAAGCTGATTTATTCAGGACAGGTAGTGAGTCATATGGAGAAGGGGAAGAGGTAGAAGGCATTCAAGGTAGAGGAACCTAAGCATTGGAGTTCTCCATCTTAATGGTCATATGACCTTACATGGAGCTTCCTGGTGGTGAGAATAAGCACAGAAATCTGCTTCTGTCAAGTTGACCATAGCCCTAGCACTTCTATTGGGTGTACCAGAGAGGAAAAGAGAAAGAAGAGGAGAACAGGAGGGAATAGCTGAACTGTGTTCAACTATAAGGGAGAGTCTCGTATTTCTGTGTGACTGAGAAAAAGTAAGATGATGCAATCGGATCACAAGTGAACTTGTACTAGTACTTAGATGTATAAAGAAACTTAGCTTCTTTATTTTCTAATACATGACTGATCTTTATAGTCTCCTCACATCCCATCAGGAGGGGAAGGCTTTCAGCTTCCTATTTCTTGCATGATTGGCTATACTGGTTTGAACAGTGTATTTTGAATGACTGAGTCTCTTTTAGATAAATACTTTTCAAATTTCCTCTCCCCATCTCTACTCCTGCCTCCCTTCCTTCTCCACTGTCCCCCTGGCAAGGGCAACCTCAGGGCAACACAGAAGACAAATGACTGGAAATCATATAGAATTCTGTAGCATCTTACTGATCTCTTCTGGCTCCTGTCATGGGGCAGTCACTCAGTCTTTCAGGTATAACTTGTTATGTCTGACCTTTTGTAGGATATGCAAGCATCTGTGACTAGAATACACAGTCTAGGGCGTTTATATGATATTTTGGGTGTGGCAATCCCTTCAATCAGACCCTGGGTCTTAGCCAATATGCTGCTCCAATTAGTACCTTAATATCAAGTCACAGGAGAAGGCAATGGCAACCCACTCCAGTACTCTTGCCTGGAAATCCCTTGGACGGAGGGGCCTGGTGGGCTGCAGTCCATGGGGTTGCTAGGATTTGGACACGACTGAGTGACTTCACTTTATTTTTTCACTTTCATGCATTGGAGAAGGAAATGGCAACCCACTCCAGTGTTCTTCCCTGGAGAATCCCAGGGACGGGGGAGCCTGGTGGGCTGCCATCTATGGGGTTTCACAGAGTCGGACACGACTGAAGCGACTTAGCAGCAGCAGCAGCATCAAGTCACATGTTTGAGTCCCAAGTACAGGCCTTGGGGGAAAAAGGAAAGATTCTTTAAGACAATCTTTCTGGGCACTCTTCACCATGATCTTCAGGCATATGCATCTGGATCTTTCTACTGGGCCCTTTCCTTGGGGGTTATCTTGAATGGGAGAAATGAAGAAATGAAAGATCTCTCCATAGTACTTAGTCAGCTCACTTTTCTTTCCCATCATCTACCAGGACAGAAGGGGCAATTGATCTACTTCTTCCTGGCACAGATTTCTCTTATATAATATCCTTCTTCTTCTTTTTTAGTAGAAGAAGGAGTATTTCCATATATGGGAGAAACTATAATTTGAAAAGAAACTCTAAACTCTGAGTTGGCCAGGTCTGTTTCTTAATAAAGCACAAGGGGACATTGTTTTAACACTCTCACATATGATTCTAAATAGAAGGGCACAACCAGGATAAAAAAGTAACAAAATAGAAAAGCGTTCTGGAATGGCAGAGTGAGATAGTTGGTGAAACTCTCTACTCACAAAAACAGAAGATACTGGCAAAACAACTAAAATCATTTTGTAACTTTAGAAATTAACCAAAACCACAAAACAAGCTGAAAATTGTCCACACGAGTTTAGTCCACACTAAACTTCTGTAAGGAAGCAGTAACTATGTCATTTTAACATGACCTATTCCTAGTCCCCTTTCCTCTCCAATCAGGTAGAGGGATAGTCATGAAAAGCCAGCAGTCTTGCAGCCAATGGAGAGGAATGACCATTTCTGGAACTTGATTAAAAGACTCATCTATATAGTACCATCAATATTTTGTCTGTATTTGAAGCTACCTGGAAAATTTTCATTCCCAGGGTGTTGGGCTGTTTTAGCTCAGAGCTAGCTCAGCAACAAATAAAAGCTCTATTCCCAGGATGTTACCTGCTAGTAATCTGCTGGCAACATCATAGCTGTTGGTCTAAGGCTATGATTTCAGTTGAGACAAGAAAAGAGTATGACCAGAATTCTTACAGGAAGTCCTGGAGCTAGGTAACTAGAACTAAGGAATTCAAAAAGCTCCATACTTCTGATAATCTAGAAGACAATGTGTGTTCAGGACTTGGCCTGGGAAAGGAGAAGACTCCCGCTATTCTAGTCCACATTTGTCTTACATTTACATTCTGCACAAGCAGGAAGTTAAATCTAACACTGCTTCATAAACTGTCTGAATTTTGAAGGCATGCCTTCACACACAGATCCCTTTGGCCAAAGGTGAAAGACATGTAGACAAAGCATTTAAGAAAATCTCTGATAGATCATAGGTTGGCCACTAAACAATGCTAACTCAAGGGTGACTCCTAGGAATCCAGATTAAAAATAAAAACAAAAATTTAAAAGCCTAGGAGAGAACTCATTGGCCACATATTTCAAAATACTAGCAACAATAAGAAACTTTGGGGAGGGTGATCTGATACCATAGTTGTTATATTATTCAATATACTATCCAAAGTCTCCAGTTTCAGAATTTATGAGACATGCACAGAACAATAAAATATGGCACATATACAGGAAAAGAAAGGAAGCCAAGGAAAATGTCCCTGAAGGGGAAGTGTTGGTGGACTTAGTAGCCAATGACTTTAAATCAATCATTATAAATATGTTAAAATAACAAAATAATTAAAATAAAGCATGACAATGATATCAATTAGAGAATATCAATAGAGAGTTAAAAAAAAAACTCAGTAGACATTCTGGAGTTGAGATGTACAATTCCCAAATAAGAAATGTTTACTAGAGGTGCTAAAAAGTATAAATTTGAGCTTACTGAAGAAAGAATAAGTCAATTTGAAGATAGGTGAGTTGAAATTATCCAGTCTTAGGAACAACAACAAAAAGAATGAAGAAGAAATAAACAGCACCTCAGAGAGACTGTATCCACAGGGACACAATCAAGTATATGAACATATGCAAAATGAATATCTCAGAAGGAGAGATGAGATAAAGGGACCAAAAGAATATTTGAAGAAATAATGGCCCCAAACTTCCCAAATTTGATGAAAATCATCAATCTACACATCTTAGAAGCTTGATGAACTGTAAGATAAACTCTAAATGATCTACACAGAGACACATCATAATGAAACTTTAGAAAGACAAAGAGAATCTTGAAAGCCCAAGAGAAGTGACTCATAACATACAAGGAATTCTCATTAGAAACCATGGAGACCAGAAGATGAGGTGAGATGATATATTCAAAGTACTGAAAAAATAGACTGTCAATGAAGAATTCTATATCCAGCAAAACTATTCTTCAAAAATGAAGGAGAAATAAAGATATTCCCAGATAAACAAACTCTGAGTCAATTTGTCACTAACAGAGTTATTTAATAAAAAATACTAAAGGAAGCCCTTCAGGCTGAAGTAAAAGAAGACTAGATTGTAACTCAAACCCACACAAAGAAATAAAGAGCACTGGAAAAGGTAAGTACATAGCTAACTATAAAAGACAATATAAACATATTTTTTGTTTTTATACTTTTTTCTTTTATATTATTTAAAAGACAGCCACATAAGGAAATAAGTATAAAACTACTTTATTTGGAATGTGTAAATATTATCACTTCTTGGTCTTTTGGCTAAGATCAAGTGTGGAATGTGTATACGTATAATTTGTATAAAAGAAAGAATAAAGAAAGGGAAATAAATAAGCATAAAGAAAGGGAAAAGGAGCAGAGGTATTTTGGAGCAAAATACCATTGAAATAAAGTTAGTATTAGCTTGATCTAGGTTGTCTTAAATTAGTTTATGTCCTGCTGAAGCAAGCACATATCGTTTTAAATTTGAATGCTAATTTTAATCCCTATGACACCCACTATTAAAATAACTTAAAAATACAGAAACAATAGGAGACTCAAAATGATATAGTAGAAGGTATGTATTTAACACAAAAGAAGGCAGTTACAGAGGAAAAGAGGAACAGAAAGACATAAAACATGTAAAAAATAGGTAGCAAAATGGCAGACATAAATCCTACCTTATCAGTAATTATAATAAGTAGATTAAACACTTCAATCAAAAGGCATAGGTTGACAGAATATTTAAGAAAACATAATTGATTTATGTATTATGTATAAGAAATGTGTTTTAGATTCAAATCAAATAGGTTTGAAAGTTAAAAAATGGAAAACAATACACAAAGCAAAGACAAGCTAAAAGAGAGCTGGGATGGCTATATAATATCAGACAAGTAAGATTTTAAGACAAAACTTGTTACTGAAAAAAAGGACATTTTAGAGTAAAATCATCAATCTATTAAGAAGACATCACAAAGAGTAAAACACTCAGGAATAAATGTAAGAAAAGAAGTACAGGAATAAATCTAACAAGAAGTACAAGACTTGTACATTGAAAACTACAAAACATTGTTGAAAAAGCTGTAAACATTTAGATAAATGGAAAGACATCCTATGTTTATATATTGGAAGAATTAATAGTGTTACAATGGCAATATAAAAATGGGGACCATCAATATTTGTATTGATCCACAGATTCATTACAATCCCTATCAAAATCCCAGATTCCTCATTGCAGAAATTGGCAAGGTGATGTGAACATTTTATGGAAATAAAAGGGTTAGAATATTGCCAAAAGAATCTTGTAAAAAAAGAACAAAATTGGAAAACTCATACTTTCCTGCTTCATAATTTACTTCAAAGTTACAGTAATCAAGATAGTATGGTACTGGTATAAGAAAAGAAATATTGATTTATTATAATTGAGAGTCCAGATATTAGCTCTTATGTTTATGATCAGTGATTTTTTTCTTTAAGAAAGGTGCCAAAATAATTCAGTGGGAATATATAATCTCTTCAACAAATGGTTCTGGGACACCTGAATATTCACATGGAACAGTGTAAAGCTCGATCTCAGCCTCACATTGTTATAAAAAATGAACTCAGAGTGGATCATAGAGTTAAATATGAGCTAAAACTATAAAGCTTGTAGAAAAAAACTTAGAAGTAATTCTGTGACCTTTTGTTAGACAACGTTTTCTTAGATATGACACCAAAAACCATAAATAACAGAAGAAAAAGAAGATAAATGGGATTTCATTAAAATTAAAAACATTTACTTCAAAGGACATGGTCAAGAGAATGAGGACATCCCACAGACTGAAAGAAAATATAAATTATATCTCTGCTAAAGGATTTGTATCCAGAATATATTTTTAATAAAGCTTACAACATAATAATAAAAAGAGAAATAAACTCCCTAATGAAAAGAGAAACCAATTATAAAAGAGCACAGGATTTGGATAGACATTTCTTCAATAATAATATACTAATAACCAACAAAAATATGAAAAGATGCTTGACATCAGTAGTCATCAGGTAAATGTCAATCAAAACTATAATCACTTCATACCCACTGTACTGTGAAGTTGCTTAGTCGTGTCCGACTCTTTGCGACCCCATGGACCATAGCCTACCAGGCTCCTCCATCCATGGGATTTTCCAGGCAAGAATACTGGAGTGGGTTGCCATTTCCTTCTCCAGAGACCTTCCCAACCCAGGGATTGAACCTGGGTCTCCCACATGGTAAGCAGACGCTTTTACTGTCTGAGCCAACAGGGAAGCCATACTCCCTAGGATGGTGAAATTAAAAAAGACAAATAATAGCAAATGTTTTGCTAACAGGAATGTAAAATGGTGTACCTATTTTGGAAAACAATTTGATAGTTCCTCATATTATTAATCAGAGTTACAATACAGCCCAGCCATTTTGTTCTTAGATATAGACCCAAGGGAAATGAAGAAGGAAGACATGTGTCCTCACAAAAATGCATTCACGAATGCTCATAACAGCCAAAAAGTGGAAACAACTCAAATGTTCTTCAACTGATGAATGGATAAACAAATGTGGTATATCCATAGTGTAATATATTTAGCCAGAAAAAGGAATGAAGTACTGATATATGCTATAAAGTGGAAGAATCTTGAATAAGCATTAAAAGAGCTAATCACAAAAGACCAAATACTGTATGATACCATTTATGTAATGTCTCCCTATAAAAAGCCAGAATCCAGTTCAAGAGGTAACGTGTTTATTTGGGATCAAAGAATTGCAATTCGAGGTACATAGATTTAGGTAAAAACCCAAATGGTATTCTGATTACAGGCTAGGGGATCAGAGTTTTTATGTGGAAAAGAGAGGAAGATAAGGTTTTTTAAGTTTGCAAATTTTATTTTTTATTTATTAAAAAAAATTATAGTGTTTTAAAAAAGTTAACTGGTGCAAGATGAGGTAATTAATCAAAGTAAAGTCTTATTTGGTAAAAGATGATTTGTACTTTGTTGATGGGTCAGGTGAAAGGCACTAAGCAAAAGTTCATTTTTATCAGTCCTTTCAAGGATATTCTTGTTCTTGCTGATTCTTGGAACATTGGTGCTCTGGTCTAGTTCAGAGTTTCAGAAAACAGGATGTACAACACAGGTCTTCTGGAATGGCTCCTCCAGCTCTACTTTAAATAGCTCTGCTTATATTGTGTGGTTTAGTCACCAAGTCATGTCTGACTCTTGTGACCCGTCAGGCTCCTTTGTCCATGGGATTTTCCAGGCAAGAATACTGGAATGGTTTGCCATTTCCTTCTCCAAAAGTGAAAGTTGCTCAGTCGTGTCCGACTCTTTGTGACCTGAATTCTCCAGGCCAGGCTACTGGAGTGAGTAGCCTTTCCATTCTCCAGGGGATCTTCCCAACCCAGGGGTCGAACACAGGCCTCCCACATTGCAGGTGGATTCTTCACCAGCTGAGCCACAAGGGAAGCCCATTGTATGTATTGTGTATATTGTGTAGTAGGATGAAGATGGTGTGAAATGAGATTTTGGTGGTGGTTGCACAATTCTGTACTATACAAAAGACCACAAAGCTGTGTACTTTAAACTAGTGGATTTTATGGTATGTGAATTATATATCAATCATGAGAAATGCTGGGCTGGAAGAAGCACAAGCTGGAATCAAGATTGCCAGGAGAAATATCAATAACCTCAGATATGCAGATGACACCACCCTTATGGCAGAAAGAGAAGAGGAACTAAAAAGCCTCTTGATGAAAGTGAAAGTGGAGAGTGAAAAAGTTGGCTTAAAGCTCAACATTCAGAAAACGAAGATCATGGCATCCGGTCCCATCACTTCATGGGAAATAGATGGGGAAACAGTGGAAACAGTGTCGGACTGTATTTTTTTGGGCTCCAAAATCACTGCAGATGGTGACTGCAACCATGAAATTAAAGGATGCTTACTCCTTGGAAGGAAAGTTATGACCAACCTAGATAGCATATTCAAAAGCAGAGACATTACTTTGCCAACAAAGGTCCGTCTAGTCAAGGCTATGGTTTTTCCAGTAGTCATGTATGGATGTGAAAGCTGAGCGTGGAAGAATTGATGCTTTTGAACTGTGGTGTTGGAGAAGACTCTTGAGAGTCCCTTGGACTGCAAGGAGATCCAACCAGTCCATCCTAAAGGAGATCAGCCCTGGGATTTCTTTGGAGGGAATGATGTTGAAGCTGAAACTCCAGTACTTTGGCCACCTCGTGTGAAGAGTTGACTCATTGGAAAAGACTCTGATGCTGGGAGGGATTGGGGGCAGGAGGAGAAGGGAACGACTGAGGATGAGATGGCTGGATAGCATCACTGACTCGATGGACGTGAGTTTGAGCGAACTCCAGGAGTTTGTGATAGACAGGGAGGCCTGGCGTGCTGCGATTCATGGGGTTGCAAAGAGTTGGACATGACTGAGCAACTGAACTGAATTGAAAGTTAAGAGAAAGAGATAAGTGTGTCACAAAAATGTGATAGATTGTAGGGGGGGAGTCATGAAATCCCAAGCCATCATCTCAGAGATACACAATTCAAATATTCGTAAACATATTTTAGGTGACCCAGTTTCCAGATCTTTTCAATTAGGAACAAGTTGAGACAATCAAATGCAATTAATTAGGGTTCTAGCAGCTGCAGCAGAGAGGAGCCAGGGACATGTGTATGAAATTAAGATCTCATCTGAGAAATCTGAGTGTAAGAAATTGTAAATTTCCCCTTTTAACTACTGGGAAATTATAAAGGCATTATAAATCCCTTCTTAAGAAATGTACAAGTGACAGTAAACTACTATACATTTAAGTACAGCGGTAGGTTGGGCAGGATAAAGTTAAGGCTAGAGGAAATGGCAACTCACTCCAGTACTCGTGCCTGGAAAATCCCACGGACGAAGGAGCCTGGTAGGCTACCGTCCATGGGGTCTCGAAGAGTCTGACATGACTAAGTGACTTCACTTTCACTTTTCATTTTCATGCATTGGAGAAGGAAATGGCAACCCACTCCAGTGTTCTTGCCTAGAGAATCCCAGGGACAGGGGAGCCTGGTCGCTGCCATCTATGGGGTGGCACAGAGTCGGACATGAGCGAAGCGATTTAGCAGCAGCAGCAATAGAGCAAATTTGAAGATAAAAGGTACTATCCCCAAAGACAATATTAAAAGTCATGTCTTTTCCTATTGTGTGTGTGTGTTAGTTGCTCCAGCACATCCAACCCTTTGCAACCCCGTGGACTGTAACCTGCCAGGCTCCTTCGTCTGGAGTTTTCTAGGCAAGAATGCTGGAGGGGGTTGCCCTGCCCTCCTCCAGGGGATCTTCCTGACCCAGAGATCAAACCCAGATCTACATTGCAGGCAGGTTCTTTACTGTCTCAGTGACCAGGGAAGCCCAACTTTCCTATTGATTCTTATTAAAAAAATCTTCTTTACACTTAACATTCTTTACTATAAAAATTTCAGTTTCATGTAAATGGAATCAAACAATACGTATGTAGCCTTTTGTGTCATTATTTCACTTAGCATAATATTTTCAAGGTTCATCTGTATTTTAGCATATATTGGAATTTCATCCCCTTGGAAGCCCGGATAATATTCCATTGTGCATGTATACACTGTATTTTGTTTATCCATGCATTTGCTTATGGACATTTGAACTGTTTCCATTTTCTGGTCATTGTGCATAAAGCTGCCATGAAAATTGGTACACAAGCATCTGTTTGAATATCCGCTTTCAATTCTTTGGGGTATATATTTAGAAGTAGAATTATTGGATAATATGGTAATTCTATGGTTAACTTTTTGAGGAACTGTCAAACTGTGTTCCCACACCACCTGCACCATTTTACATTCTCACCAGGAAGGCACAAGGCTTACAATTCTTCCATATCCTTGCTGTATGATCAGGCTGCTCAAGATGGCTATTCCCTTGCTCTCTGTACACCCCCTGCCTGACCAGTGTCTTCTTTATTTACGGGCTACTCCCCTGACTGACCTCCCTACATACTTGCCCCTGCTGCTGCTGCTAAGTTGCTTCAGTCGTGTCCGACTCTGTGCGACCCCGTAGACGGCAGCCCACTAGGCTCCTCCGTCCCTGGGATTCTCCAGGGAAGAATTCTGCAGTGGGTTGCCATTTCCTTCTCCAATGCATGAAAGTGAAAAGTGAAAGTGAAGTCCCCAGCTAATGATTTGTTTAACTTTAGCTGCCATGATAGTTTATTAAAGGGGCGGTGAGAGGCATGCCCCTTTGCTGGTTTCCCTGGTAACCAATGACCCAACCAGATGTCAATTCCCCTTATAAACAGTACACCACCCCCACCCCTCTCCCTTCAGCAGAAGCCTGTTGCTGTGTCCTGCCTGTCTGCTGCAGGCTCTTGCTCCAGGCATGTAAGTTTCTCCATCCATGAAATCGCTAATGTCTCTGTCACTGACTCCGGGTTCTTTCTTTGGTCGCAGGATAGGCAAGTAGGCTTGCAGGCTTGTGGGGTGCAGCCCAACAACTGGCAGTGCCGGCAAGGAGATGGAGAAAACTCCTGTAAGTGCTGAGACATTGGTTGGGTAACGCAAAGTTTTGGGGGCTATTCACTAACATTTGGGGCCAAAAGTTGTGTGGGAAATCTGTCTACCAGTGTGTGGGGTCCTGTGGTGTCTGTCCTTGATGAATGGGGGCCTCCAAGGGAGTATGGAGGACTCATAGACAACCCCTAAGGCCACTGCAGAAACATTGGCTGGCTTTTTGGTTGAGGGGAAAAAGTGGCCCCAGCTGTGGGCTGGCCATTGCTCTTTATATTAAGAAAGGTCACAGAGGCTGAGCTAACAGCAGAGGTGAAGATTAACTAAATGCTAGTTCTTGGTCCTCTGAAAGCGAGGTGAATGAATATGTTTTATTGTCCATTAATTTTTTGTTTGTTTAAACTGTAAAAAATTTCTGAAAATTCCAAGATGGGACTATTTTTTGATATTCTAAAATTGGTTTTTGTATGTGTCTTTAGAGGAAATTACCTATCTAGATGGAATTGGTATTTCTCTTCTTGAGCCTTTGAGATGTAAATAATCTACTTGGGCTCTCAGAAATTTAATCCCTGAGAGTGAAGAAAAAAAAAAGTCCTTTTAAAACTCTGTAAGAATAATTGTATTTTGGGTGTGTCTGTCTAAAATAATCTCTCCAGATTCTGGTAACTTGAAACCAAACTAAGTTAAATAAAGAGAATTGACTATTTGGGTCATTTCGAGTAGTATAAAAAGTTGGAACATTAATTTGTAGTGTAGGTTTATCTGCCTTTACTTTCTTAGGAAACTAAAGCGTAAGTTTTCCAAATAGTAAATGCAGGTATGACAAACAGTGTACAATCACTTGCTTCTTGGTTTTTGCCAGATTAAGATTTTTAAGGGTTAGGATGATGATCAGTCATAATTCTAATTATTATAACAACCACATTTCTTTATTGATTGCATTGTAATCAGATGTTTAACTATGTCTTTTGAAGTCTTTTGTCATTTATAGACAGTTATGGTTGTACTCTTGATGCTGTTGCAAACATGCTTCATCTTTTTTTTTTGGTTCTCTTTTTTAATGTACATAATTACAGAATTCAGACATGAAATTTATGCATGGAGTTTTCCATTTTTAATATTTGGTTAAACAAAATACATCATTTGAAAAAAAAAAAAAAAAAAAAAACCAGCACAAGGCCAACAAAATGGAATAAAAACAAGAAAAACAAAAAGCCTATGGTTGCCCCTTACTGGGCATCAGGGTCAGGCCTGCCTCCTTCACTAAAGGAAGTGCAGCTTTTTGCCCTGGGACATCAATATGGTCCCTGTTCCTAAGCACCAGAATTGGATATGAACAAAGAAACCAGTCCTGACATGTTTAAGCATAAAAGTGCCTCACCTTTAAGAAGATTCAGAGGAAGGACCTTTTTTTTTTTTTTTTTTAATTTGGTTGCACCAGATCTTAACTGTGGTCTGTGGGATCTAGTTCTCTGACCAGGGATTGAGCCCAGGTTCACTGCACTGGGAGCTGGAATTTTAGTCACTAAACCACCAGGGAAGCTCCAGGAAGGACCTTTTGACAAGGACAAGTCTCTGATAAATTTCAGATCATACTGCTGAACTGAGTAAGAAATTAAAGAATTTAAGTGAGAGTTCTTGGCTTTATACAACAAAGAATTCAAAAGCAAGCCAGAGGAAGGTGAAGGTGAGTTTATTTAGAGAGCTACACACTGCATAGGCAGAATGTGGACCATCTCAGAAAGTGAGAGCCTCCCCAGGGCCTGGAGTCCTAGGTTTCTGTGGATTAAGTAATTTCATAGGCTAACGGGTGGAAGAAAGATTCCTGCTATTTTGGGCAAAGGTGGGGATTTCTCAGGAATTGAATCACTGTCCACTTTTGGGCTTTAGATAGTCCACCTCAGAACTGTCATGCATAAGCAGGAGTGATTTTTAGTTATACAGTGAAGGTACAGTGAGCTAAAGATCAATGATCAGACTATTTACAAAGCCACTTTGGTTTCTTTATCGCATACCAACTGCTACGCCCCTTCTTCATTATCTAGTGTTTGTGTCCTAACCCCTTTCCCTCTTGCCTCATTCCCCCCGTGGATATTTTTTTCCTGTCCCTATGGGAAGCAGAAGGACAATGTCTGTCTTCTGTAGCTGCCTCAGGGCTGGGCAGTGGTGTTGACACTGCCTATCAGGGAGTACAAAATCTGGATGCCTGGTGTAGGGGCATCCAGAGGCAGGGCAGCTTCTTTAAGTCAGAGGGTGCTCTGGGCTGAAATCCTTGCATAGCCATCGTTTTGATATGAAACTGTTGTAACCTAGAAGACATGAACTTTACCAAGAGGTTAAAGAGGCAGGGTCAAAGAGGACAAGTTGGAGTATGGCCATTACTGGGCCCGGGAGGAGCAGTAACTGGGTAAGGCTAGGGAGGATGCTTTTAATGGTGGGCCAGACAGCACCAGCATCTGACCCTGGTGGCAGTGGTGTACCCATGATGCTTGTTCATAAATCTTTTTGAGGTCCATCTCTATCTGGCATGAATTATTGATGTTGGTACAGCAGGTTTTATTTACGACCACACAGACACCACCCTGCTCAGCCAACAAGTAGTCCAATGGCAATCTATTGTCCATAATAGACTGGACAGCTTAACCACTCACTTAACGGGAGTTTAAAGAAGCTGAAAGTCTATTTAGGGCATATCCAGTGGTCATGGCTAGGTCCTCTAAAGTGTTGGTTAGATTTTCTAGGATCACCTCATGGTAGGCAAAGCCTCTCTATGGAGTGGCCAATCCCTTTGCCAGTCCTATTCCTGCCCTCATGTTAATCCAGTGGCCCACCTCGGATGGTATTGAGTTTATCCTGTATGGCTATTTCAACTTAGCTCAAGCTGACAATGTGGGAGACCAATTCGTGGGTCTGTTTTTTTGTTTTTCTTAGTTTAAATGTTTTATTATCAAATTAACATATTTTAGTTGTTAAAAAATTGGAAAGTAATTTGTAGGCTTCTTCATCAAACAAGACCCAAAGTCAAAAAGGGCTTCCCATAGGTCATTTCAAATGGGCTTAGTTTTAAAATTCCCTTTGGCACCGTCCTGTTCCACAGAAGGGCTATAGGGAGGAGGGAGATGATGCAAATTTCTGAAGTCTCTTGGCACAGCTAAACAGTTTGCGGTTGTTTTTTGTTTTTTTTTTTTTACCTTGCCTGAGGCCTCCAGGAAGAGTGGAGGTGGTAATTAATACCTAGAGCTGAGGAAACCTGTTGGGTCATCCTGGCAGTGAAAGAAGCTCCATTATCACTCTGTAAGCTTTTGGGGAACCAGAATCTCAGAATTATCTCTTTAAGCAGAAATTTGGATATTGCTATTGCCTTTGCAGTTCTGGAAGGGAAAGCTTCTATCCACCCTGTAAAGGGGTCTATGAATACCAATAAGTATTCCATCCCCTACATGAGGGCATTTAGATCTATTTGCCAGTCTTCCCCTGGATAGGTTCCCCAATGTTATGGGCTGAGTTAGGGGTGGAGGTATGTGGTGGCTTCCTGGGTACAAGGTGAGTTACCAAAATGACTAGGGAGTCCTGCCTTAAATGGGAGGAATCTTGGAAGTGCTTAATAATTTTCCACTGCTTAGCCTCAGGAATGAGAAGCTCGTTATCTTTTGTCAGCCACCCTAAATAGTCTCTTTTCACTCCCCAACATTCAGCCCATTTGATTTTTGTAGGTGTATAAGATGGTACAATAAAGGACAGAAATGGTATGGACCTAACAGAAGATATTAAGAAGAGGTGACAAGAATACACAGAAGAACTGTACAAAAAAGATCTTCACGACCCAGGTAATCACGATGGTGTGATCACTCACCGAGAGCCAGACATCCTGGAATGTGAAGTCAAGTGGGCCTTAGGAAGCATCACTACAAACAAAGCTAGTGGAGGTGATGGAATTCCAGTTGAGCTATTTCAAATCCTGAAAGATGATGCTGTGGAAGTGCTGCACTCAATATGCCAGCAAATTTGGAAAACTCAGCAGTGGCCACAGGACTGGATCCTAAAGAAAGGCAATGCCAAAGAATGCTCAAACTACTGCACAATTGCACTCATCTCACATGCTTAAAGTAATGCTCAAAATTCTCCAAGCCAGGCTTCAAGAGTATGTGAACCATAAACTTCCAGATGTTCAAGCTGGTTTTAGAAAAGGCAGAGGAACCAGAGTCAAATTGCCAGCATCTGTTGGATCATTGAAAAAGTTTTCTCCAGAAAAACATCTATTTCTGCTTCATTGACTATGCCAAAGCCTTTGACTGTGTGGATCACAATAAACTGGAAAATTCTTCAAGAGATGGGAATACCAGACCACCTTACCTGCCTCCTGAGAAATCTGTATGCAGGTCAGAAAGCAACAGTTAGAATTGGACATGGAACAACAGACTGATTCCAAATCAGGAAAGGAGTACATCAAGGCTGTATATTGTTACCCTGCTTATTTAACTTACATGCAGAGTACATCATGTGAAATGCCAAGCTGGATGAAGCACAAGCTGGAATCAAGATTGCCAGGAGAAGTATCAATAACCTCAGGTATGCAGATGACGACACACTTATGGCAGAAAGTGAAGAGGAACTATAGAGCCTCTTGATGAAAGTGAAAGAGGAGAGTGAAAAAGTTGGCTTAAAACTCAACATTCAGAAAACTAAGATCATGGCATCTGGTCCCATCACTTCATGGCAAATAAATGGGGAAACAATGGAAACAGTGAGAGACTTTATTTTTGGGGGGCTCCAAAATCACTGCAGATGGTGACTGCAGCCATGAAATTGAAAGTCG
Organism: Bos taurus; assembly: GCF_002263795.3. Taxonomy (NCBI): domain Eukaryota; kingdom Metazoa; phylum Chordata; class Mammalia; order Artiodactyla; family Bovidae; genus Bos; species Bos taurus. The sequence continues at coordinate 40,763,581 of NC_037343.1, read as the reverse complement.
CTTGCTCCTTGGAAGAAAAGCTATGATAACCTAGACAGCATATTGAAAAGCAGAGACATTACTTTGCCATCAAAGGTCCATCTAGTCAAGGCTATGATGTGAGAGTTGGACTATAAAGAAAGCTGAGCAGCGAAGAATTGATGCTTTTGAACTGTGGTGTTGGAAAGAATCTTGAGAGTCCCTTGGACAGCAAGGAGATTCAACTGGTCCGTCCTAAAGGAAATCAGTCCTGAATATTCAATGGAAAGGACTGATCCTGAAGCTGAAACTCCAATACTTTGGCCACCTGATGCGAAGAACTGGCTTATTTGAAAAGACCCTGATGCTGGGAAAGATTGAAGGCAGGAGGAGAAGGGGACAATAGAGGATGAGATGGTTGGATGTTATCACCTACTGAATGGACATGAGTTTGAGTAAACTCTGGGAGTTGGTGATGGACAGGGATGCCTGGTGTGCTGTGGTCCATGGGGTCACAAAGAGTCAGACATGACTGAGTGACTGAACTGACTGACTGAAGATAGCACCACTGGGCAGGGTGGGGTGTCAGGTAGGAGAACTCTGGCTGGGGTAGGGCTGGCTATTCTTGGGCTGAAGTCTAAGTACCCCTGCAGCCAGGACATTTCTCCTTATAAGGGATGTACTGCCCCTTTGGCCTCTGTAGGGAATGACTTCAACCTCCTTTGGAAGCTGGGCTGTTTCTAGAAGTTCTAGAATTTCTGTCTAATGTTTCTTAAGGGTCCCTTTGGCTGTTAATAGTCCCCTTTGTTTCTTAGCTGGAGTGCTGTGGTCAAGGCAACTGACTTGGCCTCTTGGGTGGAAGTGTGAGAGGGCAGAACTCCAGGCTCAGCTGACTTGGCACAACCAGCCTTTCTTACCCCTTCATGTATAAATCTGCTTCCATGGGTAAACCATTCTGCATCAGGATTGGTCAGGGGCTCATCCTTGAGGTCAGGCCTCCTGGAATAATCTTGTTCAATAGTCTCCACATAGGAGTGAACAAGGGACCCTTGGGGTGGGTGGTCCGGCATTAGAGTAGCTGGGTTCAGACTATGCAAACCTTAAGAGTTACACCTGGGGTGTCATATAAGAGAGACTGGTACTTAAGCAAACATGCAGCCGTCAGCTACTGCTGTCCGTTTGCTTCTAGGGTTCCTTATTCCTGGTGAGGAGTTAGGACTTCTGGTGATTGTCCCACCTCTTCTACTAGCAGAGCAGTGGCAGCCACTACCCTAAGACACCCTGGTCATCCAGTGACTAATTGATCAAGTTGTTCTGAGAAATAAACTATCAGTCTAGGGAGATACCTGAATTTTTGGGTTGAGGACACCCAGGGCTACCTCTTGTCTCTCAGCTATATAGAGGGCAAAGGGTTTTTTTCTAAGTTTGGGAGATCTAATGCAAGGGCAGTCCCTAATTTTTGTTTTACAGGCTAGGAATGCCCATTTCATCCCAGTTGAGGGGTTTTCAGTGCATCGTTTTAGGGCCTCATGGGCTTTGCTGTGAGCTAGAATCTAGGTATCCCGATCCTACAAGAAATGCCATCCCCAGAAATGTCCTCAGTTGCCTTTTATTTGGGAGTGGGGCTTAAGGATTATGATGACTTCCTTTTGGTTCTGGGCTAGAGACCTCATTCCAGGGGTGAGCCCACATCCCAGATATATAACCTATTGGGTGGAAATCTGGGCCTTGTGAGGAAAGACTCAATATCCTCATTCCCTCAGGAAGTCAAGGACCTGAATGGTGTGTTTGTTTATTTTATTGAAGTACAGTTGATTTACAATGTTGTATTAGTTTCATGTGTGCAGCAAAGTGATTCAGATATATCTACCTCTCTCTCTATATTCTTTCCTAGATTCTTTTCCCTTATAGGTTATTACAAAATATTGAGTATAGTAACCTGTGCTATACAGTAGGTCCTTGTTTATCTGTTTTATGTATAGTAGTATGTATATGTTAATCCCATCCTCCTCTAGTTTATCCCTCCTCCACCTTCCCCTTTGGCAACCATATGTTTGTTTCATGTGGCTGTGGATATATTTCTGTTTTGTAAATAAGTACACTTGTATCATTTTTTTTAGATTCCACATACAGGGAATATCATATGACATTTGTCTTTGTCTGACTTCATTTAGTATGATAATCTCTAGGTCCATCCCTGTTGCTACAAATGGCATTATTTCATTCTTTTTTAAAAAAATAATTATTTTGGCTGTGCTGGGTCTTCCTTGCTTTGTGTGGGATTTTTCTAGTTGCAGAGAGCTTGGACTATTCTTCATTGTGGTATATGGGCTTCTTATTGCTGTGACTTCTCTTGTTGCAGAGCACAGGATCTAGGTGTGTGAGCTTCGGTGGTTGTGGTGCTCAGGCTTTGTTGCTCCGAGGCATGTGGAATCTTTCCAGTCCAGGGATTGAACCCATGTCCTCTGCACTGGCAGGTGGATTCTTATCTATTGCCTCACCAGGAAAGTCCATTTCATTCTTTTTTAGAGCTAATATTCAGTTGTGTATTGATACCACATCTTCTTTACCCATCCATCTGTCATGGGACATTTAGGTTGCTTCCATGTCTTGGATCTTATAAATAGTGCTGCTACGAATATTTGGGTGCATATATCTTTTTTAGTTAAAGTATTCTGTGGATATAGGCTTAGGAATGGGATTTCACGATGATATAGTAACTCTTTTAGTTTCTTTTAAGGAACCTCCATACTGTTCTCCATGGTAGATATACCAATTTACAATCCCACCATCGGTGTAGGAGGGTTTCTTTTTTCCACACCCTCTCTAGCACTTATTTGTTGACTTTTTGATGATTACCATTCTGACTGGTGTGAGGTGGTACCTCATTGTAGTTTTGGTTTGCATTTCTCTGTTAATTAGGGATTCTGAGCATCTTTTCTTTTCTTTTTTTTTTTTTTGGCCATCTGTATGTCTTCTTTGGAGAAATGTCTACTTAGATATATTTTTTAAATTGGATTTTTTAAAATATATTGAGCTGTGTGCCTATTTGTATATTTTGGATATTAATCCCTTGTGGGTCACATTGTTTGAAAATATTTTCTCTCACTCTGTAGGTTGTCTTTTCATTTTATTTATGGTTTCCTTTGCTATGCAAAAGCTTTTAAGTTTAATTAGGTCCTATTTTTAAATTTATCTTATTTCTATTTCTCTAGGAGATGGATCCAAACAGATATTGCTGTGATTTTGTCAAAGTGTGTTCTGCCTATTTTTTCTTTTAGGAGTTTTATAGTATCTGGTCTTACATTTAGGTCTTTAGTCTATTTTGAGTTTGTTTTTGTGTATGGTGTTAGAGGATATTCTAATTTCATTCTTTATTATCCAGTTTTCCCAGTACCACTTAATGTAGACTGTCTATTCCCTACTGTCTATTCTTGCTTTCTTTGTCATAGATTAATTGAATGTAGATATGTGGATTTATTTCTGGGCTTTCTATGCTGTTTCATAGATCTATTTTTCTGTTTTTGTGAGAGTGCCATACTTTCTGATTACTGTAGCTTTGTAGTATGGTCTGCAGTCAGGGATCCTGATTGCTGCAGCTTTGTTTTTCTTAAGATTGATTTGGCTATTTGGAGTTTTTATATTTCCATACAAATTAAAAAAATTTTTTTCTAGTTCTGTGAAAAATGCCATTAGTAATTTGATAGAGATTGCATTGAATGTGTAGGTTGCATTGGGTAGTATAATCATTTAGACAATATTGATTCTTCCAATCCATAAACAGAGTATATGTTTCTGTTTGTGTCATCTTTGATTTATTTCATCAGTGTCTTATAATTTTCTGAGTACAGGTATTTTGGCTCCTTAGGTGGGTTTACTCCTAGGTTTTTGTTCTTTTTGATGTAATGGTAATGAGATTATTTCCTTTATTTCTCTTTCTGATTTTTCATGGTGAGTGTATAGAAATGCAAGAGATTTCTGTGCATTAATTTTATATCCTGAAACTTTACCAAATTCATTGATTAGCTCCATTAGTTTTCTGGTAACATATTTAGGATTCTATATGTATAGTGTCATGTCATCTGCAACATGATACTTCTTTTTCAATTTGGATTCCTTTTATTTCTTCTTTGGTTGCTGGGGCTAGGACTTCCAAAACTCTGTTGAATAAATGTGGTGAGAATGGACGTTCTTGTCATGTTCTTGATTTTAGGAAAAATGCTTCAAATTTTTCACTGTTGAGTATGATATTAGCTGTGGGTTTGTCATATATATTGCCTTTATTATGTTGAGGTATATTCTGTTGATTCTCACTTTCTGGAGTTTTTATCATAAATAAATGCTGAATTTTTCAAAAGCTTTTTTTGCCTCTATTGAGATGATCATATGGTTTTTATTCAATTTGTTAATGTGGTGTATCATACTGATTGATTTGCAGATACTGAAAAATCCTTGCACCCCTGCAGTAAATCCCACTTGATCCTTTCAATGAATTGTTGGATTTGGTTTGCTAGTATTTTGTTGAGGTTTTTTGGGTCTATATTCATCAGTAATATTGCCTGTAATTTTCTTTTTTTGTGTGATATCTTTGGTTGTGGTATTGGGGTGATGGTGGTCTCATAGAATGAGTTTGGAAGTGTTCCCTTGTCTGCAATTTTTTGGGAAGAATTTCAAAGGATAGATGTTAACTCTTCTTTAAAGGTTTGATAGGCTTTGCGTGTGAAGCCATCTAGTCCTGGACTTTTTGTTTGGAGTTTTAAAATCACAGATTCTGTTTCATTTCAGTACTTGTAGTTGGCCTATTCACATTTTCCTTTTCTTCCTGGTTCAGTATTGGGAGTTTGCACCTTTCTAAGAATGTGTCCATTTCATCTGGATGCTCCATTTTATTAGCACGTACTTGCTTGTAGCAGTCTCTCATGGTCCTTCCTGTGGTGTTGGTTGTAATTTCTCCTTTTCATTTCTAAATTTATTAATCTGGGCCCTCGCCTTTGTTTTTTTTTTCCCTTGATGAGTCTAGGGAAAGGTTTTTCAATATTGTTTATCTCTTCTAAAATTTAGCTCTTAGTTTCATTGATCTTTTCTATTGTCTTCTTAGTCTGTATTTCAATGATTTATGCTCTAATTTTTATAATTTCTTTCCTTCTACTAACTTTGGGTTTTGTTCTTTCTATAATTGCTATAGGTATAAAGTTTAGGTTGTTCATTTGAGGTTTTTCTTGTTTCTTGAGGCAAGACTGTATTTCCATAAAATTCTTTCTTAGAACTGCTTTTGCTGTGTCCAATAGATTTTGGATCCTCATGTTTTTGTTTTCATTTGTTTCTATTTTTTTAAATTTAATTTTATTTTTTAACTTTAAAATATTGTATTGGTTTTGCCGTATATCAAATGAATCTGCCACAGGTATACCTGTGTTCCCCATCCTGAACCCTCCTCCCTCCTCCCTCCCCATACCATCCCTCTGGGTTGTCCCAGTGCACCAGCCCCAAGCATCCAGTATCATGTATCGAACCTGGACTGGCGACTCGTTTCGTATATGATATTATACATGTTTCAATGCCATTCTCCCAAATCATCCCACCCTCTCCCTCTCCCACAGAGCCCAAAAGACTGTTCTAGATACTTTTGACTTGTTTAGTTTCTTCAGTGATCCATTGCTTTAACAGCACATTGGGTAGCCTCCATGTGTTTGTGTTTCTTTTTGAAGTTTTTTTTTTTTTTTCTTGTAGCTGATTTCTAATCTCATGGCATTGTGTTCAGAAAAGTTGCTTGAGAGGATGTCAGTTTTTTTATGTCTACTGAGACTTACCTTAAGGCCCAACATGTGATCTATCCTGGAGATGTTCCATGTGTACTTGAAAAGAAGGCATATTCTGCTGCTTTCATGTGGAATGCTCTATAAATATTTACTCCATTTGATCTAAAGCATCATTTAAGGCCTGTGTTTCCTTATTGATTTTCTGTCTGGATGATGATGATCTCTTCAACACTTCAATAGTGTAAAGTCCCCCACTATTATTCTGTTACTGTCAATTTCTCCTTTCATGTCTGTTTACATTTGCCTTATATATTGAGGTGCTCCTATGTTGAGTGCATATGTATTTACAATTGTTATATCTTCTTCTTGGATTGATCCCTCTGGATGGTGTTTTTATCTGAGTTATCCCTAGTGGGACTAAAAAGTAGGATGTGGCCCACATACTGTAGGAGAGATCTATTAATCAACTGTAATTCTCTTAATTTCTTTGCTAATTTGTTTCCATACAGGAGGGTGTACCCCTGTAGCCTTAGGGTAGCACAGTCAACTTAGCTGGGAAGTGTTATGACTATCTGGATCTGTCCACTCAAAGATATATCGAGAGTCTGGGTGCAGGGAAATGCAAAAGAAGGCATCCCTTATGTCTGTCACAGTAAACCAGTTTGCATTTTCTGGAACTTGGCTCATTGTGGTATATGGATTAGGGACTATCAAGTGAACAGGAATTACTGTTTCATTAGCTGCCCTCAGATCTTGAACAAGTCTGGATTCTCTACTTTGCTTTCTTATGGGGAGAATGGGAATATTGCCCAGAGATTGACAGGGATATAATAGCCCATATTTTAAGAAGTTGGTTATTAAAGTCTTGATAACTTCTTGGGCCTTGGGCCTCAAGGGATACTGTTTTTCCCATCAGTAATCAGCACTAGGTTTTAATGAAATCTGAACTGACGGACATTAGGAGTTCCGCCAGGAACTTCGGTGTCCTAGTCAGTGGGGTCTACTTGAGAAACACTATGGGGTGGAAAGTAGATGGCCTCTGATTTGTGACTGAGGCAGGCTCTATGGCTAAGAGCAATTGTTTCTCTGAGGGTATCTCTGATTGAACTATTGTCTAGAATTTAGTGCGCAAATCCCTTCCCAACAATGGGACAGGGCACTTAGGTGTAAACAAGAACTGGTGTGCAAAGGTCAAATTCCCTATTATGCAGCTGAGGGGTTGTGGTGAATCATTTGGCTTTGTGCCATCCATTGATCTCTGTTACTGTACAGCATTGGGAGAATAAGAGTCCAGGGAAATCAGCACAGAATAGGCAGCCTCTGTATCTAATTAAAAAAGCAAAAACTTTCCACTGTATGAATGTTAATTATGTTGAATTGGTTTGTAGTGCTTTTCAGGTCTGTTATATCCTTCTATTTTTCTATTCATTCTGTTAATTTTTGAGAGTTTGATATTGAAACCCCAACTAAAAAATCTTAATTTATCTACCTAAAAGAATAATCGTAACATACAGTGGAACTATACGTAACTTTGTTCTGTATTTTCCAAGTCTCCTATATATATGTTATAATATTTTCATAACTTAAAAAATTAAAAAGAAACAAAACAACTTTCCTACATGCCATGTCCAGGGTTACCTGAGTGAGGCTCCTCCAGTGAAATATCTAGGTGTCCTTTGGGAGCCAGGGAGGGTCCAGGGCCCTGTCAGTCTTCCATCTTCTTGGCCACTCTCAGGGTGAGAGCCTCAAGCCTCCTCTGGGACTGGGGGCAGTCTCACTGTCAGCGGCCCTCTAGTTTGTAGTGTCTTGGTGGACTTCTTCCATACATGGGGGCCTCGTCCTTTCAATGGCCCTCCTGGCTGCATTTGAAACATGTTCCTTCTTGGCAGAGCAGTGGCTCTAATCTAGATTTTCTAGATCCTACCCCTCCTGTTGGCTTTTGCAAGGTGGGTGGGGGTGGGGGAGATTAACCGTGAGGTGGTGCAGGGGCTAGGGTTGCCACCAATAAGTGTGCCTTTTGTTGTTGTACCTGGCAACAGTGTTGCTTCCTGCTGTGTCCTCACCCCGGTCTCTATTGTTAAATACTCCAAAGACCAAGTCTATGAGCTGATTCATGGGGCTTTGGGGTCCTATAGCTGTCTTCTGTAATTTTTTCCCCTAATGTCTGGGGTAGACTGAGTGATAAAGTGATTATTTACTAGTACTTGCACTTCAAGGCAATGGCACCCCACTCCAGTACTCTTGCCTGGAAAATCGCATGGACGGAGGAGCCTGGTAGGCTGCAGTCCATGGGGTCGCTAGGAGTCGGACACGACTGAGTGACTTCACTTTCACTTTTCACTTTCATGCATTGGAGAAGGAAATGGCAACCCACTCCACTGTTCTTGCCTGGAGAATCCCAGGGATGGGGGAGCCTGGTGGGCTGCCGTCTCTGGGGTTGCACAGAGTCAGACACGACTGAAGCGACTTAGCCATTAGCCATTAGCACTTCAAGGCAGAGAAGGCAATGGCACCCCACTCCAGTACTCTTGTCTGGAAAATTCCATGGACGGAGAAGCCTGGTAGGCTGCAGTCCATGGGGTCGAGAAGAGTCAGACACGACTGAGTGACTTCACTTTCACTTTTCACTTTCATGCATTGGAGAAGGAAATGGCAACCCACTCCAGTGTTCTTGCCTGGAGAATCCCAGGGACGGAGGAGCCTGGTGGGTTGCCGTCTATGGGGTTGCATGGAGTCGGACATGACTGAGGCAACTTAGCAGTAGCAGCAGCAGCAGTGCTTCAAGGGTGTTGGGTTTATTATTGGTATACTTTCTAAAGGGTTCCACCAGGCAGTCCTAAAAGAGGGGTCGAATTCTCACCTTTTCCGCATGTTATTTCTTTGGGTGTCCTAATTAATAGGCTTAACAACACTTTTCCACCCCTTCTATGAGGCAAGTTATGATGTGGTTCTTGTATTCAAACCCTCTATCTCCCTGTTAGTAGTCCCCAGTGGATTGTATCCCCTCCAGTAAGGTAGATTATATGTCCTTGATTTGGGGCTACCAGTTCACTGGCAGGCATGTAGGTGTAATTCCTAGGCTATACTAAGGATCTGGCTTTTTTCTTTAAAAGTGCAGCAGGTGGAAAGGAGGACTTGTGGACACCCCCAAGTAAGTTCATAGGACATTGTCAGTTTGGTGAATTACTCTGTGAACTGATTGGGGTCCTCAGAAAAATGTCCAAACTAGCAAGCTTAGCCATAAGAAAAGGGATGTGGACTCTGTGGATGTGGAGGGGGTGTGGAAGTTAGCACTTCCTTTAAGGGCCAGAGTTTGGTATTGGGAGGCTGGTAGGTAGACCTGCTTCATGTTGTACTAGCAGGACTCACCTCCAGTAAAAGAATATACGACAGGGCTGGAGGAATCAAGTGGTGGGATTCCCAGTAACCCAGGTGGGGCCCTAGGGCCAGACAGCCGGGAAGACTGTCCTCCCCTCACCCCCACCTCTGCCTTAGAATTGGGATGGGTAGAAGTTCCCAGTTGGGAACTTTGTGGGCTCATAAGGGATCATCTAAAACATCAGGCTCCTTGGGGGTGGAGTGGGGGTGGAGAAAAAGGCACTTTGAAGGGATGTAAGCCAGGCACAGCTCAGCAGGAGCTTTTTTAGATCTGGATCTTAGGAGTAGGGTTATGAACATTTGTGTATTTGGGACTTCTTCCATTAGTTGCAAGATAGTATTGTAATTTAATGACTCATTTTCTGGCCAGATCTCTTTGCTTCCCTCATTTATACTGGGGCTGTGCAGTGTTGCAAAATAAAATTAATTTTCTTTTTTAAGCTATCTTTTCTAAGTTTACTCCAATTAGCTAATGTGCATCCTAAGCACCACTGTGTTTGTAGTGGTCCCTATTATTGGCTAGGATGCTGTGACGAGAGAGGGGTTTTGTTAAATGGTAGTTATTTGTCCTGGCACTCTCCCAGTGTCCCTAGTATTCCAAAAAATGTAGGCAGGGGAGTGTGCAGCTAGGGACTTCAGAGGATGGATCCCCAAAAGGGAGTGTTACAGAATCAAGTTCTGATGGCAATGAAAGTAGTAGTGTGTTACTGGAGAGTAGGGTCTTTCTTGTCCCATCACAGAGAGAATTCAGAGACAAGACACAGAGTTCAAGAGAGCAAAGCGAGAATGTAGTAAGCTATAGTACGCTCTCAACAGGAGACTCAGGTGAGTAGGTACCCTGAGTTTTCTTTGGGAAGCTGGTTATATTGGGTTTGAAAATGAGCAGAATATTCTTTAGGGAGGGAGGGTTTTGGGTCATATTTCCAGATTATCATCCTAGTTTCACCTTTCCTAAAGAAGGAAAGATTTTTGTTCTTATTTAGGCTTTAAAAAAAAATTATTGAACTGTAGTTGATTTACTATATTGTGTTAGTTTCAGTACACAGCAGTGATTCAGTTATACATATACTCATCCTTTTTCAGATTCTTTCCTAATGTAGCTTATCACAGAATACTGAGTAGAGTTCCCTGAGCTATATAGCTGGTCCTTGTTGGTTATCTATCTTATATATAGTAGTGTATGTATGATAACCCCAAGTTCCTGATTTATACCTCCCCTCCATGTTTCCTCTTTGGTAGAGATGTTTGTTTTCCATATCTGTAAGTCTGTTTTTGTTAATAACTTCATTTGTATCATTTTTCAAAAATTAGATTGCACATATGAGTCAAATCATATATTTGTCTTTCTTTTACTTGACTTGGTATGCTAATCTCCACCCATGTTGCTACGAATGGCATACTTCATTCTTTTCTGTGTCTGAGCAATATCTGTGTATATATAACATATCCTCTTTATTCGTTTGTTGGTGGACACTTAGGTTGCTTGCATATCTTGGCTATTATAAATAATGCTGCAATGAACATTGGGGTGCATTTATCTTTTCTAATTATATTCCTAGGAGTGGGATTACTAGATAATATGTATTTTTTGTTTTTTAAGTAACCTCCATACTGTTATCCCTAGTGGTTGTACTAACTTACATTACCACCAACAGTGTAGGAGGGTTCCCTTTTCTCCACATCCTCTCCAGCATTTATTGTTCATAGATTTTTTTTTATGATGGCCATTCTGACCATGTGAAGTGATATCTCATTGTAGTTTTGATCTGCATTTCCCTGATAATTAGTGATGTTGAGCATCTTTTCATGTGCCTCATGTCCACTGTGTGTCTTCTTGGGAGAAATGTCTATTTAATTGGCTGCCCAGTTTTTGATTGGGTTATTTGTTTTTTTGACCTAGAACTGCATGAGTGTATGTTTTGGAGATTAATTTCTTCTAGGTTGCTTCATTTGCAAGTATTTGCTCTCATGCTGTGAATTGTCTTCATTTTGCTTGTAGTTTGCTTTGCTGTGAAGAAGCTTCATTGCATCCTTGCATGCTAAGTTCTTCTTATCTGCAAGGTTAATTTTACTGTAATGAGAACATAATGAGCAAAAGGTTACATCCAGATGCCAAAGATCCTGTCTTTCCCCACATTTCTGTTTGCATCTGGGGCCTTTGTCATCCCAAGATGTGTGGTTTCCAGTCATTCAGAGGTTCCTGCTTTTCTTTGTCTGCCCAAAGGCCCCCCATTGTTCATAATATGTATGGTTTCCTGTCATTTGGCCTGTGTCCCCCTTTCTCTGCTCGTATCTAGCTATCTATCTGTTCTAACAGTATAATTGGCTTATTATACCTGATCTGTGATGGTCCCTGACTCCAGGCCAGGGAATTCAGCAGAAGAGGCATTTATTTATTTATTTTTAAATATAAATTTATTTATTTTAACTGGAGGCTAATTATTTTACAATATTGTATTGGTTTTGCCATACATCAACATGAATCCGCCATGGGTGTACACGTGTTCCCCATCCTGAACCCCCCTCCCACCTCCCTTCCCATACCATCCCTCTGGGTCATCCCAGTGCACCAGCCCCAAGCATCCTGTATCCTGCATTGAACCTGGACTGGTGATTCGTTTCATATATGATATTATACATGTTTCAGTGCCATTCTCCCAAATCAACCCACCCTCGCCCTCTCCCACAGAGTCCAACAGACTGTTCTATACATCTGTGTCTCTTTTGCTGTCTTGCATACAGGGTTATCGTTACCATCTTTCTAAATTCCATATATATGCGTTAGTGTACTGTATTGGTGTTTTTCTTTCTGGTTTACTTCACTCTGTATAATAGGCTCCAGTTTCATCCACCTCATTAGAACTGATTCACATGTATTCTTTTTAATGGCTGAGTAATACTCCATTGTATATATGTACCACAGCTTTCTTATCCATTCATCTGCTGATGGACATCTAGGTTGCTTCTATGACCTGGCTATTATAAACAGTGCTGCAATGAACATTGGGGTACACATGTCTTTTTCAGTTCTGGTTTCCTCAGTCTGTGTATGCCCAGCAGTGGGATTGCTGGGTCGTATGAAAGTTCTATTTCCAGTTTTTTAAGGAATCTCCACACTGTTCTCCATAGTGGCTGTACTAGTTTGCATTCCCACCAACAGTGTAAGAGGGTTCCCTTTTCTCCATACCCTCTCCTGCATTTATTGCTTGTAGACAGAGGCGTTTAATTAATCAGGGAAAAGTGGGCTGTGGCCATCCAGCCTTAAGAAACGGTTCGTTTGGCAAAGGCAGCAGTGAGGTCTTTGTGAGCACTTGAATGTCTGCCTATTCAGTTAGCCTAATGAGCCCCCCGTGTTAGTTAAGGAATGAGAGCCTGCAGAAGAAAAAGCACCCCAAGTGCAGGGCCTAAACCCTTCAGAGAGGGAGGGATGGAGGAGACATAGGCCCTGAATTGGCCAAGTGAATAATCTTTATTATCACATGAAAGAGTAGAAACTAACACATTTTAAATCAGCTGTGCATGCAGTTGGCTTCAGTCGTGTCCAACTCTTAGTGACCCCATGGACTGTAGCCCACCAGGCTCCTCTGTCCATGGGATTCTCCAGGCAAGAATACTATAGTGGGTTGCCATGCCCTCCTCCAAGGGATCTTCCTGACCCTGGGGATGAAACCTGCATCTTTTAAGTCTCTTGGGTTGGCAGGCGGGTTCTTTACCACTATATCCCAATTAAAAAAAAAAAAAGAGAAATATTAGATATAACATGAGGCTCTGTATGATTTGTTTTTTAACTAATGAACGTTTATTTCAAGAAGAAAAAAAGTCTATAGAGCCTGGGGCTGGAGTATATAGAGTCACAAGGCAATGTGATGATCATAATACAAGGAAAATGTTCCCTTCAGGATGTGACATTTAAGATGTTTAGCATAATAGTGGTGGATCAAGCAACCCGTGGAGGGGCCATCAGCTGGGGACTCAGAGTAATAGTAGGTCTTGACCCGAGGGGATGCTAGAGAGGTATACCTCTGTGTGGCCATGAAGCAGATGCGACAGCCAACCTGTTGGCACAGTCAGCTGGGGTGCTCAGGTTCAGTAGACAGTCTAGGAAGTAGGAGGGGTTTGAGAGAAGGAAGAGGAGGAAGGGGAATGGATTTTGTGGCTCCTAACTAGGCTAGGAAATATAAGTCAGCAACCCCTGATAGGGAAGTGCCTGCCCGTGACTTCCATTTAGAAATGCAATGAGGCTGTGAGCCCCAAGAAGCACTCAGGAAGGACCGGGCCTCAGATCTAGTGGAGGACCACCACAGTCCTCCTACCTGAGCACCTTAACACAGTTCTCAGTCCTGGAATTGGACTGAGACTGGGGAAAAGTATGGAAGGGGAATAATTGGGCTCCAGGAGCCATGGAGGGGAAAGTCACCCAATCAAGTTGCCAATTATTTGCTGTGGTCTTAATTTGAAAGTCTGGATGGTTGTCTCATGGATCTTCTTTGCTCAAAAGAAATAGAGTGGTATAATCTGAAGGCGGGAAAGGAGGAGAGAGAACCAGTGAAGAGCCGGGGATTCAAGGGGTTCCTTCAAGGCTAGGCAGCTGGTGTCTACTAGATCCTGTGGGCAGTATCAGCTGTCAGCTAAGCGGCTACTTGGTCTTCACAATGTCAACTACAAATTGGCACTTGCCATGGGTGCTTGCCATCTACCTCTACAATGATTAAATCATATACTGCATAATTTTCAACACTCCCTGAAGGAGTTAAGGATGGAGAGTAGAAATGAGGTACTCTGGGAAAAACTGGCAGGACAGGTCTTCAGATAGTTGGATATTCTTAGGAGCCAATTTTATGAGCCCAATTCTTGTATCTCTTCATATCTATTCTAGAAAAGCACTAAAGTCTTTCATGGTGATGACTGTTTCTTGTGACAAATAGAAGCTTCATGATACTAGCAGAAACTTTCTACAAAAAATATGTGCTTGACGGCATGCACTCCCCCTTTACCAAAATCACATATGTACCATCCTTTCTTTGTACCTCATTGGAGCAGTTTCTCAGAGGTATATAACCACTAGGCTGCAGTCCTCATTTTCCCCCACATAAAATTTAACTCATAACTATCATATTGTGCATTTTTTAAAAAAGTCGACAACATCTTGGGACCCCTTGTCCCAGCAACTCTCCATGGAGGTGGGGAGCTCTAGCCGGAAAGGTAGATAGAGATTATGCCCTTTGAGGTCCCTGCTGTGGTTGCCACAAAAGATGTTGCTGAAGTGGGAAATGTCACGTCCTGGGACCTACAGGAATCCTTAGAATATATTGCTAAGTGAGGGTTCTTGGCTTCAGGTACAAAATAATTCAAGAGCAAGCCAAAGAAAAAGCAAATGTGAGATTATTTAGAAAGATACAGACTCAATAGGCACAATATGAAGAGTTTCAAAGTGAGAGCTGGCCCAGGCCATGGAGTTATGGGTTTTTATGTGTTAGGTAATTTCATATTTTAATGTTGTTGTTCGTTGTTCAGTTGCCGAGTCATGTCTGACTCTTTGCGACCCCATAGACTGTAATAAGCCAGGTCTCTCTGTCCCTCACCATCTCCCAAAATTTGACCAAGTTCATATCCATTGAATTGGTGATGCCATCAAACCATCTCATCCTCTGTCACCCTCTTCTCCTCCTGCCTTCAGTCTTTCCCAGCACTGGGGTCTTTTCCAATGAGTTGGCTGTTCACATCAGGTGGCCAAATATTGGAGCTTCAGCTTCAGTCCTTCCAATGAGCATTCAAGGTTGATTTCTTTTAGGATTGACTGGTTTGATCTTCTTTGCTGTACAAGGGACTCTCAAAGGTCTTCTCCAGCACCACAGCCAGCACCACAGTTCAAAAGCATTTGCATTCTTTATGGTTCAACTGTCACATCTGTACATGACTACTGGAAAGACCATAGCCTTGACTATACAGACCTTTGTCGGCAAAGTGATGTCTTTGCTTTTTAATACACTGGCTAGATTTGTCAGAGGTTTCCTTTCAAGAAGCAGTCGTCTTCTAATTTAATGACAGCAGTCACCATCTGCGATGATTTTAGAGCCCAAGAAGAGGAAATCTGTTACTTCTTCCACCTTTTCCCCTTCTATTTGCCGTAAAGTGATGAAACTGGATGCCATGAACTTAGTTTTTTTTTTTTTAATATTGAATTTTAAGCCAGCTTTCTCACTCTCCTCTTTCACTGTCATGAAAAGGCTCTTAATTTGTCTTCACTTTCTGCCATTAGAGTGGTATCATCTGCATATTTGAGGTTGTTGATATTTCTCTCAGCAATCTTGATTCCAGCTTGTAACTCATCCAACCTAGCATTCCACATAATGTGCTCTGCATATAACAGCCTTGTCATACTCCTTTCTCAATTTTGAATCACTCCGTTGTTCCATACAAGATTCTAACTTGCTTCTTGACCCACATCCAGGTTTCTCAGGAGATGGGTAAGATGATCTAGCATTCCTGTCTCTTTGAGAGTTTTCCACAGTTTGTTATGATCCACATAGTCAAAGGCTTTAGTATAGTCAATGAAGCAGAAATAGATGTTTTTCTGGAATTTTCTTGCTTTTTCTATGATTCAGAGGGTGTTGGCAATTTGATCTCTGGTTCCTCTGCCTTTTCTAAACTTTCCAACTTGTACATCTGGAAGTTCTCGGTTGATGTGCTGCTGAAGCCTAACTTGAAGAATTTTGAGCATAACATTACTAACATAGGAAGTAAGTGCAATTGTCTGGTAGTTTGAACATTCGTTAGTACTGTCCTTCTTGGAAATTAGGAATGAAGATTGACCTTTTCCAGTCCTGTGGCCACTGCTCGGTTTTCCAAATTTGCTGACATATTGAGTGCAGCACTTTAACAGTATCATCTTTTAGGATTTTAAATAGCTCTGCTGGAATTCCATTCTGCTGGAACTCCATTAGCTTTCCTGGCAGCAGTACTTCCTAAGGCCCACTTAACTTCACACTCCAGAATATCTGGCTCTAGGTGAGTGACCACAACCTTGTGGTTATCCTGGTCATTAAGATCCATTTTGTACAGTTCTTCTGTGTATTCTTGAGATTTCTTCTTGATGTCTTCTGCCTCTATTAGGTCTTTACTGTTGCTGTCCTTTATTTTGCCCATCTTTGCATGAAATGTTCCTTTGATATCTCCAATTTTCTTGAAGAGTTCTCTAGTCTTTCCCCTTCTGTTGTTTCCCTCTATTTCTTTGCATTATTCATTAAAGAAGGCCTTCTTGTCTCTCTTTGCTAGTCTCTGGAACTCTGCATTCAGTTGGGTATATCTTTCCCTTTCTCTCTTGCTTTTCATTTCTCTTCTTTCCTCAGCTATTTGTAAAGCCTCTTCAGACAACCACTTTGCCTTCTTGAATCTCTTTCTTTGGGATGATTTTGGTCACTGCCTCCTATACAATGTTACAAACCTCTGTCCATAGTTCTTCAGGCACTCTGTTTACTAGCTCTAATCCCTTGAATCTATTCATCACCTCCACTGTATAGGGGATTTGATTTAGGTTGCACTGTCCTAGTGGTTTTCCCCACTTTCTTTAGTTTAAGCCTGGATTTTGTAATAAGAAGCTGATGATCTCAGCCACAGTCAACTCCAGGTCTTGTTTTTGTTGGCTGTAGAGCTTCTCCATTTTCTGTTGCGAAGAGTGTAATCAGTCTGACTTTGATATTGAACATTTGATGATGTCTATGTGTAAAGTCATCTCTTGTGTTGATGAAAAAGGGTGTTTGTTATGACCAGTACCTTCTCTTGGCAGAATTCTGTTAGCCTTTGTCCTGCTTCATTTTGTACTCCAAGGCCAATCTTGTCTGTTACTCTAGATATTTCTCGACTTCCTACTTTTGCATTCCAATCTTCTATGATGAAAAGGACATCTTTCTTTTTGGTTTTAGTTTTAGGATGTCCAGAATCATTCAACTTCAGCTTCTTCAGCATCAGTGGTGGGGCATAGACTTGGATTACTATGATGTTGAATGGTTTGTCTTGGAAACAAACCGAGATTATTCTGTCATTTTTGATGTTGCACCCAAGTACTTCATTTGGACTCTTTTGTTGATTATGAAGGCGACCCCGTTTCTTCTAAGGGATTCTTGCCCATGGAAGTAAGTATAATGGTCATCTGAATTAAATTCACCTATTCCTGTCAATTTTAGTTCACTGATTCCTAAGATGTCAATGTTTACTCTTGCCATCTCCTGCTTGACCAAGTCCAATTTACCTTGATTCATGGACCTAACATTCCAGGTTCATATGAAAGCTGTTCTTTACAGCATCAGATTTTACTTTCATCACCAGGCACATCCACAGCTGAACATAATTTCCGCTTTGGCCCAGCCGCTTCATTCTTTCTGGAACTATTAGTAATTGTCCTCTGCTCTCCCCCAGTAGCATATTGGACACCTTCCAACCTGGGGAGCTCATCTTTTGATGTCATATCTTTTTGCCCTTTTATACAGTTCATGGGGTTCTCATGCAGGACTACCAGAGTGATTTGCTATTCCCTCCTCCAGTGGTCCCCGTTTTGTCAGACCTCTTCATTATGACAGGTCCATCTGTCATATCACAGCCCTGCATGCATGGCTCATAGCTTCACTGAGTTTTGCAAGCCCTGTCGTAACAAGGCTGTGATCCATGAAGGGGAAGGCTAATGTGTGGGAGGAATATTTCTGCTGTTTTAGGATAGTGTGGGAATTTCCCAGAAATTGGGCCATTGCCCACTTATGGGCATTTTATGATCTATCGCCAAACTGGCATTGTGTAAGAGGGTGTGATTTTTAGGATCATAATGAAGATACACTAAGCTAAAGTCAATGATCAGACTATTCTCAAAGCCACTTTGGTTTTAGCTGGTGCTAACCAATCTTTACTGCATTCCAACAGCAGTGTTGTTCCTTCTTCATTATCTACTTTTGTGTCCTGCCCCTTCCCCCCACTATTTCAACTTCATAAAAGGTTAACATAGGCAGAACACTCTTTGACGTAAATTGCAGTCATATTTTTTTTTGTCCATCTTCTAGAGTAATAGAAATAAAAGCAGAAATAAATAACAGGACCTATTTAAATTTGCAAGTTTTTGCACAGCAAAAGACACCATAAACAAAATGAAAAGATAACCTATGGAATAGGAGAATATTTGCAAATGATGCTACTGACAAGGGATTAATTTGTAAAACACACAAGTATCTCTTATAGCTTAATATCAAAAAAACAAAGATTGAAGAAGGTCCAATACTTTGGCCACCTGATATGAACAGTCAACTCATTGGAAAAGATCCTAATGCTGGGAAAATTTGAAATCAAAAGGCGAAGAGGGCAGCAGAGAATGAGATGGCTAGACAGCATCACCGACTCAATGGATATAAATTTGAGCAAACTCTGGGAGAGAGTGAAAGACAGGGAAGCCTGGCATGCTGCAGTCCATGGGGTCACAAAGAGTAGGACATGACTTAGTGACTGAACAACAATGGAAAAATTGACAGAAGACTTCAATAGACATTTCTCCAAAGAAGACAATACAGATGACCAAGAGGCACATGAAAAGATGTTCAATATCATTAATTATTTGAGAAATGCAAACCAAAACTACAATGAGGTATCACCTCATCAGTCAGAATAGCCATGAACAAAATGTCTCCAAATAATAAATTCTGGAGATAGTGTGAAGAACAAAGAACCTTCCTACCCTATTGGTGGGAATGTAAATTGGTACACTTACTACAAAGAACAGTTTGGAGGGTCCTTAAAACACTAAAAATAGTTACCTGATGATCTTGTAATCCGATTCCTAGGCATATATCCACAGAATACTCTTACTCAAAAATATACATGCACCCGTGTTCATGGCAGTACTGTTTACAATAGCAAAGACATGGAAGCAACCTAAATGTGCATTGATAGTGGAATGGATAAAGAAGATGTCGTGTATGTGTGTGTATTATTCACTCAACCAAAAGGAGAGTGAAATAATGCCACTTGTAATAACATGGATGGACCTAAAGATTATCATATTAAGTGAAGTCAGACCCAGAAACACAAATATCATGATATTGCTTATATGTGAAATCTAAAAAAAGAAATAAATTATTTATAAAAGAGAAATAGACTCACAAACATGGAAAACAAATGTATGATTACCAAAGGGAATTATTGGCAGGTGGAAACAAATTAGAGGTTTGGGATTAACATATACATACATATATAAAATACATATATAAAATATATAACAATGACATATATAACATAGATAACATATATAACATGCATATATAAAATATGTAACAATGACCTGCTGTATAGCACAGGGAACTATATATTTTGTAATAACCTATAATGGAAAAGAGTATGAAAAAAGTATACTGTGTGTAACCAAATCACTTTGTACACTTGAAACTAACATCATTTTATTTATTTATTTTAAATGAAACAAAGATGAATATTTTAAATCAGGGATTGAACCAGTGTATCCTGAATTGGCAAATTCTTAACCACTGGACCAACAGGAAGCCTGGCTTTCCTGGTCTTAAGAGACCTTTGGGGAATTCAGTCTGACTCCTCCTGAGTTGCTCCACAGCCAGTTTGGAGGAACCTGTGTGGTCAATTGACCAGACTTATTTTGTAAACAAAAATTAGTCTTGATTTGCCTGTGTTTGGTAGAGATGAGGATAATTTTAGAGAGAAAAATATGTTTTGATGGTTATTAAATTCTAGTTATGCTAATTGAGGTCTGTATTTATAAAAGTTACTATGTTAGTCATACTTTTGCCCTGATGTTCAGGATGGAAAGAGAATTCTCTAGTGAGGTTGTCACAGAGTATACCTACTCATGCTATGTAACACTACTTGCTTGAAGTCTGCTACTAAAAGCACAGAAACAGTTTTTTTTTCCCTCTAACAATTTGGTATAATGTATAGTCTCTAAAATGTTTCTTTATTAACATACCTCTAAATGTGTTCACAATATCTGATCAGTTCTCCACTCTCCCCAGTATGGATAACTAGCAAGTATAAAGGAGGACTAGTACTGGAGGACATGATCTAGACACAGGGCAGGCAACATTCACCCTGGTTTCGAGAGACATATACTTTGATCTATCAAAAGATTTGTAATCAAAGGGAAAATAATGGAAAAACGTGCACATATTAAAATATGGAGAAGTCATTCTGGCATATGCATGGTTAACTTAAACTTTTTTGACCAGAGTGGCCTGTTTTGTGGCCCATCAGACATGCATTGTGGAGAAGGAAATGGCAACCCACTCCAGTACTCTTGCCTGGAGAATCCCAGGGACCGGGGAGCCTGGTGGGCTGCCGTCTATGGGGTCGCACAGAGTTGGACACGGGTGAAGTAACTTAGCAGCAGCAGCAGACATGCATTGTATGTCTGCTTTGGCCATTGAAGAGGGGAGTGGGTTTGAATCTCAGATGGAATAGCTGTGGTTCAGACATTCAAGTGGCCATTGTAGATGTAATTTTTAGACATGCTCTTGTATTACTGAAACTTGATTTCTGAACCGTATTGTACACCAGGGTGTAAAAACACAGGCAGATGTGATACTATCTCTGAATGTGGTTGCTGCTTGTATTTTGCTTAACTATCTCATCTCCCCTGTATTGTGCCTGTCAGATGTCTTACATTTCATCCCTAGCCTGAGCAGAGGAAGTCTATTTTAGGACCGAGCAGCAACAATGGCTTTGCTATGAAATGAATCTAATTGCTGGGTCTACAGCAAGATGCTGCTGTTGTCTTCCTCTGGGCTTCTGTCTTCCTTCTGGCTAATGGGACCAGGTCGGGAGGATTGACAGTGGGAGGGAAGACTCTTACCATCTCCCTGTCCTGCATGCCAATATGTCAGAAACACCCCATCCACAAATATTATCATACACTTTGTCAGGGTGGATTCCCATCAGCCCCCTTGAGCAATGTTGTGTGGAATGGAATAGGCTGGCAGCTGGACACACAAGTGGGATTTGTTCAGAAATGCGTAATGCATCATACCCCTAATGGCTCCCAAATCACAGGGGTGACAGACTTGTACTGTGACTGTTGACTCCTTGGTAGGTCACTAGAATGTTCCTCTTAGAGCTGAGGCCTTCCCCTCCTCTTAGGGGTGGCTCTGAGTGTGTGAAAACCGGGGGTGGCCTGACCTTTCTTATAACTAGTCAGAGTGCTCCTGCCCTTGACTTCCTCTCCATTCACCTGGAAAGTTCTTGGCTCCAAAATTAACCCAGATATTGGCAAATGACTGTTTTTTTAGTGCACTAGGTACCTTATTTGGATATGCCTTGGCTGCTGTTGTCTGTGTTGTGTATGTGACACCTGGTGGCAGTGCCCCCACTACACACCTGACCCCAGGGATATAAAAGAAAAGGGGCAGACCAAGATTGTGAGGGTCGGGCAATGTATGTAGGGGTGGAATATATGATCAGGTCACCCAAGATGGCTGTTCTCACGTTCTCTATACAACCCTGGTTGGACCAGTGCCTTCTTCACCCACACCCTACTCACATGACTGACCTTCCTATGTACTTGCACCAGGTCCCAGCTGATGACTGGTGTAACTTTAGTCACCAGGATAGCTTATCAAAAGGGTGGTTAAGAGTACCCATCTGCTGGTTTTCCTAGTAACCAGTGAGCTAACTTGATGTCATTTCCTATTGGTAACTACCCCCTGCCCCTGGAAGCAAAGCCTGCTGCCTTGTCTTGTCCCTGCTGCCTGCCATACCCGGTGGGGTTTTGCTCTAGGACCTTGTTTTACACACATGAGCGCCTCCTATATGTTAAACCATTGATGGCTCTGTTGCTGACTCCAAGCTCTTTCTTTGGTCTTGAGGATGGGCAAGTATAGGGCTTATAGGGCTGTGGGGTGTAGCCCAGCACTTGCCAATCCTTTTTATTCTCCTCCCCCTTTGTTGGATAATTGGTATCCTAATGGACATGTGGTGGCACCTCACTGTTGTTTCGATTTACATTTCCTAATGGCTAGTGATACTGAATATCTTTTCATGTGCTTGTTGACCATTCATATATCCTCTTTGAAGAAATGTCTATTTAAGCCCTTTGCCCATTTTTGGATTGTTTTTTCCTTTTTTGTCTGTAGATCATGGGAATTCTTTATATATTCTGGATATTGATCCTTTATTAGATATATGCTTTGTCAATATTTTCTCCTATTCCATGAATTACCTTTTCATTCTACTGACAGCATCCTTTGATACAGAACAGTTTATAATTTTGATGAAGATCAGTTTATCTATTTTATTTCTTGTCTGGACTTTTGGTGTCATGTCCAAGAGATCATTGCTAAACTGGGTGTCAGGAAGATTTTCCCCTGTATTTTCTTCTAAGGGTTTTATTTCTTATGTTTAGGTGCTTGAGCCATTTGAGTTAGTTTTTGTACATGGTAAAGTAAGCATCCAACTTCCTTGTTATTCACATGGATATCCAACTTTCCTAGCACTGTTCATTGAAAAGGCTGTCCTTTTTCCATTGAATGGTCTTAGTATCCTTGTTAAAAATCAAGAGACTGTGCAACGGTTTAATTTTGGACTCTATTCTGTTCTTCTGTCTACGTTTCTGTCCTTTTGTCTACATTTCTGTCCTTATACTAGTACCATAAAATTTTGATGACTATACTTTTGCAGTAAGTTTTGAAACCAGGAAATATGAGTTCCTCAACTTCATTCTTCATTTTCAAGATTGTTTTTTGGTTATTCTGAGTCCCTTGAGATTCCATAGAGGTTTTAAGATGGGTTTTTCTATTTATGCAGAAATCCCACAATTGGGATTTTGATAGGGATTGCATTGAATCTGTAGGTCGTTTTGGGTAGTATTGCTGTCTTAACAAAACTAAATCTTCCAGTTCATAAACATGGGATGTCTTGCATTTATTTGTGTATTCTTTAACTTCTTTGAGTAATGTTTTACAGTATTTAATGTGCAAATCTTTTGCCTCCTTAGTTAAATTCATTTGTAGATTTAAAACAAATTTTGATGCTATTGTAAATACAACTGTCAATTTCCTTTTTTGATTATTCATTGTTAGTGTATAAAATTATAACTGATTTTTGTGTGTCAAATTTGTATTCTGGAACTTTCCTGAATTCATTTATTAGCTCTTTTTTAAAAAAATATAAATTTATTTATTTTAATTGGAGGTTAATTACTTTACAATATTGTATTGGTTTTGCCATACATCAACATGAATCCACCACAGGTAGGTGTGTTAACAGGTAGGGGTGTGTGTGTGTCTTTAGATTTTTCTATATATAAGATAGCTTCATCTTTGAATAGATAACATTTAACTTTTTTCTTTCCAATTTGGATGCCTTTTATTTCTTTTTCCTTGCCTAATTGTCTCATTGCCTTAGCATGCATGCTAAGTTGCTTCAGTTGTGTCCAACTCTTTGTGACCCTGTGGGCTATAGCCCACCAGGCTCCTCTGTCCATGGGATTCTCCAGGCAGGAGTACTGGAGTCGGTTGCTATTTCCTTCTCCAGGGGATCTTCCCAACCCAGGGATTGAACCCACATCTCATTATGTCTCCTGCATTAGCAGATGGGTTCTTTACTGCTAGTGCCATCTGATTGCCTTTAATCAGTACCAAATAATTCCTTCCTCCAAAGCCTTCTAAAGACATTTCAGATTCTATTTCTGTATGTCCTTTTTCATCTCCACAGGCCTTTTCTTTGTTGCCTTAGATATAGCTGCTCAAAAATCTTTAAATTCAAAACTATAAAATGCTTTAGCTGAACAAAAAGGAGCTTCCTTATCTTCCTGGGAAGTGTTAAGACCACTTCTATGGGTCCAGATTGAAATCAGTTATTTCTATTCTGGAATGAGTCTGAGTAAAGTTCTCTTGTTCAAATATTCTCTCTTATCGCAGAGTGCCAAGTGTGATGGCATGAGTCCTATATTTGAAATAAAAAAATCTGGGTTTATGTCCCCTTCCTTCTCTTACTAGGTTTGGGTGAAGTGGAGAAGGCTTCTCTTCGGACTGTTGGCAGCTGTGAAAATGGGGTTCGAATAATATCTACCTTACCTAATAGTATTTTGAGGATCAAATAGAGTATGTATCTAAATACACTGTGTAAGCACTAAAGTTGGAGAAGGCAATGGCACCCCACTCCAGTACCCTTGCCTGGAAAATCCCATGGAAGGAGGAGCCTGGTAGGCTGCAGACCATGGGGTCTCGAAGAGTCGGACATGACAGAGCGACTTCACTTTCACTTTTCCCTTTCATGCATTGGAGAAGGAAATGGCAACCCACTCCAGTGTTCTTGCCTGGAGAATCCCAGGGATGGGGGAGCCTGGTGGGCTGCCATCTATGGGGTCACACAGAGTCGGACACGACTGAAGCGACTTAGCAGCAGCAGTAGCAGCAGCAGCACTAAAGTGTCATCCAAATGTATATTATTATTGTAAGTAAAATTGTAAAATACTATATCTAAGTAAAACATTATTATTTGTTCATTGATTTATTTTACAAAACTTACCAAACTTTTGTTATGTTCTATGAGGGAGAAGAGGGAAATTTCTCAAAAGGAAATAAGAGGAGTCTCTTTCTCTGGGGTCCTCATACTTCAATAAGCTAGATAATGTGCATAAACAATTCCAATTCAGCATGACAAATGGTTCAGTAATGGTGTGAACAACTGGTGCACTAGAATACCTGGTTCTTTCAGGAGATGTTTGGAAAAACTTAACAGGTTGTGCATTTGAGCTGAGTCAGAAAACATTGATGTGCTCACCATGGATGAAGGAAGGGACCCTAGAGTGCTGTAGAGGACAGGGCTATCTTAAAAATGAAGCAGTCATTGCCCCTTTGCCTGAGATTAGAACCCCTGGCATTCCAAGAAATGAAGCATGAGAAAGCAGCAGGGAAAGCAAATTTTGAAGACTTTCAACCCCTTTTTAGTCTCTACGTGAGTTTAATTTCACTCAGTTTGTCATTTAATAATAATATAAACAGTTTGTCATTTTATAATAATATTATTATTATAAATAATAATATAAATGACTTTGTCATTTAAAATATAAATTAGAGTTAGGGTTAGGGTGAAGCAACTTCCTTCCAGTCATGA
This sequence comes from Bos taurus, assembly GCF_002263795.3. Classification (NCBI taxonomy): domain Eukaryota; kingdom Metazoa; phylum Chordata; class Mammalia; order Artiodactyla; family Bovidae; genus Bos; species Bos taurus. The sequence goes on along the minus strand of NC_037343.1, from coordinate 40,738,376 downwards.
GAAACAGTAACAGTGATGATAAAAAGCAATGAGAAGGTCACAGGGTGGAGAAAAAGGCATTTTCACAAGTTTAGGCCATAACCCTATCTGAGCTGGTTTTGGACTTGCTCCTGGGCCCCACATCTTAAAACTACCAGCTAACAACATTGCACTGACCTGGAGTGCTCCCCATCCCCAAAAATCATTCTCAACTGACAGGCCATCTGAGTCATTAACTAAATTCCCTGGAGGTTGGAATGCAATGATCCCTGCAGCTAGATCAGGGTATCTTGGGAAAAAAGCTTCCCTATTATTAGAGACCTATGATGTGGTGGAGCACTCCAAGAAAGATGACACTAAGTTTTTGTTTTTTATTTATTTTTTAATTGAAGGATAATTGCTTATCAGCCATAGGCACACCCATGTCCCCTCCCTCCCACCTCACTTCCCATCCCAGCCCTCTAGATTGTTACAGGGCTCCTGTTTGAGTTCGCTGAATCATACAGCAAATTCCCATTGGCTATTTTACATATGGTAATGTAAGTTTCCAGAATTATTTGCAGGGTAGTAATGGGGACACAGACATGGAGAACAGATTTATGGACACCGAGTGGTGAGGAAGGAAGAAGGTGAGATGTATGGAGACATGGAAACTGAATTTTATTCGCCAAATTTCTTCAAGCAGAGAGTCCCTGATAGACTGTTGACTTAAAGATGGCTCCCCTGATATTCTGTTGTATCTCTAGCATCTAGCACAAAATCGGGTGACAAAAAATATGTGGTGTTGTCAACCGAATGGTCCAGAGGATGCTTCTTCACCAAAAAAGCACCAAACTGGAAGTGAAATTCTGGATGTGAATTATTAATAGAAAAACTTCAGCTCTTGCCCCTTTCTCGTGCCTCAGAAAGGAAAGATGGGAGCAAGTAGGGCTGCCTTTCCTTGTGCTGTCTTCTTGTTCCACAACATTTTTGTTTTTTCTCCCAGACCACGGTATACCAAGAGCTCTCCCTACATTTTCTCCTGATAGAGGACTGAGATTGCTTAAGTCTTGACTTTTTATCCCCCCTGCCTTTTCCCTTATATTCCAAGAAACATAGTCTCCACAAAATTTTGCACGAAAGGATACCATGGTCAAATTATACTCAAAGATGCTTGGTCACAAGCACAGTCATGGAAGACAGCTAGTTTGGCCCTGTGCTGAGGAATCCTGTTTTCTTTCATTCCCTGACTCTCCTCCTGGGCCCATTAGCAGCCTCGCCCCTCCACCCCTCCACTCTCTAATAACAGCACATTTCTTTCACCACGCTTCCTCACAGAGTGTCTGTTAGTCACTCAGCCATGCCCACCTCTTTGCAGCCCCATATACTGCAGCCCATTAGGCTCCTCTGTACGTGGGAATTTTCCAGGCAAGAATACTGGAGTGGTTTGCTGTTTCCTTCTCCAGGGGATCTTCCCAATCTAGGGATGGAACCAGATCTCCTGTACTGCAGGCATATTATTTACTGACTGAGCTACCAGGGAAGCCCTTCTCACAGTGTAGGAAACCTAATTCTGAAATGCCCTCTAATTTAGGCACAGCACTGCCCTGGAGTCATATTCTTGTCTGGTCTGTTAGTCGTGTTTCTTTCCAAGGATTCTCAGTTGCACTAGCATGTTCAAAATATTTAAGACCCTACATGTCCATTTGAATGGGTAAACCTCTATCCCTTTGGTGGGGTTTCCTTCTATACATTTCTTGGGGAGTTGGTTGTTTTCCCAAAAGGCCAGGGCCTTGTAACGTCACTAATTGGTTTGTATCCTCAAATGCTAAGTAATGAGGGAAATACTTTATGAATCCCAAATTAGTGGCTGATAGATCTCTTAAGAGAAATTAGTAAGGTTGGAGGTGATGATAATGTAGCCCAGGACAATGGGCTTCTGGAGTGGCCTAGAGGGCTTAGAGTCTGCCACTCTTTGCTTGTGAGGAAGCTATACCATTGGCTTGAAACTTCAAAATTGATTGTGGAGGAAAAGCTTTGGCAGAAAGTTTGGTGTCCTTGTAGGAAAGGAAGGGAGGAAATAGGGCTATGTTCTTATTGGTATTTGTGGTCCAACTCTTGGGTTATAAGTGAACGTCAGCCCATGAAAGAAAACCCACAGTCACATCTTTATGAGCTAATGTGAATGTTCCAAAGTGGTATTGTGGTTAACAAGGCTCTACTTCAAGAATAAATGGTCCTTTAGCTGTGCAAAGCTCTTCCTGATAAATAATAAACAGAAAGTTCTGGAGTGGGGCCTTCAAGTCTTTGTTCCAGAGGAAGAAGCCATTTGTCTGGTCTGGCTCTGCTCCAGGTGGATTCTGTGTAATTTAAGTAATTCTGGATTCTGAGCCCACAAAAGCCTAAGCAATAAAAATGAGGGGACACACTACTCACAGAGTGCTGAAGAATTGATGCTTTTGAACTGTGGTGTTGGAGAAGACTCTTGAGAGTCCCTTGGACTGCAAGGAGATCCAACCAGTCCATTCTGAAGGAGATCAGCCCTGGGATTTCTTTGGAAGGAATGATGCTAAAGCTGAAACTCCAGTACTTTGGCCACCTCATGCGAAGAGTTGACTCATTGGAAAAGACTCTGATGTTGGGAGGGATTGGGGGCAGGAGGAGAAGGGGATGACAGAGGATGAGATGGCTGGATGGCATCACTGGCTCAATGCACGTGAGTCTGAGTGAACTCTGGGAGTTGGTGATGGACAGGGAGGCCTGGCGTGCTGCGATTCATCGGGTCGCAAAGAGTTGGACACGACTGAGTGACTGAACTGAACTGATGGGTTTCAGTGCAGGGCCAAGAGGCCTGTTTTCTCAGCAATACTTGTACTTGTTATTATAATATTTAATTCCCCTTTGCAAGCACTGAACATCGGAGAACTTGAGAGCAGTGTTTAATGCTTCCAGTAGAGCACTTTATGTCTAAGCATTTATCCATACATATTTTTTAGAACTTTAGGCCCCTTGGATAGATGTCCCTCCATGTCTTCCTCTTTCTCTCCAGCCTCCATTTCTCTCCATTCATGTCCTTTTAACACCTTTGCAGAAAACCTCTGATTGCTTTCCCAATTGGGAGTTTGACATTCTCCCATAGTCTTACAAATTTGTCCTTCTTGAGAGGTATTTTGTTTGCTTTCCCCTGAGTGTACAAGAAAATTCACTCAGAGACTTATGTAAGTAAATTTAAAATAAGTAAATTTTATTTAAATTTAAAATAAGTAAAATAAATAAAATTTTAAATTTAAATAAATAAAATTTTCAAATAAGTAAAAGTAAATTTAAAAAGGACTTCCCTGGTGGCTCAGCTGGTAAAGAATCTGCCTGCAGTATGAGAGACCTGGGTTCAATCCCTTGGCTGGGAGGATACCCTGGAGAAGGGAACAGCTACCCACTCCAGTATTCTGACCTGGAGAATTCCATGAACTGTATAGTCTATGGGGTTGCAAAGAGTCGGACATGACTGAGCAATGCTCCCTCACTCAAATTTAAAATATATACATACTGAAAGCACTGGCTTGTACACACTCTGGCACTCTCTCTTTCCTCTTTATGTAAGATCGTGGTCGCTGCAGTGTGGAGAATAAATTGGAGGAAAGAAAGACCAGAGGTTACTGCCATGGTAATTTGGGTAATGATGATGGGGCCAAAGAAAATGGTATGGACTCAGGGGTTATTCAAAATATGAATGGAGAGGGGTGAGGTAATGAGGAAGAAAGAGACATATAGAATTGGCTTCTGACTTGATTGGGTGTGGAGTGATGAATTCAGGGAAAAAGAAACTGAAAGGAAGGAAACAGCTGAATGGACATCAAATGAATTCAATTTTGGACACACTGATTAATCGGATTTCCAGATTAATCAGAAAGAAGTTGTATATGTGCGTTTGGAGCTCCAGTGATATCTGTCTGGAGACACAGAGTTGAGATTCCTCATCAAACAGGTGTTAATTGATGCCCTTAGAGTGGATAACATAGCCTACTAACCTATTTAGAGTGGCTATCAGTTCAGTTCAGTTCAGTTCAGTTCAGTTGCTCAGTCGTGTCCAGCTCTTTGTGACCCCATGGACTGCAGCACACCAGGCTTCCCTGTCCATCACCAACTCCTGGAACTTACTCAAACTCATGTCCATCGTGTTGGTGATGCCATCCAATCATTTCATCCTCTGTTGTCCCCTTCTCCACTTGCCTTCAATCTTTCCCAGCACCAGGGTCTTTTCCAATGAGTTGGTTCTTTGCAACAGGTGGCCAAAGTATTGGAGTTTCAGCTTCAGCATCAGTCTCTCCAATGAATATTCAGGACTGATTTCCTTTAGGATGGACTGGTTGGATCTTCTTGCAGTCCAAGGAACTCTCAAGAGTCTTCTCCAATACCACAGTTCAAAAGCATCAATTTTTCAGTGCTCAGCTTTCTTTATAGTTCAACTGTCACATCCATACATGTCTAGTGGAAAAACCATAGCTTTGACTAGACAGATCTTTGTTGGTAAAGTAATGTCTCTGCTTTTTTAATATGCTGTTTAGGTTGGTCATAGCTTTTCTCCCAAGGAACAAGCATCTTTTAATTTCATGGCTGCAGTCACCATCTGCAGTGATTTTGGAGCCCCACAAAAATAAAGTCTCTCACTGTTTCCACTGTTTCCCCATCTATTTGCCATAAAGTGATGGAACCGGATGCCATGATCTTAGTTTTCTGAGTGTTGAGCTTTAAGCTAACTTCTTTATTCTTCTCTTTCATTTTCATCAAGAGACTCTTTAGTTCTTTTTCTCTTTCTGCCATAAGTGTGGTGTCATCTGCATATCTGAGGTTATTGATATTTCTCCCAACAATTTTGATTCCAGCTTGTGCTTCTTCCAGCCCAGCGTTTCTCATGATGTACTCTGCATATAAGTTAAATAAGCCAGGTGACAATATACAGCCTTGATGTACTCCTTTTCCTATTTGGAACCAGTCTATTGTTCCATGTCCAGTTCTAACTGTTGCTTCTTGACCTGCAATTAGATTTCTCAGGAGGCAGGTCAGGTGGTCTGGTATTTCCATCTCTTTAAGAATTTTCCACAGTTTGTTGTGATCCACATGGTCAAATGCCTTGGCAAAGTCAATAAAGCAAAAGTAGATGTTTTTCTGGAACCCTCTTGTTTTTTCAATGATCCAGCAGATGTTGGCAATTTGATCTCTGGTTCCTCTGCTTCTTCTACATCCAGCTTGAACATCTGGAAGTTCACGGTTCATGCACTGTTGGAGCCTGGCTTGGAGAATTTCGAGCATTACTTTGCTATATGTGAGATGAGTGCCATTGTGCAGTAGTTTGAACATTGTTTGAAATTTCCTTTCTTTGGGATTGGAATGAAAACTGACCTTTTTCCAGTCCTGTGGCCACTGCTGCATTTTCCAGATTTGCTGGCATATTGAGTGCAGCAATGTGAAAAAAGATGTTCACGACCCAGATAATCATGATGGTGTGATCACTCACCTAGAGTCAGACATCCTGGAATGTGAAATCAAGTGGGCCTTAGGAAACATCAATACGAACAAAGCTAGTGGAGGTGATGGAATTCCAGTTGAGCTATTTCAAATCCTGAAAGATGATGCTGTGAAAGTGTTGCACTCAATATGCCAGCAAATGTGGAAAACTCAGCAGTGGCCACAGGACTGGAAAACGTCAGTTTTCATTCCAATCCCAAAGAAAGACAATGCCAAAGAATGCTCAAACTATAGCACAATTGCACTCATCTCACATGCTAATAAAGTAATGCTCAAAATTCTCCAAGCCAGGCTTCAGCAATATGTGAACCGTGAACTTCCTGATGTTCAAGCTGGATGTAGAAGAAGCAGAGGAACCAGAGATCAAATTGCCAACATCCGCTGGATCATGGAAAAAGCAAGAGAGTTCCAGAAAAACATCTATTTCTGCTTTATTGACAATGCCAAAGCCTTTGACTATGTGGATCACAATAAACTGTGGACAATTCTGAAAGAGATGGGAATACCAGACCATCTGACCAGACTCTTGAGAAACCTATATGCAGGTCAGGAAGCAACAGTTAGAACTGGACATGGAACAACAGACTGGTTCCAAATAGGAAAAGGAGTATGTCAAGTCTGAATATTGTCACCCTGTTTATTTGACTTAGATGCAGAGTACGTCATGAGAAACGCTGGATTGGAAGAAGCACAAGCTGGAATCAAGATTGCCAGGAGAAATATCAAGAACCTCAGATATGCAGATGACACCACCCTTATGGCAGAAAGTGAAGAGAACTAAAAAGCCTCTTGATGAAAGTGAAAGTGGAGAGTGAAAAAGTTGGCTTAAAGCTCAACACTCAGAAAACTAAGATCATAGCATCCGGTCCCATCAATTCACAGCAAATAGATGGGGAAACAATGGAAACAGTGGCAGACTATTTTGGGGGGCTCCAAAATCACTGCAGATGGTGACTGCAACCATGAAATTAAAAGACATATTCCTTGGCAGGAAAGTTATGACCAACCTAGACAGCATTTTGTTTTTTTTTAATATCAGTATAATAACACTTTTCTATATTAAACTTTAATGAGACTTCCACCATGAATTGACTTTAAATACTTTAGATCAATGTACAAAGTATTCTGTTAAGGCTTATCTGTATCAGTACTAAAATTCAAACACCATGAGCTCAAGACCAATGGCAGTGCTGCCACTCTATTTGGTTTTGTCAAAGTCCATTATGGCCTTTAGGACCAAGGCCATTCACCTACTTTTGTTCAGTTTATTTATTTATTTTTTACATTAATTTTTTTTTCCAATTCAAACTTTATCTATTTAAATGCTGTATTTGCCTCCCACTAACAAATCTTTATTTCACTCAAACTTGTAACAATAAATCTTCCACACTGATGTATCTTACTTGCCTAATTAATTCAAAGGAAAAAATCAAAATCATTAGTAAAGAAAAATGTACGGGTTAATACACCTTTTTAATTTTAAATATTTTTAAGGTTTAAAAATTGCTTAAAGTTTTACATTTCTAGTAGGAAAACATTATCTGAATGAATACCCTAATGGCAAACTGCTGTAAAATGTTTTCAGCTGCATTTGGGGCAAAGGGGTAGGGATTATCTTCAAAGCACCCCAGCTTTCTTCATGAGAAGGTCAGAGGTACACTGGTTTGTATTATTGCAACATCCATTAGGTGATCTAAGTTGCTTTTCCTCCAGCAGGGCTTTATGTCAGAAGGGCATTATGCTTGACCCCCAAATTTGGCCGACAATTTACTGATGAGATTCATAACCTTTGGGTTGCTCTGATATTTTGACATATTTGCCGGGTTCTGGGCCACATCCTGGAAGGCCACCATAACTTTTGGATCCTGCATGGCTGCAAGGACCTCTGGATCACTAAGAATTTCATTGAGGCCAGGCATTCCCCCAGGAAAGCCACCTGGAAAAGAGCCATACTGAGATCCTGATTGTCTTCTGGCTTCTTCCTCCCTCTGGGCTCTCTCATGTTCTTCCCAAGCCTTCTTAACCCTTTCTATTCTTTCTTTGATCTCACGCTCTTCACGTTTTCGCTCATACTTTCTCCGATGTTCAGCAATTTTCTGGGCCCTTGGTTGAACTTCCTTCAGCATTGCACTAGCATCTTCATCATAATCCAGCTTACATGCAAGGGCAAGATCACGGGCAGCTTCTTCCCAATGGCCCAGAAGTCTGTGCGCTTTCCCTCGCCACTTGTATGGCTGAGCTGAATCAGGATTTATTTCAATAGCTCTGTCACAGTCTCGGATGGCAGCATTTGGCTTCTGTAATTTGATGAAGACACTGGCTCTCTTGGCATACAGAATAGCCAAACGAGGATTTAGCTTAATGGCATCTGTGAACAAGTCAATGGCTTTCTGTAGTTCACCATCATTTAGGGCATCAATGGCAGCCACTTTTTTATCATTTGCCTGATCCATCATCTCCTCAGTTATCTCTACATTTTCATCTCCCATTTCTTTTTTTTTTTTTCCTCCCATTTCTTGAGGTGCATCAGTGTCTGGTTCAATCATTGTCAATTTCTAGATCACTTTCCTCACTTGACGGTTCGTCTGTCTTTATGTTTTCCTCCGCCTTCTTACTATCTGTGTTTTCTTCCTTGGTATTTTCTTCCAATTTAGTTTCATGAGCAGCAGGTGGCAGTTTACCCCCCATGCTCTCCACCCACTCCCCCAGGAAGCGCATTTCCTCAGTGTGCACAACGCTCAGGTCCTGCTTACACATTTTCACGAAGGCTCGAAGCTCGCTCACTTTGCGGGGGTCCATAGTTTAGCAGTGGCGGGAGGCGGCGGGCGCGGTGAGGGCGGCGGCCCGATTCCAGTAAATTAATTTTTTTTTAATTTTTAAAAAGCAGAGACATTACTTTGCCAACAAAAGTCCATCTAGTCAAAGCCATGGTTTTTCCAGTAGTCATGTATGGATGTGAGAGTTGGACTATAAAGAAAGCTGAGTGCTGAAGAATTGATGCTTTTGAACTATGGTGTTGGAGAAGACTTTAAGAGTCCCTGGACTGAAAGGAGATCCAAGTGGTCCATCCTAAAGGAAATTGGTCCTGAATATTCATTGGAAGGACTAATGTGAAGCTGAAACTCCAATAATTTGGCCACCTGTTGCGATGAGCTGACTCATTGGAAAAGACCCTGATGCTGGGAAAGATTGAAGGCAGGAGGAGAAGGGGATGACAGAGGATGAGATGGTTGGATGTTATCACCTACTGAATGGACATGAGTTTGAGTAAACTCTGGGAGTTGTTGTTGGACAGAGAGGCTTGGCATGCTGTAGTCCATGGGGTCCCAAAGGGTCTGACACAACTGAGAGACTGAACTGAACTGAACTGAACTTTCACAGCATCATCTTTTAAGATTTGAAATAGCTTAACTGACATTCTGTCACCTCCACTAGCTTTGTTTGTAGTGATGCTTCCTAAGGCCCACTTGACTGCATATTCCAGGATGTCTGGCTCTAGGTGAATGATCACACCATCATGGCTTTCTAGGTCATGTAGATCCTTTTTGTATAGTTCTTCTGTGTATTCTTGCCACCTCTTCTTTAATATCTTCTGTTTTTATTAGGTCCATACCACTTTTCTCCTTTATTGTGCCCATCTTTGCATGAAAAATTTCCTTGGTATCTCTGATTTTCTTGAAGAGATATCTAGTCTTTCCCATTCTATTGTTTTCCTCCATTTCTTTGCACTGACCACTGAGGGAGGCTTTCTTCTCTCTCCTTGCTATTCTTTGAAACTCTGCATTCAAATGGGTTTATCTTTCCTTTTTTCCTTTGCCTTTAGCTTCTCTTCTTTTCTCAGCTACATGTAAGGCCTCCTCAGACAACCATTTTGCCTTTTTGCGTTTCTTTTTCTTGGAAATGGTCTTGATCACTGCCTCCTGTACAATGTCACGAACCTCTGTCCATAGTTCTTCAGGCACTCTGTCTATCAGATCTAATCCTTTGAATCTATTTGTCACTTCCACTGTATAATCATAAGGGATTTGATTTAGGTCATATCTGAATAGTTTAGTGGTTCCCTCTAGTTTCTTCACTTTAAGTCTGAATTTGGCAATAAGGAGTTCATGATCTGAGCCGCAGCTCCTAGTCTTGTTTTTGCTGACTGTATAGAGCTTCTCCAGCTTTGGCTGCAAAGAGTGGCCATAAGGGAAGAGAAAAGGACCGTAGACCAAATATCAATGAATGCCAATATTGTAGGCATGGCTAGGAAAGAGGAACCCACCTTAAATAATAAAGCGGATGAAAAAAAGATGTGAAGTAGGACAGAAACTAAGAGAAGAATTTTTAAAGAAGGAGGAAATAATCAGTCATGTGAAAGCTCAGAGACATGTCTGGAAATGGTGCTCTTATAAATTACATTTCCCCAATTTGATTACAAACTTCTTGTGTCATTGTTGAAGAAAACATGGGTGGAACACTCTCGAACATAAATCATGGTAGTATTTTTTTGTATCTGTTCTCCTAAGGCAAAGAAAACAAAAGCTAACGTGAACAAATGGGATCTAATCAAACCTAAAAGCTTTTGCACAGTGAAGGAAACTATCAACAAAACAAAAAAGACAACCTACCGAATGGGAGAAAGTATTTGTAAATGCCTTGTCTGATAAGAGATAATATTCACAATATATAAGGAACTCATATAACTCAACATAAAAAAAAAAAACCCAAATGATCTGATTAAAAAATGGGCTGAGGACCTGAATATACATTTTCCAAAGAAGACATACAGATCACCAACAATCATGCACTTCTGGTAGGAATGTAAATTGGTGCAGCCACTATGGAAAACAGTATAGGAGTCCCTCAAAAAATGAAAAACAGAGATACCATAGGATCCAGTAATTTCACTCTTGAGTATTTATCTGAAGACAATAAAACCACTAATTTGAACCAAACAGTTCATGTTTTTCTGATAGCACACTGTTTACCTTTGTGGGAAAAAATAAACAAAAGCAGTCTCAGTGAAAACTGTAGAAAATCTGGAGTTGAGTCCTTTCTACAGATAAATACGCAGTAATTTCTTGGCATGCCATCTCATCACATGGGAAATACTATGTGCTTTATTTACAAGAATGACTTCTCTCGCTTTCTGTCTTACTGCCTTCTAGGTTACTGCCGGAACCTCTTATTTTCTAGGGCAATTAAACATGTACATAATTTATTCCTTGTTGATAAATATAGGAAATGGGCACTGATATGTGATGTAAGGGGAAGATCCTTTATATTGTGTACTGCAAAGAGTGTCTGGTGTCACCTGATTTTCTAGAGCTGGTACCAAGAATTTATAAATGTTTGATTTCTGTGGTCCATAGAGCAGTTTCCACTTGCACTCAGTAGCACTGTGAGTCAGATGACTTTATCAAGTCTTGTCACAGTTCTGGAAATTGGGTATCCCATCAACTACTCAGAAAGGAAAAATATTTCTTATAGTTAAAAACAGGAATAAAAAAAGCTTTCACTTCCTTCAGTTAGTGTGAAATTTATTTACTCAGGCTTGTGAATGCTTGGAAATTGTCTACTTCTTTTTTTTTTTTCCCATTTAAGCTAGTTATGATTCAGAAAAACATTTAAAAGCCAACTAGAAAGTCTGTGGCTTTGGAAGCCATACTTATACTTTCCCACAAAGGGAAATAGATCCCTATTAGTTAAAAGTCTAGCTTAGAAATGATCACTAGACTATAGTATATTTGTTTGCTTACCTCATTGTCTTTCAGATGCAATAAGATGAACAAAGTACAGTTCTCCCCTTTTTATATTTCTCACTCACCACTGAGTCATATGTATATACAAAATGACCTAATGCAATTTGTCAGCACAAGAGTAGGCAGGCCTTCAAATTTTCTGGCTTTTATCAAAGTGTAGATTCTTTCATTTTTTTCCTGGGAACTAATTCACTTGGATCCCACTATCAACTTCAGTAGAATGGCTTTCATCTGACATTTTATACATTATACTTCTGCCTTTATAAAGAGCCCTTATGTACATTTGGACAGCATTTTATTATTTTTTCTTAATTTTATTTTTGGTAAAATAAACTTATAGTACCATGGAAACCTTTCAACATGTACAATCACATATTTTCACTATGTACAACTTCCAAAACAAGTGCTTTCAGCTCCAAGTAAAGAGATGTTAAAACATCCTGACAATACGTAAACTGCAGGAAATTTCTTAGATGGCCAATATTTTCCTTAGCTTAGAAAAAAAGTTATACAATTGAAAAATGTAAATAAGACCTTCAGTCAGTTGAGAATTATAAAAATGTTTTCTGAAGTTCAGTCACCTGGATCTTAGGGAATATGGAGTAGTTGTGAGTATTCAACAAGCAAAATGAAAGCTTGTGGATATTAAAACTTGAGTATTTCACATGAGGTCCTATAGGTTTATGATCAGTCAACCGAAAATAAAAGGTATTCTTATTATGGGAGAACTTGGTATCTGGCTCATATACCATTCTTCTTGGACTCCATTCTCATCAGTGATTAAAGGTGCATGGAATTCTCTCTCTGTCATATAACTTTTTGGTCCTTCTCCAGGATAGGAAATAAGAGGAGAGATTTTACATTGGATTGGTGCATCATTGGCACCCTTCAAGTGGGGAATTGCTGGGAGGCGAGAGCCAACTTCATCTATGACATGGCCTCTTGCATTGAAGACCCAACAATGATGGAGGGACATCAAAACATGCCTTGCAGTAGTAGAGTTGTCCATTCTGACTGTCTTTGTCCTTCAGTGGGGAAAACTCATCTTCCCCTAATACTTCATATACCATAAACTTTGTGGATTCCATTGTTCTTTCACTGGTTATTATATACCGCAAAAAGATGAATTTGTTGCCATGATATTATTCAGCTAACTGTTGAAGCCTCAGGATACACTCTGATTGAATCTGAAAAGTGTCTTACAGGATGGCAAACCAACATCATACATCCCGTAGGGACATGCAACACTAGGCCTTGTCCCCTGCCCACCAGCTAGAAGAACTGCCACTTTGTTCCAAGAAATCTGGAAAAGTCCTTGTCCTTCAGTTTCCCAGGCCTGCAGCTGATTTGGATCCCTGGTATCCCTGCCCAATACCTCTCAAGGGACAGGTTCCATTCAAGCATCCACTTTCTCTGGAAGAATGATTAAATCAATCAGTCATCTTTTGGTAAAAGAAGTTCAGCTCCTCAAATTTCATGGCCTGGAGCTCTGCATAAAGTTCTACCTGTTGGGCTTTTTTCCATCTCCTTCCAGAAGTGTAGCAGGTGTTTTTGTCCAGCTTTGGACATCCTGAGTTTGAGGTCATTAACATTCATCATGTTCTGGGAGTCAGGTTTTTTGATAACTGGGGTATAGTTTCTACAGCTGTAAACCTCCCTCAGCCTGAGGCGGCTCCTCCTGGCTCTGGCTCCTTTGGCATGGCCACTCATTGGCATCCAGTGCCAACTCCCGCTCCAAGTGTATACCCTCATCTGGGGCCGGGGCAGCAGGGCAGGTTGGAAGCTGGGGGTGAGGGGTGGATTGACAGCCCCAGTCACTCCATCCACCCTTTGCTGCAGTGAGTGGTTGCCTTGGACAGCATTTTAAAGTCATATGTAAAAACAGTAGAAGTTATTGTCAGATGTTATCTACATGTCACTCATAGAGATGGGTCCAGGAAATGATTTCCTTTCTTTTTTCTTTCTTGCAGATGATTTGGTGTCTTAAATACAAGAAAATGAAAACTTCATCACTTAACACATTTGCTTCCCTTTTGCAATGGCTGTCAGAGTTTAGAGCCAAACACATTGCTCAAATATCATCCTCTATCTGATAACGCCCATCTTTTCTGTTTGGTGTCCTAATGACTCTTGAACTGAAAGTAGGATGGCCTTTGTCCACAGTCATACTAGGGTTCCAATTTCAGCTCTTCCTCTTGCTACTTACAGGAAGCTACATGACCAATTGTCAATCCATTTGACTTCTATGTGCCTCACTTTGCTTATGTACAAAATAGATAAACATAATCCTTGTTTCATCAAATTGTGAAAATTAAATGAAAATCTATTTTTTATCCTTCAAGATTAGTTTATTTCTTTAAGATGGACCACTTTGAGTTTTTAATCCTTAAATACTCTTCTGAGTTTGAATCTGTTTATGGTGAGTTGCTGACTGGAAAAAGTGCATCTTTGCAGCTAGAGCTTAAAGGCCCTTCATACAGAGGAGGAAGAAAGCCACTGGGAAGTCAGAAAGTTGTTTATGGTTTTCTGAATAATTTAAAAATTAAACTTTCTTTTGGTGAAGAAAATGGCAGCCCACTCCAGTACTCTTGCCTGGGAAATCCCATGGACAGATGAGCCGGGCAGGCTATAATCCATGGGGCTGCAAAAGTCAGACATGATTTAGCAACTAAGCCACTACTACCATACTTATTTGTAGCAGAACAGGGTTTTAGAACCTGTTCAGCATACAGCTCCAAGAAGCCAGTACCAATTGATTGGCGTTAGAATGAGAACTAAATTCACTTGGCATCTCTGTGTTTATCGCTTAAAAATATGGGCATATCTTTATGAATTTTTTTCTGAAGTAAGAAAGTAATCCATGTGGGTTCTTCTATACTTTCTCATCTGATTTACCCTATAATTTAGAAGTAGTATAGAAATAATTTTCAAATGGAAAAATCAAGATTGTCTCTGACCATAGAATAGATTTTTAAAAAGCAGATATAATAGACCCAAGGCAAGCAGGACAATTAATCCTAGGTTATAATCTCAGTGTTATTATCAATCTCTTGACTAACAAGTAGGAAGTACTATTCAGTTTACCAAAGGATTATTTTTGTAACAAAAATAGAGATGGTTTAAAGACTCAATACATAGACATTTAAATTCATACTATTGGAATTGGGTCCTGCTTTGCCACTAACAGTCTGACTCTGGGGAAACTAATTTCTTTGTTTCAGTTTTCTCACCTATAAAGTGAGATCTTGAATTCTCTGTCTCAGTTTCTTCATCTGTAAAATGTGACCAGTAATGATACCTCACCATCGTAAGATTCAGTGATTTAATACTTGCAGAGCACTTGGAGAAGTGTCTAGCATACAGTAAATTCCTTTTAAGCATTAGTTGCTCAGTCGTGTCTGACTCTTTGTGACCCCACGGACTGGAGCCTACCAGGTTCCTCTGTTCGTGGAATTCTCCAGGCAATTCTCTTGGGTAGCCATTCTCTTCTCCAGGGGATATTCCTGACCCAGGGATTGAACCTGGGTCTCCTGCTTTACAGGCAGATTCTTTACTGGCTGAGCCACCAGGCATGTGTTAACTATATATAAGCCAGTGAACGATGAAGAAAGCATGGGTAGGTATGTAGTCAGGTTGTTATGAAAAAGGAGCACAGCACAGTCTTTGGAGACAGTCAAGTTGAATTTTGACTCTACCACTTTCTCATTGTGGAGGCTTGGACCAGTCAGTTTTTTCCATCTGAAGAATAAACTTAGTAGGCTCTTGGGCTCCCCACTTAAGTGAAAGCCCAATTCCATGATGATTAGGCATCTGGATCCTTTGATTTAGTAGGTTATAGACTCTAGAGGCATATTTCTGATATTTCTTCCTTTCCTAGCCTTCTTCCTCCTTCTTTCCTCGTGCCCTCATTCACTTCTCTTCCTTTCTTCCACGCTGACTGAGTGCCTACCATGTGCCAAACATTATCCCAGGTCATGGTGGCAACCATAATCCACTTCGCCTCTTTCAGGGGGTCGCTATCTAGTACTTGTGTTTTATAAAGCAAGAAATTTTGCTGGTGCTAAACAGGAACTGCAGATATTAAGTCAACTAGGCCAGTTATAGTAATACAGCTCTTTATTTCTACACATCACTTTTCTTCTCTCAAGTCTTCCAATCAATGAATTAAGATCTCTGAGCACTTATTGTGTGTTAGGTGATATAATGAGCTCTAGGAACATATAGCTCATTAACACAGATTGGTGCTCACATTCTATGTTACCAGGTGCTCCCAGGGCCATGGGAGAGAGGCAAACCCATCCAGAGACCTACCAGGCCTCACTGATGTGTTGGGATAGAGACAAGAGAAGAGAGTTATAGAAGTCTGGAGTAGGAAGTGTCAGTATATTCCTAGGAACATCAGGGAAGACTTCAAGGGTGAGAAATTTTTATTTAATTTGGGCTTTAAGGAGGAATGGATGTTTCTTAGAGGAGGGAGAAGGTTTTCAGCAGAGATAAGAATGTGAAGGACTGAGTGTGCATACCTTTTGAGGGAAACAGAGATACTCAGTGACCAGTAGGCCCAAGGAGACTCGTAGGCTGACAGTATAGGATAAGGATCCAACTTCCTTATTTCGAATGTGAATGTCCAGTTTCCCCAGTACCATTTGTTGAAGAGACTCATTTCCCAATTGTGCAGACTTAGCACCCTTATTAAAAATCATTTGATTACATAAAGTGAAAGTGAAAGTGAAGTCGTGTCCAACTCTTTGCTACCCTGTGGACTTGACCCGCCAGGCTCCTCTGTCCATGGGATTCTCCAGGCAAGAATACTGGAGTGGGTTGCCATTTCCATATGCTAGGGTTTATTTCTGGGCTCTCTAGTTTATTCCATCACTTTGTGTATATACAGTGCCAATACAACACTGTTTTGATGTCCATAGCTGTGTAATAAATTTTGAAATAGGAAGTGTCTGACCTCCAACTTTGTTCCTTTTCAAGAGTGTTTTATCCATTCTGGGTACCTTGAAGTTCTAAATGAATTTTTTTTTTTTTTTTTTTGGTTTTAATTTTATTTTATTTTTAAACTTTACATAATTGTATTAGTTTTGCCAAACATCAAAATGAATCCACCACAGGTATACATGTGTTCCCCATCCTGAACCCTCCTCCCTCCTCCCTCCCCATACCATCCCTCTGGGTCGTCCCAGTGCACCAGCCCCAAGCATCCAGTATCGTGCATTGAACCTGGACTGGCAACTCGTTTCTTACATGATATTTTACATGTTACAATGTCATTCTCCCAAATCTTCCCACCCTCTCCCTCTCCCACAGAGTCCATAAGACTGTTCTATACATCAGTGTCTCTTTTGCTGTCTCATACACAGGGTTATTGTTACCATCTTTCTAAATTCCATATATATGCGTTAGAATACTGTATTTATGTTTTTCCTTCTGGCTTACTTCACTCTGTATAATAGGCTCCAGTTTCATCCACCTCATTAGAACTGATTCAAATGTATTCTTTTTAATGGCTGAGTAATACTCCATTGTGTATATGTACCACAGCTTTCTTATCCATTCATCTGCTGATGGACATCTAGGTTGCTTCCATGTCTTGGCTATTATAAACAGTGCTGCGATGAACATTGGGGTACACGTGTCTCTTTCCCTTCTGGTTTCCTCAGTGTGTATGCCCAGCAGTGGGGTTGCTGGATCATAAGGCAGTTCTATTTCCAGTTTTTTAAGGAATCTCCACACTGTTCTCCATAGTGGCTGTACTAGTTTGCATTCCCACCAACAGTGTAAGAGGGTTCCCTTTTCTCCACACCCTCTCCAGCATTTATTATTTGTAGACTTTTGGATCGCAGCCATTCTGACTGGTGTGAAATGGTACCTCATAGTGGTTTTGATTTGCATTTCTCTGATAATGAGTGATGTTGAGCATCTTTTCATGTGTTTGTTAGCCATCTGTATGTCTTTTTTGGAGAAATGTCTATTTAGTTCTTTGGCCCATTTTTTGATTGGGTCGTTTATTTTTCTGGAGTTGAGCTGTAGGAGTTGCTTGTATATTTTTGAGATTAGTTGTTTGTCGGTTGCTTCATTTGCTATTATTTTCTCCCATTCTGAAGGCTGTCTTTTCACCTTGCTAATAGTTTCCTTTGATGTGCAGAAGCTTTTAAGGTTAATTAGGTCCCATTTGTTTATTTTTGCTTTTATTTCCAATATTCTGGGAGGTGGGTCATAGAGGATCCTGCTGTGATGTATGTCGGAGAGTGTTTTGCCTATGTTCTCCTCTAGGAGTTTTATAGTTTCTGGTCTTACGTTTAGATCTTTAATCCATTTTGAGTTTATTTTTGTGTATGGTGTTAGAAAGTGGTCCAGTTTCATTCTTTTACAAGTGGTTGACCAGATTTCCCAGCACCACTTGTTAAAGAGATTGTCTTTAATCCATTGTATATTCTTGCCTCCTTTGTCGAAGATAAGGTGTCCGTATGTGCGTGGATTTATCTCTGGGCTTTCTATTTTATTCCATTGATCAATATTTCTGTCTTTGTGCCAGTACCATACTGTCTTGATAACTGTGGCTTTGTAGTAGAGCCTGAAGTCAGGTAGGTTGATTCCTCCAGTTCCATTCTTCTTTCTCAAGATCGCTTTGGCTATTCGAGGTTTTTTGTATTTCCATACAAATTGTGAAATTATTTTTTCTAGCTCTGTGAAGAATACTGTTGGTAGCTTGATAGGGATTGCATTGAATCTATAAATTGCTTTGGGTAGTA
This sequence comes from Bos taurus, assembly GCF_002263795.3. NCBI lineage: Eukaryota > Metazoa > Chordata > Mammalia > Artiodactyla > Bovidae > Bos > Bos taurus. The sequence continues at coordinate 40,720,390 of NC_037343.1, read as the reverse complement.
TACTCATTTTCACTATATTGATTCTTCCAATCCATGAACATGGTATATTTCTCCATCTATTAGTGTCCTCTTTGATTTCTTTCAAAAGTGTTTTATAGTTTTCTATATATAGGTCTTTAGTTTCTTTAGGTAGATATATTCCTAAGTATTTTATTCTTTCTGTTGCAATGGTGAATGGAATTGTTTCCTTAATTTCTCTCTCTGTTTTCTCATTATTAGTGTATAGGAATGCAAGGGATTTCTGTGTGTTGATTTTATATCCTGCAACTTTACTGTAGTCATTGATTATTTCTAGTAATTTTCTGGTGGACTCTTTAGGGTTTTCTATGTAGAGGATCATGTCATCTGCAAATAGTGAGAGTTTTACTTCTTCTTTTCCAATTTGGATTCCTTTTATTTCTTTTTCTGCTCTGATTGCTGTGGCCAAAACTTCCAAAACTATGTTGAATAGTAATGGTGAAAGTGGGCACCCTTGTCTTGTTCCTGACTTTAGAGGAAATGCTTTCAATTTTTCACCATTGAGGATAATGTTTGCAGTGGGTTTGTCATATATAGCTTTTATTATGTTGAGGTATGTTCCTTCTATTCCTGCTTTCTGGAGAGTTTTTATCATAAATGGATGTTGAATTTTGTCAAAGGCTTTCTCTGCATCTATTGAGATAATCATATGGTTTTTATTTTTCAATTTGTTAATGTGGTGTATTACATTGATTGATTTGCAGATATTGAAGAATCCTTGCATCCCTGGGATAAAGCCCACTTGATCATGGTGTATGATCTTTTTAATGTGTTGTTGGATTCTGATTGCTAGAATTTTGTTAAGGATTTTTGCATCTATGTTCATCAGTGATATTGGCCTGTAGTTTTCTTTTTTTGTGGGATCTTTGTCAGGTTTTGGTATTAGGGTGATGGTGGCCTCATAGAATGAGTTTGGAAGTTTACCTTCCTCTGCAATCTTCTGGAAGAGTTTGAGCAGGAGAGGTGTTAGCTCTTCTCTAAATTTTTGGTAGAATTCAGCTGTGAAGCCGTCTGGACCGGGGCTTTTGTTTGCTGGAAGATTTTTGATTACAGTTTCAATTTCCGTGCTTGTGATGGGTCTGTTAAGATTTTCTATTTCTTCCTGGTCCAGTTTTGGAAAGTTGTACTTTTCTAAGAATTTGTCCATTTCTTCCACGTTGTCCATTTTATTGGCATATAATTGTTGATAGTAGTCTCTTATGATCCTTTGTATTTCTGTGTTGTCTGTTGTGATCTCTCCATTTTCGTTTCTAATTTTGTTGATTTGATTTTTCTCCCTTTGTTTCTTGATGAGTCTGGCTAATGGTTTGTCAATTTTATTTATCCTTTCAAAGAACCAGCTTTTGGTTTTGTTGATTTTTGCTATGGTCTCTTTTGTTTCTTTTGCATTTATTTCTGCTCTAATTTTTAAGATTTCTTTCCTTCTACTAACCCTGGGGTTCTTCATTTCTTCCTTTTCTAGTTGCTTTAGGTGTAGAGTTAGGTTATTTATTTGACTTTTTTCTTGTTTCTTGAGGTGTGCCTGTATTGCTATGAACTTTCCCCTTAGGACTGCTTTTACCGTGTCCCACAGGTTTTGGGTTGTTGTGTTTTCATTTTCATTCGTTTCTATGCAAATTTTGATTTCTTTTTTGATTTCTTCTGTGATTTGTTGGTTATTCAGCAGCGTGTTGTTCAACCTCCATATGTTGGAATTTTTAATAGTTTTTCTCCTGTAATTGAGATCTAATCTTACTGCATTGTGGTCAGAAAAAATGCTTGGAATGATTTCTATCTTTTTGAATTTACCAAGGCTAGCTTTATGGCCCAGGATGTGATCTATCCTGGAGAAGGTTCCATGCGCGCTTGAGAAAAAGGTGAAATTCATTGTTTTGGGATGAAATGACCTATAGATATCAATTAGGTCTAACTGGTCTATTGTATCGTTTAAAGTTTGTGTTTCCTTGTTAATTTTCTGTTTAGTTGATCTATCCATAGGTGTAAGTGGGGTATTAAAGTCTCCCACTATTATTGTGTTATTGTTAATTTCTCCTTTCAAACTTGTTAGCATTTGTCTTACGTACTGTGGTGCTCCCGTGTTGGGTGCATATATATTTATAATTGTTATATCTTCTTCTTGGATTGATCCTTTGATCATTATGTAGTGACCTTCTTTGTCTCTTTGCACAGCCTTTGTTTTAAAGTCTATTTTATCTGATATGAGTATCTAAATGAATTTAAGATACATTGTTCTATTTCTGCAAAAATAAAATTTAAAAAAACCATCATTTGGATTTTGATACAAATTGTATTGAATCTGTAGATCTCTTTTGGTAGTTTTCACATCTGAACAATATTAAATTTCCAGTTCATGAATATTGAATATCTTTCTATTTGTTAGCATCTTCTTTAATGTCTCTAAGTAATTTTGTAGTTTTCAGTGTACAAATTTTTTATCTCCTTGGTTATGTTTATTCCAAGTATTTTATTCTTTTAGATGTTATTACCTGGAATTGTTTTCCTTATTTCCTTTTAGAATTGTTCTCTGTTAGTGTATGGAAATGCAAATGATTTTTGTGTATTGATTCTGTGTCCTGCAATTTTGTTTTCTTCTATCAGAACTATTTGTTAAAATTTATTTATTCTACAAGTTAGGATATGTGTGCATAATCTTTAAAGATTTCTGTAAAATAAGATCATGTTGTCTGAGGACAGATAATTTTACTACTTTCTTTCCAATTTGAATGCCTTTTATATTTTTCTTCCTTAATTGCTCTGGCTTGAACTTCCAGTATTTTGTTGAATAAAAGTAGTGAAAATGGACAACCTTGTTTTGTTCTTGATCTTAGATAAAACAGTTTGATTCTTTCACTGTCGAGTTCGATATTAGCTAGGACCTTTCGTATATGAATTTTATGATGTTGAGGCCGTTTTCTTCTGCTCCTAGTTTGAGTGTTTTTATCATGAAAGGACTGAATTTTGTCTAATGCCTTTTCTGTATCAGTTGTAATGATCATGTGCTTTTCCCCCTTCATCCTGTATTACACTGATTGCTTTTCATACTGGAATAATCCTTACCTTCCAGGAAGAAATACCACTTGATCTTGACATGTAATTATTTTAGTAACTGGTGAATTCTGTTTGCTAGTGTTCTATTGAGGACTTTTACATTGCTGCTCATCAGGAATATGAGTCTGTAGTCTTGTAGTGAATTTGCCTCGCTTTGATAGCAAAGCCCTGCTTCCCTCTTTAAATGAGTTGGAAATATTTCCTTTTCTTTAGTTTTCTGGAAGAGTTTGAGGGGGATGGTGTTCATCATTTAAATGTTTGATAGAATTCACCAGTGAGGTAATTTGGTCCTTAGCTTTTCTTTTGGAGAGGGTTTTGACTATCGATTCAATCTCTTTACTAGTTACCAGTTTGCTTATATTTTTCTATTTCCTCATTAGGCTGTGTGTTTCTAGATTTTTGTCCATTTCACCTAGGTTATTCAATTTATTTATGTACAGTTGTTCATAGTACACTCTCATAATCCTTTATATTTTTTATAAAATTGGTAGAAATGTCTGATCCTTCATTTCTAATTTTAGTTATTTGAGTCTTTCTTTTTTCTTAGTCAACCAAGATAACAATTTATCAGTTTTGTTAATTTTTTAAAATGAACCAACTCTTGGTTTCATTTTTCTCTATTGCTTTTTTATTCTTTATTTTGCTTCTCTCTGCTCTAGTCCTTATTATTTCCTTCCTTCTGCTAACCTTGGGTTTAGTTTGTTTTCCTTGTAGTTCCTTAAGGTATAATTTTAGATGGTTGATTTGGAAATTTTCCTTTTTTAATTTGCTTACAGCTATAAATATTTCCTTTAAGATTGCCCTTTTCCTGATCACATATGTTTTGGCATGTTGTGTTTTCATTTTGTTGAGAATTAAGCATTTGAAACAATAGTCACAACTCCCTGTCTTTGGGGACTAACTCAATGCCAAGACCTTTGCCAATCAGCCTGGCATGAAGACTTGAAGTATTCTCAGACTGTGCATTCATCTTTCCTGAGTCTGTGCATGGACTTTTTCTCTTGTATGTATGGGTGTTTTTTAAAAATACTATTTTTTAGTGCAGTTTTAGATTTACAACAAAATTGAATGGGAGGCACAGAGATTTGCCATATGTCACCTGTTTCCACCCATGCATATCTTTCCCCATTATCAAAATCACTTGTTAGAATTACAGATTTTATTTTAAAAAAGTTTATTTTTAATTGATTTACAATATTGGTTTGATTTCTGTCATATATCAACTTGAATTAGCCTTCAGTTCAGTTCAGTCCAGTCAGTCAGTCGTGTCCGACTCTTTGCGACCATATGAATTGCAGCACGCCAGGCCTCCCTGTCCATCACCAACTCCCGGAGTTCACCCAAACTCATGTCTATCGAGTCAGTGATGCCATCCAGCCATCTCATCCTCTGTCGTCCCCTTCTCCACCTGCCCCCAATCCCTCCCAGCATCAGGGTCTTTTCCTTTTTTTTTTTTCTTAGACAACTTTAATGTTTATTATTAATATCTTTACCACATCTTACCACCTCCTTGGGTGAAGGAAAATTCCATTTGGCGGCTATAGAGATCAAAGTTATAAAATCAGCATTTCTATTTTTCTTGGGTCTTTTCCAATGAGTCAACTCTTCGCATGAGATGGCCAAAGTATTGGAATTTCAGCTTTAGCATCAGTCCTTCCAAAGAACACCCAGGACCGATCTCCTTTAGAATGGACTGGTTGGATCTCCTTGCAGTCCAAGGGACTCTCAAGAGTCTTTTCTAACACCACAGTTCAAAAGCATCAATTCTTCAGCACTTAGCTTTCTTCACAGTCCAACTTTCACATCCATACATGACCACTGGAAAAACCATAGCCTTGACTAGACGGACCTTTGTTGGCAAAGTAATGTCTCTGCTTTTGAATATGCTATCTAGGTTGGTCATAACTTTCCTTCCAAGGAGTGTCTTTTAATTTCATGGCTACAATCACCATCTGCAGTGATTTTGGAGCCCCCCCAAAATAGTCTGACACTGTTTCCACTGTTTCCCCATCTATTTCCAATGAAGTGATGGGATCAGATGCCATGATCTTAGTTTTCTGAATGTTGTGCTTTAGGCCAACTTTTTCATTCTCCTCTGTGTATGTATATCCCCCTCCCTCTCGAATCCCCCTCCCACCTCTTGCTCATTCCCACCCCTCTATGTTATTACAGAGCCCCATTTTGAGTTCCCTGAGTCATACAACAAATTCCCATTGGCTGTCTATTTATATGTTAGTGTATATGTATCCATGCTACTCGTCTCCATTTTTCTCACCCTCTCCCTATATTCTTCCACCCTTGTCCATGTCCATTCTCTATGTCTGCATCTCCATTGCTGCTCTGCAAACAGATTTGCAGAATGACAAATTTTAAAATGAAAGGTGAAAAAAAAAAAATAAAATGAAGGATGACCCTACATTGACAGAATGTAATTACTCAGAGTCTACCTTAGGTTTTATTCTTGGTGTTGGACAGTCTCTGGATCTGGATAAATGTATAATGACATATATCCATGATGATAATATATTTTATTTTTGCTGTCCTGAGAATCCTCTGTGCTCTGCCTATTTTTACCTCCATTCCACAGCCTCCTAGACAACCACTGATGTTTTTAGGGTCTCTGTAGTTTTACCTTTTTCAGCATGTTATTTACTTGAAATCATCTAGTACATAGCTTTTTACAGCTAGGCTTCTTTCATTTAGTAATATGCATTTGAACTTTCTCCATGTGTTTACATGGTTTGATAGTTTCTTTCTAGTGCTGGAAGTAATTCCATTGTCTGGATGTACAACAGTTTATTTACCTATTCTCCTCTTGAAGGACATCTTGGTTTCTTCCAAGTACTGGAACATCCACATGCAGGTTTTGGGGTGGATATGTTTTCAATTCCTTTGGATAAATATCAAGGGGTGCAATTTCTGGGTAATATGGTAAGAGTATGTTTAATTTTTATGAGAAACTGTCAAACTGCCTTTACATGACTTTTTAAAATGTTTGAATTTCCCTGAGACGCCTTTGCTTTTTCTTGGAGTCTTAGACCTTCTGTGATATTACTTTGCTCATAATCTCTTTCTTCTGCCATCTGTGAGTTTGCAGTCCTCTCCATCTCTTGTGCACTAAGGTGCCTGCTACAGCTTTCAGTGGCCTTCAACTTGATATCCAAGTATGCTTCTGTTTCTCTCTGAGATTTATGTTAGGTAAGATAGAAACTTATCTTTCAGGAACTCTCAGAACATTGCAAACATGTTCTACTTTTTAAATTCTGTCCCAAAAGAGGAGAGAGGGATTGAAGTGATGGCCTTCTGAATGCATGCATTGGTGAATGGGAGAGGATGGGACAAAGAGTTAGCAAAATACCACAAAATTTTGTATGTTAAGTGTATAACTTTTGAGTCTTTCCTTGATTGCTGTAGATATTTGACTCATTTCTATAGATCCAATAAAACTATTTCTTATCAGTCTATATTTGTCTACTTGGTTCTGCAGGGGAATGAGAGCTTGGAGCTTTCTAGTCTGCCTTCTTGCTTGACATCACTTTCTTTAGAGACATCTTGTAATCTGAAAAGAGACTTTAGGACTGAATCCCAGTGAACCCTAGTTTTAAAGAGAAATCAAGAAAGAATCCATGAAGATGAGACAAAAGGCAAACAGCAAACCAGAAGTGAATGGTAGCCTAGAAACCAAGAGGGTTTTGAATTTGGGTTAATAATGGTAAAGTCTATGAAGATGTCAAATAAGATAATAACTAAGACAAGATAATTGAACTTTGAATGATAGAATGATGGTGTAGAAGCAGTATTACATGTGGCAACAGAGAGTTCACCTGAACAGAGAAACTGTATGGAATGACAACTCTGGGTTTCAAAACAGTGAAAATTGAATGATAGTTCACCAAAGAACTTAGCAAAGGGCTGAAACATTCAGGCTTTATGAAATCATATTTGAAGAGTTGAACAGAAGGAAAATATTCCTGCAAATGTTATCTTCAAGCTGGTTTTTCTCATTTCTTAAAATGTGTATCTTCTAGCCATGTTTCTGTCACCTTTTGTTTACTGTTGCAGTTTCAAGTGATGCTTTAATGGCTAAGAAATTGAAGGCCAGAATTTCCCCTTTTTTCATCATATGAATTCCATTTAGCTTTGTTTTTTAAACTTCCTTTTGTATTCAATCTTCCATCTTAAGGGTATTAGAGATTTCTGCCTTGAAAATATATTTTCATGTTTTTATCTAAATCCAAATTTGTAAACTCATGTTTATATACTTTATCAGTCAGATTTAAAAGAATCAAGCACAGAAATGGTTCTAAGGAGATCAAGATGTTGGATCTGACTATAGAAGGAGCCAGTTAATGTTGTTCTGATCCAAAACTAGAGAATGTACTTACCTTACAACCCAGGCCTATCACCCCCTCAATATGTTTTGGCCATTAAAGAATAAAGGACAGAATGTGTAAAAGCTTGTGGGCATGCTTATTCCTAGTTGGAAAGATAATTCAGATATATGAAATATTTAACTCAAAGAAGATCAATATATTGTTTCACTTACTTATTCACTCACTCTTCCCATGCACATTTACTGAACATCTACACCATGCAAGACACTGTAGATATAAACACTGTCCAAGCCCCTCAGAGGCTTGCAGTTTAATATAGAGACATAAATAGTATTATGGGAAAAAGTACAACACCCCAGGTAGGTAAAAGGAAGGAGTAGGCAACACTACAATTATAAACTGACAACAAACTCAAGAGTTGCTTGGAAGTCATGCCAGATGCTCATTCCATTAGAGAAGACTTGATCATGGTCATCCCTCTTGGTAAGAATCTACTCTGTGTTTACTTCTTTAACAAGGATGTGGTTTTGTGGCAGCATTCACATTACAACATGGTTTGATATACATCAGGAAACAGATGTACAGTGTAATCAGTCAATGTCTACAGGGTGTCTAGTAAGATCCTTTTAATTATAAATCATAGGAAGAGTGTACAGTTTAGACAAGACCAATGTGAGTCATGCTGTTTATACGACAAACTTTAGGTAACCTGATAAGCACAGGCACTGTTCTGCTTCCTTTTCTTGGCACTCAGTATCTCAAAGGCTAGAGAGGCCAGCCATGGGCATTACTGCCAGCCATAAGACCACCAGATCTTAGCTTGAAAAACAAAAATGTTGTTATTGGTGTCACCGGGCTAAGGGGAAAAATGATTAAGCAAAATGGGAAGTGGACATTTCAGCATAGATTTAGCCCTAGTCATAGCTGATTCTGATTCGTGGAGGTAGAATGGGATGAACATGGTACTTACTGTTGAGGTCCTTTAATGGACTGGAACCTGGTGGTCCGGAGTCAATGATAAGAAAGTAAAGGAGAGAAAGAGGCTGATATTCCTTGGTTTACACAGAAAGCCAATAAAGCCCCTGGCACGGGGCTTGCTCTGATCCCGGAGGCCTCAGGTGCCCTCTCGATGGGGTGAAGGTGCAGAGCGTCTTCTCGAGAGGGTCTTAGAAGCCTGGGCAGGAAAGTGAACTCAGAGGGCCTCTGCACTCCAGGGGATCAGCCTGAAAAAGAGAGGGGGAGAGAGAGAGAGAGAGAGAGAGAAAGAAAGAAAGAGAAAGAAAGACACAGGAACCAGAGCTCTGATGCAGCAAAGGTGTTTTAATCAACATGGTGTGGGCATATATACTGTAGTTATTCTCAGCAAAGATAAAGACTAAAATTCCAGACTTACAAAACATAGGCGATCCATATTAAAGAGAGAGAGAGTTGTAAATAATCACTTTTACCATATGGTTCATAAAAAGGAAGAGGGTACTTATCACTGTATAGAAAAACTAACATAGGAAATGCCTGGATTCCTCAGTCCTGGGAGAGGCTTGCCTCTCCTCTTAATTCCTGAATATTCAGGAATTAATAAGGAACAGAGAATTCCTGACAGATCCAAAACAGCACACAGGAAGCCTCCTGTTAAATGCTTCCGGACACTTACAAAATCAAGCCTTAGGATCAGAGTCTAGTCTGGTTGCTACTCTGTGATGGTCTAATGTTAGTAGAGCTATTCATCTACCCATCCACTAATCCATCCAATGTTTTTTAAGCATTGTCTGTGACCCTGACCTTGGGTAGCTTTTGGATGTAAAGAGATTAAAAAAATCACCTATAGAGTCCTACATTCCAATGGAGAAGATGTATAAGTAAGCAGATGGTTATACTGTGGGGTGGTAAGAGCTATAATGTGGATAAATATGATGAGGTTTGGGAACAAATGGAAGAGGCACTTAACTAAGGTGAAAAGGTCAAGGGATGATTTCTCTAGGAAGTTGTGGTTGGTTAAATTTTAGAGGATGCTAAGAACTGGCTAACTCAAGATTAAGAAAGGGAAGAACTGAAGGGTGACTTTTTGTCTAATACTGACCTCTCTGATATTGGTACTGCTGGTAACCAGATTCCTGTCATAAGCTAAGACCTGTAATAGCCTATTTTGGGTTAAAAGCTTCCCCTGAGCAGGAAACCAGAACATACTGAGATGCTTTCTCAAGTACAAAGAAGAAGAACTGTAACATGTAATAATTAGACCTTGACAGCAGCAGAACAGCCCTCTTCATATAATCCTTAGGCAGTTTCCCTCTCAGCTGTAGAAACTTGCAGTGTATCAAAAGGAAGTCTAGTTAGAGCTTACACATCTGTTCTAAACAAGCCCTCTTCTCACATTCGAATAACCATTATGTCCAGTTTGGAGCACAGGTAATAATATTATATATTATTAGTATAAATAACAGTCATTTATAATGGCAGCAATAGGAAACTAATACATATTCCAACCATTAACAAGTAACTCAAAGGGATTATAGCCCAACAAAGTAATGCCAGACTTCCACTAATGACCTTGTCAGTTTTCCCTCCTCACCACTTCACATGTGTCCTCTCTGTCTTCATGCTGAACTGGTGGGCCAAGGCCCAGGGAATGTGAAATGGAGAGAAAGTAGGCAACATGTGTACCACCACTCTTCCAGTTGACACCACTTACATGTATAGGTATGTGGGGTAGGGAGTGGTGGGTAAGTGGGTGAGACTGCAATAAAGGGCAAATTTAAGCAATATTTATTGGAAATATAAATCTTTCTTTGTGTGTAAATTGTTGTGTTTGGACTGTCAATCTTATTTGTTTCACAGATACAGAAAAAAAGAGTAAGAATAAAATCTACATGTTAACAGTGGTTATGTTTAGGTTATGTGTGATTTTAACTATTGTATTTTTCTGGATTTTCAAATATTTCTACTGTTATATACTGTTATTTTAAAGAAAGTATATTTATTAAGGGATTTCAATTATTGTTCCTTCTAAGGGTTTGTACACTTTGTTAAGTCTACATTTTTTGCCATTTAAAAAATTTCCAAAGTATCTACTGAAAAACTTTCATATTTTAAAATCTGTGGAAAATTAGCATTCATATTTTTTTTATAACAGTAAACCTTGTACATATCAATTACCATGGTGATGTTATTGTGATATTTATTTGTGACCCTTAAAAATTTTTTTTAATTAAGTTTTTGGGCCGAGCTGTTCTTCATCCCTGCATGGGTTTTTCTAAGTTGCAGCGAGTATGGTCTACTTTTTAGTTCCAGTTCGTGGGCTTCTCATTATGGTGGCATCTCTTGTGGATCACAGGCTGTAGGGCATTCAGGCTTCAGTATTTGTGGCATTTGGGCTCAGAAGTTGAAGTTCCAAGCCCTAGAGCAAGGTTCCACATCTGTGGTGAATGCGCTTACTTTGCTGTGCAGAATGTGGGATCTTCCCAGATCAGGCATGGAACTGGTGTCTTCTGGATTGGCAGACAGATTTTTAAAATACTGAACCACCAGGGAAGGCCTGATTTGACTCTTGATTTTAATTTGCCCCATTGCTAAAAAAAAAATGTAACTGTCAATGAAATTTGTGTTTTTCTAGGTATGACAAGATGTAAGAATCAGGGCTCATAAAGTCTTCTCCAGAAATTATCTATCTCTTGGCCTGCTCTTTCAGAATTCCAGATAACAGAATGCCTCAATCCGGATGTCCACCCAGACTCCTTTCAGGGGTTGTTGAAGTTGAGCAGCTGCAGTGGCCATAATTTAATCTTTGTAGAGGTACACGGCAAGTACCTATTTTCAGGCAGCACAGACCCTTCAGTGTTAGATATTTGACTATGGTTTGGAGGCTTTTCATGACCATTTAGTTGTTTGGTGCTATAAATGCTCATTCTTAGGTTTGGGGAAGATTTTCATTGATTGGCTAATTAAATGGGCTGTTCCTGAACCTTTCCATAAAGGAATATCCAAAATTCTCTGGACCCTCTGTCTTTATTAAACTCTTGTGGTCCAGGAAGTGTTCCATCTTGTTGCTTCTTCCCATATCTACAGTTATACCAGTATCATCATTGACCTCATATGGAATTACATATCATGTAAAGAGCAGTAAGAGAATTATTGAAATTAGGGGTCAAAGCAGGAATAAGAAGCAAGTTCTTTTGCATAACCATTTTGTTTGTGGACAGTAGAGGGTCAGTGAGTGGGTGTTCTTGTCCAATGGAATGAGGCCATCTGCACTCAGTTCTTAATAGAAGTTGTTGAGGAGTGACAACTTTAATGTTATTAGACTAGGGAAATCCTCCTTGTTAGAAAAATAAGCATGCATCCTAATGTAGACTTGACACTGTCAGGCGACTTGTACCCCGGAACTCAGGTATCTATGCTTATAGAAGTAGGTTTTAACCATTAATGGGGTATTGGTCATTACACAAGTGTTTTCTCTCTTTATTAGGATATGGTTTAGCAATTTCATTGTCTAAACATAGGAGTTATGCGAGGGGATCTTTAGAAATAAGGTTGTTGTCACCAGGTGCTAAGTAAGAGCCATTGTTTGAGAATGGCTGTTATCATGTCAAATCTGACAGAACTCAGAAAACTAAATTTCTTTTCTGGCAACAAGGACATGTCAGATCACACCCCTGTTGTCTCCTAAGTTATTTCCTTGGATGTCTGAACCACAGCTACTCTTTTGTGACTCTTTGCTAAGAAAATTTTATTAATATTTTTGGCTGAGCTGCTCCTCATTCCTGCGCTGGTTTTTCTCTAGTTGCAGTGAGTGGGGGCTACTTTCCAGTTCCAGTGTGTGAGATTCTCACTGTGGTGACTTCTTTTGGTGTATAGCACAGGCTGTGGGACATTCAGGCCTCATATTTGTGGCATTTGGGCTCAGATATTGAAGCTCCAAGCCCTAGAGCACAGGTTCCACACAACAGTTGTGGCGAATGGTTTACTTTACTCCAGGGAATGTGGGATCTTCAGAGACAGGCAAAGAACTCATATCTCCTGCATTGACAGGCAGATTCTTTTACAACTGAGCCACCAGGAAAGGCCTCTTTTGATTAAAAAAAAAAATTTCCCCTTCATAACCAAAAGAAGTGTCACTGTCAAGGAAATTAGTATTTCTCTGGGTATGAGAAGGTGCAAGAATCAGGGCTCCTAAAGGCTTTTTCAGAAATTGTCTATCTCTTGGCCTATTCAGTCAGAATTCAAGATCATAGAATGCCTCACTTGTGATGTCCAGCCACTACTCCTTTCAGGGGTTGTTGAAGGTAAAAGCTGCAGTGGCCATGACTTAATCTTTGTAGAGATACATGGCAAGTGCCAATTTTCAGTCAGCACAGCCACTTCAGGATCATATATGGACTATGGTTTGGAGGATTTTCATAATAATTTTTTACCTTGGTGCTGGGAATGCTCACTCCAGGACTTGGGGAAGATTTTCAGTGACAGATAACTCAATGGGCTGTTCCTGGAGATTTCCATAAAACAGTATTGAAAATTCTCTGGACTCCCTGTCTTTATTAAACTCTTGTATTCCAGGGAAGTATTCCATCTTGTTGCATCTTCCCATATATAGAGTTACAGTGATCTCATTGTTGATCACATGCAGAACTACATAATTTGTACTGATGAGTAAGAGAACTATTGTAACTAGGGGTCAAAGCAGGAATAAGAGGCAAGTGATGTTGCAATACAATTTTGACTGTAGACAATAAAGGGTCAGCGCATGGGTGTTCCTATCATATGGAATGAGGCCATCTGGACTCAGTTATTAATAGAAGTTGTTGAGTGACATCTTGAATATTAATATACCAGGGAGATCATACTTGTTAGTAAAATAAGCATGTATCCTAATGTAGAGAGGACAGTGTCAGGCATTTGTACAAGCTGGAATCAAGATTGCTGGGAGAAATATCAATAACCTCAGATATGCAGATGACACCACCCTTCTGGCAGAAAGTGAAGAACTAAAAAGCCTCTTGATGAAGGTGAAAGAGGAGAGTGAAAAAGTTGGCTTAAAACTCAACATTCAGAAAACGAAGATCATGGCATCCGGTCCCATCACTTCATGGGAAATAGATGGGGAAACAGTGGAAACAGTGTCAGACTGTATTTTTGGGGGCTCCAAAATCACTGCAGATGGTGACTGCAGCCATGAAATTAAAAGACGCTTACTCCTTGGAAGGAAAGTTATGACCAACCTAGATAGCATATTCAAAAGCAGAGACATTACTTTGCCAACAAAGGTCCGTCTAGTCAAGGCTATGGTTTTTCCAGTAGTCATGTATGGATGTGAGAGTAGGATGGTGAAGAAAGCTGAGCGCCAAAGAATTGATGCCTTTGAACTGTGGTGTTGGAGAAGACTCTTGAGAGTCCCTTGGACTGCAAGGAGATCCAACCAGTCCATTCTGAAGGAGATCAGCCCTGGGATTTCTTTGGAAGGAATGATGCTAAAGCTGAAACTCCAGTACTTTGGCCACCTCATGCAAAGAGCTGACTCATTGGAAAAGACTCTGATGCTGGGAGGGATTGGGGGCAGGAGGAGAAGGGGACGACAGAGGATGAGATGGCTGGATGGCATCACTGACTCGATGGACATGAGTCTGGGTGAACTCTGGGAGTTGGTGATGGACAGGGAAGCCTGGAGTGCTGCGATTCATGGGATCACAAAGAGTTGGACATGACTGAGTGACTGAACTGAACTGAACTCAGAAGTCTAGTGTTATTCAAGTAGGTTTAACCATTAATGGGGCTATTGCACAAGGGATTTTTCTGTTCCTTAATATATGGTTATAGAAATTTCACAGTCTAAACATACAAAAGTTCCAAGAGGAGACCTTTAAAAATAAGGTTGTTGTCACCAGGTGCTAGCAACCATTGTGTTGAGAATGGCTGTTATCATCTCAAATCTTCCAGAGCTCAGAAAGCTGAAATTCTTCACAATACAAGAGTTTGTCAGAATCTCATCCCTATTGTCACATAGTTATTTCCTTGGCTGTCTGACCCACAGTGACTCTATTATGACTCTTTTCTAAGAAAATATTATGAATTTTTTTGGGTGGGCTGACCTGTTCTTCATTCCTGCACTGGTTTTTCTCTAGTTATAGTCAGTGGGGGCTATTTTCTAGTTCCAGCGCGTGGGTTTCATTGTGGTGGCTTCTCTTGTTGTGGAACACAGGCTGAAGCATGTTGAGGCCTTAGTATTTGTGGTATTTGGGGTCAGACGTTACATGTTCTGAGTCTTAGAACATTTGTGGCGAACGGGCTTATTTTGCTCCAGGGAATGTGAGCTCTTCCCAGATCAGGTAATGACTCCTATCTCCTAAACTGACAGACAGATTCTTTTACAACTGAATCACCAAGGAAGTTCTCTTTTGTCTTTTGATTGTAATTTTCCCCTTTATAGCCAAATGAATGTCACTGTCAAAGCATTTCCCTAGCTATGAGAGGATGCAAGAATCAGGACTCAAAGTCTTCTCCAGAAATTATCTATCTCTTAGCCTGCTGCTGCTGCTGCTGCTAAGTCACTTCGGTTGTGTCTGACTCTGTGCGACCCCATAGATGGCAGCCCACCAGGCTCTGCCATCCCTGGGATTCTCCAGGCAGGAACACTGGAGTTGGTTGCCATTTCCTTCTCCAATGCAGGAAAGTGAAAAGTGAGAGCGAAGTCGCTCAGTCGTGTTGGACTCTTCGCGACCCCATGGACTGCAGCCCACCAGGCTCCCCCGTCCCTGGGATTCTCCAGGCAAGAACACTGGAGTGGGTTGCCATTTCCTTCTTCAATGCAGGAAAGTGAAAAGTGAGAGCGAAGTCACTCAGTCGCGACCGACTCTTCTCGATCCCATGGACTGCAGCCCACCGGGCTCCTCTGTCCTTGGGATTTTCCAGGCAAGAATACTGGAGTGGGGTGCCATTGCCTTCTGAATTCCACATCTCAGAGTGGCTCACTCCTGATGTCCATCCAGAACTCCTTTCAGGGACTGTTGAAGGTGAGCAGTTCCAGTGGCCATGATTTAATCTTTGTAGAGGTACATGGCAAGTGCCAATTTTCAGGTGGCACAGCCCCTTCAGGGTTTGACTATGGTTTGGAGGATTTGCATGACCATTTTAGTCATTTGGTGCTGGGAATGCTCACTCCAGGGTTTGGGGGATATTTTCATTGACAGGTTACTCCGTGGTCTGTTCCAGGACCTTTCCGTAAACAGTATCCAAAATCCTCCATACTGCCTGTCTATATTGAACTCTTGTGGTTCAGGGAAGTATTCTTTCTTGTTGCTTGTTACCCTATATAGAGTTACACCATTATCATCATTTATCCCATACAGAATGACGTATCTTGCAACCATCAATTAAGGGAATTATTGTAACTAGGGTTCAAAGCAGGAATGAGAAGCAAGTTATGTTGCATAACAATTTTGATTGTGGTAAGTGTGTGGGTTTTCTGTCCGATGGAGGCCATCTGGATTCAATTATTAATAGAAGTAGTTGAGGATTGACAAGTTGAATATTATGAGACTAGGGAGATAAAACTTGTTAGTAAAAAAAAGCATGTATCTTAATATAGACTTGAAAGTGTCCAGCGACTTGTACCCTGGTACTCAGAAGTCTAACTTTATCCAAGTAGATTTTAACACTTTTGTGTTATTGGTAGACAAGAGTTTTCCCTTTTTATTAACATATTGTTATAGAAATTTCATTGTCCCAACATATAATAGATGCAAGCAGAGACCTTTAAAAATAAAGTTGATGTACCAGTTGCCTGCAGCCATTGTCTTGAGAGTGCCTGTTAGCATATCAAATCTGACAGAGCTCAGAAATCTGAAATTCTTAACAACACAAGGACTTGTAGAGCTCACACCCCTATTGTCACCTAGATAATTCCTTGGATGTCTGAACCTGAGCTACTCTACTATGACTCTTAGAAAATTTTGTTAATTTTTTTGTGCTATGCTGTTCTCTATTCCTGCATGGGTTTTTCCACTAGTTGCAGCAGGTGGGGGCTAATTTCTAGTTCCAGTGTGTGGACTTCTCATTGTGGTGGCTTCTCTTGTTGTGGAGCACAGGCTGTAGGGCATTCAGGCTTCAGTATTTGTGGCATTTGGGCTCAGAAGTTGAAGCTTTGAGCCCTAGAGCATAGGCTCCACAGTTGTGGTGAACACACTTAGTTTGCTCCATGGAATGTGGAATCATCCCTGACCAAGCATGGAGCTGGTGTCTCTTGGATTGGCAGACAGATAATTTAAATACTGAGCCACCAGTGAAGGCATATTTTGGCTCTTAATATGAATTTACTCTTCATTGCCAAAAAAAGTGTTACTGTCAATGAAAAGATTCATAGTGTTTCTCCAGGAATGAGAAGATGGGAGAATCAGGACTCATAAAGACTTCTCTAGAAATTGTCTTTGTCTTGGCCTGCTCTGTCAGGATTCCAGATCAGAGTGCCTCAATCTAATGCCCAATCAGAACTCCTTTCAGGGGGTGTTGAAGGTGAGTCAGAATTTAATCTTCGTAGAGGCACATGACAAGTGCCAATTTTCAGCCGTCACAGCCCCACAGGGTTATATGTTTGACTATGATTTGGAGGCTTTTCATGACCAGTTTTTCGGTGCTGGGAATGCTCATCCTTGGGTTAGGGGAAGATTTTCATTGACAGATCTCTCAATGGGCTGTTCCTGGACCTTTCCATAAAAGAATATCCAAAATACTCTGCATGACCTGTCTTTATTAAACTCTTCTGGTCCAGGGAAATATGTCATCTTGTTGCTCTTTCCCGTATCTAGAGTTACATTGTTATCGTCATCCATCACATACAGAACTACATAACTTGGAATGACCAGTAAGAGAATTATTGTGACCTGGAGTCAAAGAAAGAATAAGAAGCAAGTTACATTGCATAACAGTTTTGATTGTGGTCAGTAGAGGGTCAGTGCTCGTTGTTTCTGTCCAATGGAATTGGGCCATCTGGAGTCCATTGTGAATAGAGTTTGTTGAGTACTGAAAACCTGAATATTAATAGACCAGGGAAATCTTCCTTGTTAGAAAACCAAGTGTGCATCCTAATGTAGACTTGATACTGTCAGATGACTCGTACCTTGGTACTCAGGTGTCTAGGCTTACCAAAGTAGATTTTCACCATGAAAGGGGTACTGGTCATTATGCAAGTATTTTCTGCCTTTATTAATATTTGCTTATAGCTATTTTGCATTTCCCTGGTGGCTCAGCAGGAAAGAAGCCACCTACAATGCAGGAGATATAGGAGACGCAGTTTCGATCCCTAGGTGGGCAAGATTCCTGGGAGGAGCGAATGGCATACCACTCCAGCATTCTTGCCTGGAGAATTCCAGGCACAGAGGAGTCTGTTGGGCTACAGTCCATGGGGTCACAAAGAGTCAGACACAACTGAATCGACTGAGCACGCACATATAGCAATTTCACTGTCTAAACATATGAGTTCCAAGAGAAGACCTTTAAAAATAAGGTTGTTGTCACCAGTCATTGTGTTGAGACAATTCTCAAATTGAGACAATTCTCAAATCTATTATCATCTCAAATTTGACAGAACTCAGAAAGCTGAAATTCTTTACAAGACAAGGACTTGTCAGAGCTCACACCCCTACTGTCACCTAGTTATATCCTTGGATATCTGATCCACGGTGACTCTATTATGACTCTTTTCTAAGAAAACTTTATTAATTTTTCTGGGATGAATGCTTTTCATTCCTGCACCTTTTTTTCTCTTAGTTACAGCCAGTGAGGGCTACTTCCTAGTTCCTGTGCACCAGCTTAATTATGGTGGTTTCTTTTGTTGCTGAGCACAGGCTGTAGAGCATTGAGGCCTCAGTATTTGTGGCATTTGGTGTCAGATGTTGAAGCTCAAAGCTCTAGAGCACAGATTCCACAATTGTGGTGAACGAGCTTATTTTGCTCCAGGGAATGTGAGATCTTCCCAGATCAAGCAAGAACTGCTATCTCCCACACTGGCAGGTGGATTCTACTATTGAGCCAGCAGGGAAGACCTATTTGACTTTTGATTAGTTTTCCCCTTCATAGCCAAAAGAAGTGTCACTGTCAAGGAAACCAGTGTTTCTCTAGCTATGAGAAGATGCAAGAATCAGGGCTCATAAAGTCTTCTCCAAAAATTATGTATCTTGCCTGCTGTATCAGAATTCCAGATCACAAAGTGACTCACTTCTGATGTCCACCCAGAACTCCTTCCAGGGGGTGTTGAAGCAGTCGCAGTGGCTGTGACCTAATCTTTATAGAGGCACATTGAAAGTGCCAATTTTCAGATGACACAGACCCTTCAGGGTCATAATTTGACTATGATTTGGAAGATTTTCACAACTATTTAGTCATTTGGTGCTGGGAATGCTCATTCCAGGGTTTGGGGAATATTTTCATTGACAGATCACTCAATGGGCTATTCCTGGACCTTTCCATAAACAATATCCAGAATTCTCTGTACTACCTATCTTTATTGAACTCTCATGGTTTAGGAAAGTATTCTTTCTTATCTCTTCTTCCCTTATCTAGAGTGACACCGTTATCATCATTGATCACATACAGAATGACATAACTTGCAATGATCAGTAAGAGAATGATTATAGCCTTGGTCAAATCAGGAATGAGAAGCAAGTTATGTTGCAAAATGATTTTGATTGTGGACCATAGAGGGTCAGTGCATGGGTGTTCCTATCCAATGGAATGAAGCCATCTGGACTCAGTTATTAAAAGAAGTAGTTGAGGATTGACAAGTTGAATATTAGTAGACCAGGGAGATCATACCTTTAGTAAAATAAAATAAGCTTGTATCCTAATGTAGACTTGACAATGTCAAGCGACTTGTATCCTGATACTCAGAAGTCTAGCTTAATCCAAGTAGGTTTCAACAATTTTGTGCTATTGGTAATTACAGAAGAGTTTTCTCACTATATTAACATATGGTTAAAGCCATTTCATTGTCCAAACATATAACAGTTCCAAGAGGACACCTTTAAAATAAGGTTGATATCACTAGGTGCCTGCAGTCATTGTGTTGAGAATGCCTTTTAGGATCTCAAACCTGCTATACCTCAGAAAGCTGAAATTCTTCACAATACAAGGACTTGTCAGAGATCACATCCCTATTGTCACCTAGATATTTCCTGTGATGTCTGTACCTGAGCTACTCTACTATGAGTCTTTTCTTAGAAAATTGTATTAATATTTTGTGCTGAACTATTCTTCATTCCTACACAGGTTTTTCACTAGTTGCAGCAAATGGGGGCTAATTTCCAGTTCCAGTTCACGGACTTCTCACTGTGGTCATTTCTCTTGTTGCAGAGCACAGGCTGTAGGAAGTTCAGTATTTGTGGCATTTGGGCTCAGAAGTTGAAGCTTTGAGCCCTAGATCATAGGCTCCACAGTTGTGGTGAACACACTTAGTTTGCTCCGTGGAACGTGGGATCATTCCTGACCAGGCATGGAACTGGTGTCTCCTGGATTGGCAGACAGATTTTTAAAATATTGAACCACCAGTGAAGGCATATTTTGACTCTTAATATGAATTTTCTCTTCATTGCCAAAAAAAAAGTGTTACTGTGAATGAAATTAATGTTTCTCTAGGTATGAGAAGATGGAAGATTCAGGGCTCATAAAGACTTCTCTAGAAATTGTCTGTCTTGGCCTGCTCTGTCAAAATTCCAGATCACAGAGTGCCTCCATCCTGACATCCATCCAGAGCTTCTTTCAGGGGTTGCTGAAGGTGGGAGCTGCCCTGGCCATGATTTAATCTGTGGGGAATATTTTCATTGACAGGTCACTCAATGGGATGTTCCTGGACCTTTCCATAAACAATTTCCAAAATTCTCTGTACTACCTGTCTTTATTGAACTCTTGTGGTTCAGGGAGGTATTCTTTCTTGTTGATTCTTGCCCTATCTAGATTTGCACCATTATCATCATCGATCACATAAAGAACTATATAACTTACTATGATCAGTCAGAGAATTATTGTGACTCGGGGTCAAAGCAGGAATAAGAAGCAAGTTACGTTGCATAACATTTTTGATTGTGGACAATAAATGGTCAATGCATAGGCGTTCCTGTCCAGTGGAATAGGCCATCTAGACTCAGTTATTAATAGAAATAGTTGAGAAGTGACATCATGAGTATTAATAGACCAGGGAGATCATACTTGTTCTAAAAATAAGCATGAATGTCAGGCAACTGGTACCCCAGTACTCAGAAGTCTAGGCTTATCCAAGTAGGTTTTAATAATTTGGTGCTATTGATAATTATAGAAGTGATTTCTGTCTTTAGTAACATATGGTTATAACAAGTTTATGGCCTAAACACATGAGTTTCAAGAGGATTAAAATAAGATTGTTGTCACCAGGTGCTAGCAGCCATTGTGTTGAGAATGAGTATTATCATCTCAAATCTGACAGAGCTCAGAAAACTGTAATTCTTCACAATACAACAGCTTGTCAGAGATCACACCTCTATTGTCACCTAGATATTTCCTTGGATATCTGATCCACAGCTACTCTATTAAGACTCTTTTTAAGAAGACTTTATTAATGTTTTTGGGCTGAGCTGTTCATTCCCGCACAGGTTTTTATCCAGTTGCAGTGAGGAGGGGGCTGCTTTCTATTTCCAGTGTGCAGACTTCATTGTGGTGGCTTCTCTTGTTGCTGAGCAGAGGCTGTAAGGTGTTGAGGCCTCGGTATTTGTGGCATTTGGGGTTAGACTCTCAAGCTCTGAGCATTAAAGCACATACTCCATATATGCAAACAGGCTTATTTTGCTCCAGGGGATATGGGATCTTTGGCGATCAGGCAAAGAACTCATATCTCCTACATTGGCAGGTGGATACTTTTACTACTGAGCCACCAGGGAAGGCCTATTTTGACTTTTGATTATAATTTTCCCCTTCATAGCCCAAAGAAGTGTCATTGTCAAGTAAATCAGTGTTTCTCTAAGTATGGGAAAATGCAAGAATCAGGGCTTAGAAAGTTGTCTGCAGAAATTATCTGTCTCTTAGTCTGCTCTGTTAGAATTCCAGATCACAGCATGAGTCACTCCTGATGTCCACCCAGAACTCCTTTTAGGAGTTGTTGAAAGTAAGCAGCTGAAGTGATCATGATTTAATCTTTGTAGAGGTTCAAGACAAGTGCCAATTTTCAGTCAGCACAGCCACTTCAGGGTCATATATTTGACTACGGTTTCATAACCATTTAGTCATTCGGTCCTGGGAATGCTCTTTCCAGGCTCTGGGGAATGTTTTCATTGACAGATCACTCAATGGGCTGTTCCTGGACCTTTCCATAAAACAGTATCCAACATTACCTGGACTGCTTGTCGTAAGTAAGCTCTTGCTGTCCAGTGAAGTAGTCCATGTTGCTTTTCCCATATATAGAGTTACACTGTTATCCTCATTGATCTCATACAGAACTAAACAAAATGCAAAGATCAATAAGAGAATTACTGTTATTAAGGGGTCAAAGCAGGAATAAGAAGCAAGTGACATTGGATAACATTTTGATTGTGGCTAATAGAGGGTCAGTGCATGGGTGTTCCTGTCCAATGAAATAAGGCCATCTGGATTCAGTTATTAATAGAATTAGTTGCCACAGTATCAACCTGAATACTAAAGCCAAGAGTAATCATCCTTATTAGAAAAATAAGCTTGTATCTTAATGTCAACATGGCACTGCCAGGCAACTTGTACCCCAGAACACAGCTGTCTAGGCTTATCCAATTTTGTGTTCCCCATATTGTGGCTATATAGGTCATTACACAAATGTTTTATTTTAATTTTATTGTCTAATCTATAAGAGTTAGAAGAGGAGAACTTTAAAAATAAGGTTGTAGTCACCAGATGCTAGCAGCCATTATTATTTTTTTAATTAATTTTTTTTATTGAAGGATAATTTCTTTACAGAATTTTGCTGTTTTCTGCCAAACATCAACATAAATCAGCCATAAGTATACATATATCCCCTCTTGAAGCTCCCTCCCATCTGCCTCCCCATCCCACCCCTCTAGGTTGATATAGAGCCCCTGTTTGAGTTTCCTGAGACATATAGCAAATTCCAGTTGGCTATCTATTTTACATATGCTAATGTAAGTTTCCATGTTACTCTTTCCATACATCTCACCCTCTCCTCTCCTCTCCCCATGTCCATAAGTCTTTTCTCTATGTCTGTTTCTCCATTGTTGCCCTGTAAGTAAATTCTTCGGTACCATTTTTCTAGATTCTGTATATATGTGTTAGAATATGGTATTTATCTTTCTCTTTCTGACTCACTTCACCCTGTATAATAGGTTCTAGGTTCATTCACCTCATTAGAACTGACTCAAATGCATTCATTTTTATGGCTGAGTAATATTCAATTGTGTATGTATATCACAACTTCTTTATCCATTCATCTGTCAATGGACATCTAGGTTGATTCCATGTTCTGGCTACTGTAAATAGTGCTGCAGTGAACAATGACATACATGTGTCTCTTTCAATTTTGGTTTCCTCAGGGTATATGCCTAGAAGTGGGATTGCTGGGTCATATGGTGGTTTTATTCCTAGTTTTTTAAGGAATCTCCATACCATCCTCCATAGTGGATGTATCAATTTACATTCCCACCAACAGTGCAAGAGGGTTCCCCTTTCTCCACACCCTCTCCATCATTTATTGTTTGTAGACTTTTTGATGATGGCCATTCTGACCAGTGTGAGGTGATATCTCATTGTACTTTTGATTTGCATTTCTCTAATAATGAGTGATGTTGAGCATTTTTTCATGTGTTTGTTAGCCATCTGTAGGTCTTCTTTGGAGAAATGTCTACAGAGTCTTTTTCCCACTTTTTGATTGGGTCGTTTGTTTTTCTGGTATTGACTTGTATGAGCTGCTTGTATATTTTGGAAATTAATCCTTTGTCAGTTGTTTCATTTGCTATTATTTTCTCCCATTGTGAGGGCTGTCTTTTCACCTTGCTTATAGTTTCCTTTGCTGTGCAAAAGCTTTTAAGATTAACCAGGTCCCACTTGTTTACTTTTGTTTTTATTTCCATTACTCTAGGAGGTGGGTCATGGAGGATCTTGCTTTGATTTATGTCATGGAGTGTTCTGCCTATGTTTTTCTCTAAGAGTTTCTAGTTTCTGGTCTTACATTTAGGTCCTTAATCCATTTTAAGTTTATCTTTGTGTATGGTGTTAGGAAGTGTTCTAACTTCATACTTTTATATGTGGCTGTCCAGTTTTCCCAGCACCATTTATTGAAGAGGGTGTCTTTGCTCCATTGTATATTCTTGCCTCCTTTGTCAAAAATAAGGTACCCATAGGTGCATGAGTTTATTTCTGGGCTTTCTATCTTGTTCCATTGGTCTATATTTCTGTTTTTGTGCCAGTACCATAGTGTCTTGATGACTGTAGCTTTGTAGTATAATCTGAAGTCAGGAAGGTTGACTCCTCCAGCTCCATTCTTCTATCTCAAGACTGCTTTGGGAATTCAGGGTCTTTTGTGTTTCCATATGAATTGTAAAACTTTTTGTTCTAGTTCTGTGAAAAATGCCATTGGTAATTTGATAGGGATTGCATTGAATCTGTAGATTGCATTTGGCAGTATAGTCATTTTCACAATATTGTTTCTTCCTACCCAGGAACATGGACTATCTCTCCATCTGTTTATGTCATCTTTGATTTCTTTCATTGGTGTCTTATACTTTTCTGTGTACAGTTCTTTTGTCTCCTTAGGTAAGTTTATTCCTAGATATTTATTTCTTTTTGTTGCAATGGTGAATGGGGTTGATTCCTTAATTGCTCTTTCTGATTTTTCATTGTTAGTATATAGAAATACAAGTGATTTCTGTGTACTGACTTTGTATCCTGCAACTTTGCTAAATTCACTGATTAGCTCTAGTAACTTTCTGATACTCTCTTTAGGGTTTTCTATGTACAGTATCATGTCATCTGCAAAGAGTGAGAGCTTTCATTCTTCTTTTCTCATCTGGATTCCTTTTATTTTTTTTTCTTTTCTGATTGCTGTAGCTAAGACTTCCAGAACTATGTTGAATAACGGTGGTGAAAGTGGACACCCTTGTCTTGTTCCTGATCTTAGGGGGAATGCTTTCAGTTTTTCACCATTGAGAATAATGTTTGCTCTAGGCTTATCATATATGGCCTTTACTATGTGGAGGTAGGTTCCTGATATGCCCATTTTTTGAAGAGTTTTAATCATAAATAGGTGCTGAATTTTGTAAAGTCTTTTTCTGCATCTATTGAGATGATCATATAGTTTTTATATTTCAATTTGTTAATATAGTATATCACACTGTTTGTTTTCCATATATTGAAGAATCCTTGTATCCCTGGAATAAGCCCAACTTGATCAAGGTGTATGAGCTTTTTGATATGTTGCTGAATTCTGTTTGCTAAAATTTTGTTGAGGATTTTTGCATATATGTTCATCAGTGATATTGGCCTATAGTTTTCTTTTTGTGTGTTGTCTTTGTCTGGTTTTGGTATCAGGGTGATGGTGGCCTTATAGAATGAGTTTGGAAGTGTTCCTTCCTTTGCAATTTTTTGAAAGACTTTTAGAAAGATAGGCATTAGCTGTTCACTACATGTTTGATAGAATTCTCCTGTGAAGCCATCTGGTCCTGGGCTTTTGTTTTTTGGGAGATTTTTTTTATCACAGCTTCAATTTCAGTGCTTGTAATTGGGTTGTTCATAATTTCTATTTCTTCCTGTTCAGTCTTGGAAGATTCAACTTTTCTAAGAATCTGTCCATTTCTTCCAGGTTATCCATTTTATAACCATTTTGTTGTTCATAATAGTCTCTCATAATCCTTTGTATTTCTGTATTGTCTATTGATACCTGTCCTTTTTCATTTCTAATTTTGTTGATTTGATTCTTCTCTTTTTTTCTTGATTAGTCTGGCTAAGGGTTTGTCAATTTTGTTTATCTTCTCAAAGAACCAGCTTTATTAATCTTTACTATTGGTTCTTTCATTTCTTTTTCATTTATTTCTGCTCAGATCTTTATGATTTCTTTCCTTCTACTAATTTTGGGGTTTTTTTTGTTCTTTTTTCCAGCTGTTCTAGGTGTAAGTTCCAGTTGTTCTAGGTTGCCTATTCGATGTTTTTCTTGTTTCTTGATATATATATATATATATATACAACCCTGTATTGTTGTATTGCTTTTGTTACAATTATAGGATTGTATTGCTATAAACTTCCCTCCTAGCACTGCTTTTGCTGCATCCCATAGGTTTTGATTCCCTGGTGACTCAGACGGTAAAGCATCTGCCTACAATGTGGGAGACCTGGGTTTGATCCCTGGGTTGGGAAGATCCCTTGGAGAAGGAAATGGCAACCCACTCCAGTACTCTTGCCTAGAAAATTCCATGGATGGAGGAGCCTGGTGGGCTACAGTCTATGGGGTCACAAAGAGTCGGATATGACTGAGCGACTTCACAATAGGTTTTGAGTTGTCATGTTTTCATTGTCATTTGTTTCTAGAAATTTTTCGATTTCCCTTTTGATTTCTTCAGTAACCTGTTGGTTATTTAGAAATGTGTTGTTTAATCTCCATGTGTTTGTGTTTCCTACATTTTTTTTCTTGTAATCGATGTCTAGTCTCATACCGTTGTGGTCAGAGAAGATGCTTGATATGATTTCAATTTTCTTAAATGTACTGAGGTTTGATTTGTGACCCAAGATGTAGTCTATCCTGGAGAATGTTCCATGTGCACTTGAGAAGAAGGTGTATTCTTCTGCATTTGGATGGAATGTCCTGAAGATATCAGTAAGATCGATCTAGTCTAATGTATCTGTGTTTCCTTATTAACTTTCTGTTTTGATGACCTGTCCATTGGTGTGAGTGGGGTGTTAAAGTCTCCTACTGTTATTGTGTTATTGTCAATTTCTCCTTTTATGTGTGTTAGTGTTTGTCTTCTGTATTGAGGTGCTCCTATGTTGGGTGCATAGATATTTACAATTGTTAAGTCTTCCTCTTGGATTGACCCCTTGATCATTATGTAGTGTCCTTCCTTATCTCTTGTAATCTTTATTTTAAGGTCTATTTTGTCTGATATGAGGATTGCTACTCCAGCTTTCTTTTGCTTTCCATTTGCATGGAATATGTTTTTCCATCCTCTCACTTTCAGTCTATATGTGTCTTGAGATCTGAAGTGGGTTTCTTGTAGACAGCATATATATGGGTCTCATTTTTTTTAATCCATTCAGCCAGTCTGTGTCTTTTGGTTTGGTTACATTTAAAGTAATTATTGATATATAAGTTCCTATTGCCATTTTCTAATTGTTTGGGCTTGATTTTGTAGATCCTTTTACTTTTGTTGTATTTCTTGACTGTATGAGTCCATTTAATATTTGTTGTAAAGCTGGTTTGGTGGTACTGAATTCTCTCAACTTTTGCTTGTCTGAAAAGCTTTTTATTTCTCCATCAATTTTGAATGAGATCTTTGCCAGGTACAGTAATCTTGGTTATAGATTTTTCCCTTTCAGTACTTTAAATATATCCTGCCATTCCCTTCTGGCCTGCAGAGTTTTTGCTGAAAGATCAACTGTTAAGCATATGGGGTTTCCCTTGTATGTTACTTGTTGCTTCTCCCTTGCTTTTAATATTCTTTCTTTGTGTTTAGTCTTTGTTAGTTTGATTAGTATGTGTCTTGGCATGTTCCTCCTTGGGTTTATCCTGTATGGAACTCTTTGTGCCTCTTGGACTTGATTGGCTATTTCCGTTTCCATGTTGAGGAAATTTTCAACTATAATCTCTTCAAAAGATTTCTCATACCCTTTCTTTTTCTCTTCTTCTTCTGGGACCCCTGTAATTCAAATGTTGGTTCATTTGATATGGTCCCAGAAGTCTCTGAGACTGTCCTCGGCTCTTTTCATTCTTTTTTACTTTATTCTGCTCTTCAGAAATTATTTCCACCATTTTATCTTCCAGCTCACTGATTCATTCTTCTGCTTCAGATATTCTGCTATTGATTCCTTCTAGAATATTTTTAATTTCAGTAATTGTGTTGTTTGTCTCTGCATGTTTATTCTTTGATTCTTCTGTGTCTTTGTTAATTGATTCTTGCATTTTCTCCATTTTGCTTTCAAGGTTTTTGATCATCTTTACTATCATTATTCTGAATTCTTTTCCAGGTAATTTTCCTATTTCCTCTTCATTTATTTGGACTTCTGTGTTTCTAGTTTGTTCCTTCATTTTGTAGTATTTCTCTGCCTTCTGATTTTTTAAAAGTTATTGTTTTTGAGGTCTCATTTTCCCAGGCTTCAAGGAAAATTGAATTCTTTTCTTGAAGAAGGTTGAATTCTTTCTTCCTTTTGGTTTCTGCCCTCCTCATGTTGGTCCAGAGGTTGGTGTGAACTTCGTATAGGGTGAGATTTGTGCTGGGTTTTGTTTGTTTGTTTTTCCTCTTATGAGCAAGACTAAGTGAGGTGGTACTCCTGTCTGCTGATGATTGGGTTTGTAGTTTTGTTTTGTTTGTTTAGATGAGGTGTCCTGCACAGGGTGCTACTGGTGGTTGGGTGATGCTGGGTCTTGTATTCCAGTGGTTTCCTTTGTGTGAGTTCTCAATATTTGATACTCCCTAGGGTTAGTTCTCTGGTAGTCTAGGGTCTTGGAGTCAGTGCTCCCACTCCAAAGGCTCAGTTTTTGATCTCTGGTCAGGAATGAAGATTCCACAAGTGTTTTGTTATGGCATTAAGGGAAAGTAAAGCAAATATCCAAAAGTGAGAAACCAAAGATGAACCCCAAACAAATGGCAGTTACAAAATCAGGCGATAATTAAAATAATGGAATATACACATATTCATATACACCCGTGAGCAAAGTGAAAACAGTCCAACAAAAATAAAGTACAGTAGATTGATCCAGCAAACAAAGGAAATCAAAAATTATATTTACCAGTTAAGAACAAAACTAAGTTAAGCACAAACTGGAAAATAAAGCTAAAGCAAGGTGCCAAGTGGGGAATAAAGCAAAGAAAACAAAACTAACAAATATGTTGAGAGGAAAGGAAAGAAAGAAAAGAAATAATAGATATGCAAAGTTAAGTAGAGGTAGATGAAGAAGATTTATATACATTAAAGATTAACTTCAAGTGGAAAAGAGCAGTAGGAAAGGCAAATGAAGGAATAAATTAGAAAAAATATAATGTTTTAAAAAATTAAAATTATAAAAAAAGAGAAAGAAAACAGAAGAAGAAAGAAAAAAGGGAAAAAGAAGGAAAACTCCACAGAACTGCAAAAGCCTAATGTAGAGGCAGTGGTTTATAACAATAGAAAGTGTGACTGAATATACATATATACATATACACCTATAAGCAAAATCAAAACAGTCAAACTAAAATTAAGTACAATAGATTGACCCAGCAAAGAAAGGAAACCAAAAATTATATCTACCAGAACAAAACTAATTAAAGCACAAACTGGAAAACAAAACTAAAGCAAGTTTCCAATTGGGGAATAAGCAATGAAAAGAAAACTAACAAATATGTTGAGAGGAAAGGAAAGAAAGAATAGACATGCAAAGTTAAATAGCGGTAGATAAAGAAGATTTATATATGTTAATGATTAACTGCAAGGGGCAAAGAACAATAGGAAAAGCAAACAAAGGAATAAATGTAGAAAAATAATAGTATGTTTAAAAAATTAAAAATTAAAAAAAAAAAAAACTCCACAGAACTACAAAAGCCCAACATGGAGCCAGAGGTTTATGACAACAATAAAAAATCCAACTGAAGAAAAAGAACAACAACAACAAAAAGCTGAAAATGTTAATTGGATTTCTTAGTGCCAATAAAATCAACAACTACTACAGAGGAGGGGAAAAAGGGGAAAAAAAAGAGAAAAAAAATCCAAAAGAATCTACAGAACAAGTCAAAAAATAAGAATAATAAATGTTTTTCTTGAGTCTCTGGTGTCAGAGTCCTTTCCTACGCTGGGAATCACAGTCCACCTCACCTCCCTAGGATGCTCTCCAAAACTGTACTGATCTCTAGACCTGCTGTGGGAGCTGCTCAGATTCTAATCTGGTCCTATCCCTACTGTGTTCTTGCCTCCAGTGTCCACAGCTATCAGAGCTAGTGCATTTTCTTTTGTGGGAGCTCTCAAAGTCCTTTTATATATTTCATAGACATAGAGTCTGCCTAGTTAATCATGTGGATTTAATCTTCAGCTTGTACAGCTTGCGGGAAGTTTTTGGGTCTTCTTCCTTAGCCACACTGCCCCTGGGTTTCAATTGTGGTTTTATTTCCATCTCTATATGTGGGTTGTCCGCTGGGTTTAGCTCCTGAGGCTGCCCTGGAGGGCTTGGGTTTGCCCCTGTAAGGGCCAGGTGTGGAGGTGGTGCAGCTGCTTGGATTGCAGGGGTTCTGGCAGCACCAGGTACTCATGGGGGTTGGCGGCTAGGGTAGCAGGAAATGTGTTCTAGAAGGGTATGGCAACCAGTGTTGGTCAATACAGTCAAGTATTCTTGCCTGGAGAACCCCTTCTCTGACAGAGAAGCCTGGCAGGCCACAGTCTACAGGGTGGCAAAGACTCAGACAGGACTGAAGTGACCCTGCGTGCATAAACACAAGATTTTTTTTTTTTGCCTGTGGCAGCTCTGCCCCAGTGAGAGGTGAGTGTGAAGGTGATGCAGCTACTTGGCTTGTGGGGACCCTGGTGGTGCCAAGTGTGCAGGGACACAGACTTCCTCCTCGGCAGGACTTATGGCCTTATCAGAGTCTTTTTTTGAGCCTCTTGTAGCTGGCAATCAGAAGGCCTCTTTGGCCAGTCTTTCTCCATAGCGCCGCCTGTTCAGACACTTAGAGGGATCCCTTGTCTGAGGTCCTTCTCTGTTGTTTGGCGCGTCAGGCACATAGAGGGGCCCGTGGCTGCAGTCCTACTCTGTAGTGTGGTGCATCAGTCACTTAAAGGAGCACCCTGGGTGGGGTCCTACTCTGTAGTTCAGTGGTCAGGTGTTTGACAGGCCAGCCTCTCCAATTGTTCACCTGCCAATGCTGGTGTGTGGGGAGAGAGAGGCTATAGTGATGGCTCCACCCCCTACGCATGACTCAGCAGTACTGCCTTCCTTCCATGGCTGCCCGGGCTTTCTTCTACAGGCATTTTCCACCACGATCTCCTCCCTCATATCCCCTCAATCTGTCTCTCTGCAGTCAACAGCAGCCCTTGCACTAGGATTGTTCCACAATCCCTAAACTCCAGCTCCCAGCCACTGCCCCTTCCAGGAGACCTGTGTTCTTGCCTGGCATATGTATGGCTGTAGCAAGGACCGTCTGATTCTCATTCCATTTATGCTGCCACAGGTCAGCTGTTTCACTATCAGCCTTAAATGTTTCTCCTCTGACTCAGACAATTGCCCAGCTGTGGGGATCGGACCCCTGCTTCAGTTCCCCCACCTGCTGAGGGTAGGTCCAGTCCTACTAATACTCCTGTTTTCCCCCCTAGTTTCTTCATCCTACTGAGTTTTGTGTGGTTCTATGTATTCTTTTCCACTGGTCAGGTCCTCCTGTCCGCTCTCAGCTGGTGTTCTGCATGCACTTCTGTGTCTGAAGGTGTATTGCTGATGTATCCATGGAGAGAGATGTACTCCACATCCACCTACTCCTCCACCATCTTGTTCTCTTCCATAGCCATTGTTCTAATGCCTTTTGCCATCCCAAATCTACAGAACTCAGAAAACTGAAGTTTTTTAAAAAAATTAATTTATCTTAATTGGAGGATAATTACTTTATAATATTGTGATGATATTTTTGCCATATATTGACATGAATCAGCCACTGGTGCAATGTGTCCCCCCATTGTGAAACCCCCTTCCACTGCCCTCCTACCCTATCTCTCTGGGTTCTCCCAGAGCACCGCATTGAGTGCCCTGCTTCATACATCAAACTTGCACTGGTCATCTATTTTACATATGGTAATATACATGTTTCAACGCTATTCTCTCAAATAATCCCACCCTTGCCTTGTCCCACAGAGTCCAAAAGTCTTCTTTTCATCTGTGTCTGTTTTGCTGCCTTGCATATAAGGTCGTTACTGTCTTTCTAAATTCCATATGTATGTGTTAATATACAGTATTTGTGTTTTTCTTTCTGACTTACTTCATTTTGTATAACAGGCTCCACTTTCATCCACCTCATTAGGACTGACTCAAATGTATTCCTTTTTATAGCTGAGAGATCAAATTGCCAACATCTGCTGGATCATGGAAAAAGCAAGAGAGTTCCAGAAAAACATGTATTTCTGCTTTATTGACTATGCCAAAGCCTTTGACTGTGTGGATCACAATAAACTGTGGACAATTCTGAAAGAGATGGGAATAGCAGACCACCTGACCTGCCTCTTGAGAAACCTTTATGCAGGTCAGGAAGCAACAGTTAGAACTGGACATGGAACAACAGACTGGTTCCAAATAGGAAAAGGAGTACATCAAGGCTGTATATTGTCACCCTGCTTATTTAACTTATATGCAGAGTACATCATGAGAAATGCTGGGCTGGAAGAAGCACAAGCTGGAATCAAGATTGCCTGGAGAAATATCAATAACCTCAGATATGAAGATGACACCACCCTTATGGCAGAAAGTGAAGAGGAACTCAAAAGCCTCTTGATGAAAGTGAAAGTGGAGAATGAAAAAGTTGGCTTAAAGCTCAACATTCAGAAAACAAAGATCATGGCATCTGGTCCCATCACTTCATGGCAAATAGATGGGGAAACAGTGGAAATAGGGTCAGACTTTATTTTTTTGGGCTCCAAAATCACTGCAGATGGTGACTGCAGCCATGAAATTAAATGATGTTTACTCCTTGGAAGAAAAGTTAAGGCCAACCTAGATAGCATATTGAAAAGCAGAGACATTACTTTGCCAACAAAGGTCCGTCTAGGCAAGGCTATGGTTTTTCTAGTGGTCATTTATGGATGTGAGAGTTGGACTGTGAAGAAGGCTGAGCGCCAAAGAATTGATGCTTTTGAACTGTGGTGTTGGAGAAGACTCTTGAGAGTCCCTTGGACTGCAAGGAGATCCAACCAGTCCATTCTGAAGGACATCAGCCCTGGAATTTCTTTGGAAGAAATGATGCTCAAGCTGAAACTCCAATACTTTGGCCACCTCATGCGAAGAGTTGACTCACTGGAAAAGACTCTGATGCTGGGAGGGATTGGGGGCAGGAGGAGAAGGGGACAACAGAGGATGAGATGGCTGGATGGCATCACTGACTCGATGGACGTGAGTCTGAGTGAACTCCGGGAGTTGGTGATGGACAGGGAGGCCTGGCGTGCTGGGATTCATGGGGTCTCAAAGAGTCAGACACGACTGAGCGACTGAACTGAACTGAACTGAACTGAATATTCTGTTGTGTATATGTACCGCAACTTCCTTATCCATTTGTCTGCCAATGGATATCTAGGTTGCTTCCATATCCTAGCTATTGCAAACAGTGCTGCAATGAACATTGGGGTACATATGTCTCTTTCAATTCTGGTGTATTGAAAGAGGTGTGTGCCCAGTAGTGGGATTGCTGGGTCATATGGCAGGTCTAGTCCTAGTTTTTTTAAGGAATCTTCACACTGTTCTCCATAGTGGTTGCACCAGTTTGCATTCCCACCAACAGTGTAAGAGAGTTCCCTTTTCTCCACACTCTGTCCAGCATTATTGTTTGTAGACTTTTTGATGATGGCCATTCTGATGGTGTGAGATGATACCTCATTGTGGTTTTGATTTGCATTTCTCTAATAATGAGTGATGTTGAACATCTTTTCATGTGTTTATTAGCCATCTGTATGTCTTCTTTGGACAAATGTCTGTTTAGTTCTTATGCCCACTTTTTGATTGGGTTGTTCGGTTTTCTAGTTTTGAGTTGCATGAGTTGCTTGTGTGTTTTGGAGATTAATTCTTTGTCAGTTGTTTCATTTGCTATTATTTTCTCCCATTCTGAGGGCTGCCTTTTCACCTTGCTTATAGTTTCCATCATTGTCCAAAAACTTTTCAGTTTAATTAGGTCCCATTTGTTTATTTTTGTTTTTATTTCCATTTCTCTGGGAGGTGAGTCATAGAGGATCTTGCTGTGATTTATGTCAGAGAGTGTTCTGCCTATAGTTTCCTCCAAGAGTTTTATAGCTTCTGGTCTTACATTTTGATCTTTAATCCATTTTGAGTTTATTTTTGTGTATGGTGTTAGGAATTGTTCTAGTTCATTCTTTAGAGGTGGTTAACCAGTTTTCCCAACACCACTTGTTAAAAAACTGAAGTTCTTAACAATATAAGGACTTGTCAGAGATCACACCCCTATTATCACCTAGTTATTTCCATCGATGTCCGAACCATAGCTACTGTATTTTGACTCTTCTTTGAAGAAGATTTATTAATTTATTATGGTTGAGCCGCTCTTCATTCCTGCACATGTTTTTCTCTATTTGCAGCAAGTGGGAGCTGCTTTCTAGCTCCAGTATGCAGGCTTCTCATTGTGGTGGCTCCTCTTGTTGTGGCACAGAAGCTGTAGGGCATTCAGGCTTCAGTATTTGAGGGACTTGGGTTCAGCAGAGGAAGCTTCAAGCCCTAGTGTGGTGATCCTGCTTAGTTTGCTCCTCGGAATGTGGGATCTTCCGAGATCAGCCATGGATCCCGTGTCTTCTGAATTGGCAAGCAGATTCTTTAACCACTGGGCCATCTGGGAAGGCCTATTTTGACTCTGGAGTGTAATTTTCCCTTCATAGCCAAAAGAAGTGTTGCTTCAACAAAATTAGTGTTTCTCTATGTATGAGAAGAGGCAAGAATCAGGGCTCAGAACATCTTCTCCTGAGATTGTCTATCTCTTGGCCTGCTCTGTCAGAATTCCAGATCACAGAGTTCTTCACTCCTTTGTATCCACCCTGAACTCCTCTCAGGGGGTGTTGAAGGTAAGCAGCTGCAGTGAAGGCAATGGCACCCAACTCCAGTACTCTTGCTTGGGAAATCCCATGGATGGAGGAGCATGGTGAGCTGCAGTCCATGGGGTCGCTGAGAGTTGGACACAACTGAGTGGCTTCACTTTCACTTTTCACTTTCATGCATTGCAGAAGGAAATGGCAACCCACTCCAGTGTTCTTGCCTGGAGAATCCCAGGGACGGGGGAGCCTGGTGGGCTGCCGTCTATGGGGTCGCATAGAGTCGGACACGACTGAAGCGACTTAGCAGAGGTAGATGGCAATTGCCATTTTTCAGTTGGCAGAGCCCCTGCAGGGTCACTTATTTAGCTATGGTTTGAAGGCTTTTCATGACCATTTTGTCCTTCAGTTCTGGGAATGCTCATTCCCAGGTTTGGGGAAGAATTCCATTGACAGGTCACTCATGGGATGCTCTTGGACATGACCATGAAACTGTATCCAAAATCCTCTGGACCATCCATCTTTATTAAACTCTAGAGGTCCAGGGAAGTATTCCATCTTGCTGCTTCTTCTCTACAGTCACACTGTTACCATCACTGATCTCATACAGAACTACATATCATGCTACAAGATCAGTAAGAGAGTTACTGTGACTAGGGCTCAAAGCAGAATAAGAACCAAGTTACAGTGGATAATAATTTCGATTATTATCGAAGGGTCAGTGCCTGAGTGTTCCTGTCCAATGGAATGAGGCCATCTGAACTCAGTTATTGATAGAAGCAGTTGCCGAGTGACTAGTTGAATGTTAATAGACAAGGGAGATCAGCCTTGTTAGAAAAATAAGCATGTATCCTCATGTAGACTTGACACTCTCAGGCATCTCATACCCTGTACTAAATTGTCTTGGCTCATCCAAGTAGGTCTTAACAAGTAATGTGCCTATTTGTCATTATACAAGTGTTTTTTTCTTTATTTACATATGGTTTTAGCAATTTCATCATCTAAATATATAATCCTTGGAAGAGGAGACTTTTAAAAATAAAGTTGCTTCACCAGGTACTAGCATCCATTGTTTTGTGAATCGCTTCGGCATATCATATCTGACAGAGCTCAGAAAGCTGAAGTTGTTAACAATACAAGGAGTAGTCAGAGCTCACATCCCTGTTGTTGCCTAGTTATTTCTTTGGATGTCAGAACCACAGCTACTCTATTATGACTCTTTTATTAAATTTTATTAATTTTTTTTTTTTGGCTGAATTGTTCATTTCTCCATGAGTTTTTCTCTAGTTGTAGTGAGTGGGGGCTACTTTCTGGTTCCAGTGCCCAGGCTTGTCATTGAGGTGGCTTCTGTCACTGTGGAGCACAGACTGTAGGGCATTCAGGCTTCAGTATTTGTGGCATTTGGCCTCAGAAGTTGAAGCTCTGAGCCATTGAGCACACACTCAACAGTTGTGGTGAACGGGCTTATTTTGCTCCAGGGAATGTGGGATCTTCCAGGATCAGACAAAGAACGAGTGTCTCCTGCATTGGCAAGTGGATTATTTTACTACTGAGCCACCAGGGAAGGCCTTTTTGACTCTTGATTGTAATTTTCCCATAGTAAAATCAAGTGTCAGTGTCAATGAAATTAGTGTTTTTCAAGGTGTGAGAAGATGTAAGAATTAGGGGTCATAATGTCTTCTTGTCTACCTATCTGAAGGCATGCTCCATCTGATTTTTAGGGCACAGAGAGCCTCATTCCTGAATTCCAGTCTGAACCCCTTTTGGGCGATGTTGAAAGTGAGCAGCTGCATTGGTTGTGATTAAATGTTTGTAGAGGTAAATGGCAAGTGCCAATTTTCAGCTGGCAGAGGCCCTTCAGGGTCATCAACTTGCCATAGTTTGGGAGCTTCTCATGCCCATTTTTCCATCAGTGTGGGGATCATTCAATGCCACAGATGAAGATTTTTGTTGACAGGCTACACAGTGTGCTGTTTCTAGATTTGGCCATAAAACAATATCCAAAATTCTCTGGACTACATGTCTTTATTAATATCTTGTGGTCCAGGGAAGTATTACATCTTATTTCTTCTTCCCATATCTAGAGTTACACTGTGACTCTCATTGATCTCATATGGAACTACATATCATCCAAAGAGCAGTAAAAGATTTATTATAACTGAGGTCAAAGCAGGAGTAAGAACCAACTTATGTTTGATATCTAGTTTTATTGTGATCCAAATAGGGTTAGTACTTGTGTTATTCTGGGTAAAGGAAGGGAGCCTTTTGGCCTCAGTCAGAAGTAGTTGGCAAAGAGACCACCTGAATATTAATAGACAGGGGAGGTCTTAGTAGTCCTTCTTACAGAACTACGCATGTATCCTAATATAGACTTAACACTTTCTGAAGATTTGTACCCAGAAACTCAGTTCTCTAGGCTTATCCAAGTAGTTTATAACCTTTAATTTGGCTAGTGGTCATTACACAAGTGTTTTCTCTCTTATCATATGATTTAAAGCAATTTCATTGTCTAAACTTATAACAGTTACAAGAGGAGACCTTTAAACATAAGGTTGTAGTCACCAGGTGCTTGGAGCCACTGTTTTGAGAATGGCTGTTGGCATCCCAAGCTGACGCGTCTTAGAGACGTCAATTTCTTTACAATTCAAGGACTTTTCTGAAATCGCACTCTACTGTCACCTAGTTATTTCCTTGGATGTCTGAACCACAGCTACTCTATTTTCACTCTCGATTGTAATTTTCCCCTTCATAGCCAAAACAAATGTCACTGTCAATGATGTTAGGGTTTCTCTAGGTCTGAGAAAATGCGAGAATCTGGGCTCATAAAATCTTCTCCTGAAAGTGTCTACATACCTGAAGGCCTGCTCTGTCAGATTTCCAGAGCACAGAGTGCCTCATTCTTGATGTCTAACCTGAACACCTATCAGAGTGTGTGGATAGTGCACAGTTGTAGTGGCCATGATTTAATCTTTGTAGAGGTACATGGCAAGTGCTAATTTTCAGTTGGTGGGAGCCCTTCAGGGTCAGAACATTGGCCATGGTTTCAGGGCTTTTCATGACTCTGTGTTCCTTGGTGCTGGGGATGCTCATTCCCAGATGTGGTGAAGACTTTTGTTGATGGGCCACTCAATGTGCTGTTACTGGACCTGGTCATAAAACAGTATCCAAAATTCTCTGGATTACCTGTCTTTATTAAATTCTCATAGTTCAGGGAAGTATTCCATCTTTTGCTTCTTCCCATATCTAGAGTTGCACCATTTTCATCACTGATCCCATATAGAACTACATATCATGCAAAGATCAGTATGAGAATTTCTGTAACTAGATGTTGAAGCAGGAATAAGAACCAAGTTTGTTGGATACAATTTTGATGTGACAATATAGGGTCAGTTGCTGGGTTATCCTGTTCAGTGTAATGAGTCCATCTTGACTCAGTTATTAATAGAAGTAGTTGCTGTAGTGACAACCTGAATCCAAATAGACCAGGGAGATCACACTTGTTAGAAAAATAAGCGTGTATCCTAATGTAGACTTGATACTCTTGGGTGACCTGTACCCCAGTACTCAATTGTCTCGGCCTATCCATGTAGGTTTTATTCATTAATGTGGCTACTGGTTGTTACACAAGGGTTTTCTCTCTTTATTAACATACAGTTTTAGCAATTTCATTGTCTAAACATATAAGAGTTATAAGAAAAGTGAAAGTGAAAGTCACTCAGACATGTCGGACTCTGTGTGACTCCGTGGATATATAGTCCATGGAATTCTCCAGGCCAGAATACTGGAGTGGGCTGCCCTTCTCTTCTCCAGGGGATCTTCCCAACCCATGGATCGAACCCAGGTCTCCGCCATTGCAGGCAGATTCTTTACCAGTTGAGCCACAAGGAAAGCCCAAGAATACTGGAGTGGGGAGTCTATCCCTGCTCCAGCAGATCTTCCTGACCCAGGAATTGAACTGGTGTCTCCTGCATTGCAGGCAGATTCTTTACCAACTGAGCAGAGTTATAAGAGGAGACCTTTAAAAATAAGGTTGTTGTCACCAGGTGCTAGGAGCCATTGTTTTGAGAATGGCTTTTGGCATCCCAAATCTGACAGAGCTCAGAAAACTCAAGTTCTTAACAATACAAGGATTTGACAAAGATCCTATTGTCACCTAATTATTTCCTTGGATGTCTGAACCACAGCTACTCTATTTTGACTTTTTTAAAAAAAATTTGTCTTTGCTGTTCTTCATTCCTGCATGGGTTTTTCTCTAGTTGCACAGAGTGGGGGCCACTTTCTAGCTCTAGGACATGGGCTCTTCATTGTGGTGGCTTCTCTTATTTCAGAGCACAGGCTGTAGGGTGTTCAGGCCTCAGTATTTTTGGTTTTTAGGTTCAGTAGTTGAAGCTCCAACCCCTAGAGCACAAGTTCAACAGTTGTGCTGAATGGGCTTATTTGGCTTATTTTGCCATATGCTTCTGTATGAGATCTTCCTGACCCAGGGATCAAACCTGAGTCTTCAGCATCTCTGGCATGGCAGAGGGATTCTTTACCACTGAGCCACTAGGGAAGCCATAGGGGGTTAATCTTTGTGGAAGTGGAATGAGCTTTATCTACATGTGTGATAAACTTCATTGGTCATTTTGAAATAATACTTGTCTACTTTACCAAAATAGCAGAGAATTTTAACAACAAATATAAATCATAAAGGCAAAGAAATTTGCATAGTCTGTTATTAAAAGCAGCCTTCCAAGAAAACTGTGTTCTCTTAACAAAGAGAGAGAACCAAATTTCCATCTGGTTTCAATGAACTTGGCCTGAAGGTTTATATAACTGTAATTGATCTTGTGGCTTCCCAGGTAGCACAGTGGTAAATAATCTGCATGGCAATGCAAGAGATGCAGCAGACTCAGGTTAGATCCCTGTGTTAGGAAGATCCCCCGGAAGAGGAAATGTCAACCCACTCCAGTATTCTTGCCTGGAAAATTCAATGGACAGAGAAACCTGGCAGTCTAAGGTTCATGGGGTGGCAAAGAGTCGGACACAACGAAGCACACACACACACAACTGATTATATAGGCTCTTGCTGAAACTTTAATAAGGAGTCTCAAATTGAACTTTTAAAAGAACTCTTAGGTCTGGGAAAGCCACACCAAGGGCTTGTAATAGATTTTGCTTTCCAGATCTAGGTGAATTCCTCCCTTTTTAAGGTCCCTAAAGTACCTTGAAATTTTAGGTACTTGTAAGTGAGATAGCCTTCCCAATTTACCTGATAAGCTGTTGGGAACCTAAGCAGTCCCTGTCTCTAGAAAGAACAGACAGAGAGGAAAAGAGAAATGTTTAAGTTTTGCTTACAAATATATAATTTTCCAAATTACTGTATAGTTACTTTGGGGGGAAGATTTCTGATACAGTTGGAAAACACAAATTTAAATCAGTAATTTTTCAGATGTTGATGTTTTTCAGTCACTAGTCACTCTTTGTGATCCCATGGACTGCAGCACACCAGGCTTCCTGTCCCTCACCATTTCCCAGAGTTTGCCCAAGTTCAAGTCCATTGAATTGGTGATGCCATCCAACCACCTCATCCTCTGTCATCCTTTTCTCCTCCTGCCTTCAATCTTTCTCAGCATCAGAGTCTTTTCAAATGAGTCAGTTCTTCGCATCAGGTGGCCAAAGTATTGGAGTTTCAGCTTCAACATCAGTCCTTTCCAATGAATGTTCAGGACTGATTTCCTTTAGGATGGACTGGCTGGATGTCCTTGCAGTCCAAGGGACTCTCAAGAATCTTCTCCAACACCATAGTTCAAAAGCATCAATTCTTCAGTGCTCAGCTTTCTTTATAGTCCAAGTCTCACATCCATACTTGACTACTGGAAAGACCATATAGCCTTAACTATATGGACCTTTGTCAGCAAAGTGATGTCTTTGCTTTTTTAACACACTAATTTTGTCATAGCTTTCCTGCCAAAAAGTGATCATCTTCTAATTTTATTACTGCAGTCACTATCTGCTGTGATCTTAGAGCCCAAGAAGAGGAAATATGTCACTGCTTCCACCTTTTCCCCTTCTATTTGCCATGAAGTGATGGGACTGGATGCTATGATCTTAGTTTTCTTAATATTGAGTTTTAAGTCAGCTTTTTCACTCTCCTTCTTCACCCTCACTTAGAGGTTCTTCAGTTTCTCTTTGATTTCTGCCATTAGAGTGGTATCATCTGCATATCTGAGGTTGTTGATATTTCTCCCAGCAATCTTGCTCTCCCAGCCCAGCATTTTGCATTATGTGCTCTGCATTTAAAATAAACAGGGTGACAATAAAGAGCCTTGTACTCCTTTCTCAATCCTGAACCAGTCAGTTGTTCCATACTTTGTTCTAACTGTTGCTTCTTGACCTGCAGGCAGGTTTCTCAGGAAACAGGTAAGATGGTCTGTTATTCCCATTTCTTTAAGAGTTTTCCACGGTTTATTATGATCCACACAGTCAAAAGCTTTAGCGTAATCAATGAAAACAGAGGTAGATGTTTTTCTGGAGTTCCCTTGCTTTCTCTATGATTCAGTGAATGTTGGCAATTCTGGTTCCTCTGGCCCTTTCTAAACCCAGCTTGAGCATCTGGAAGTTCTTGGTTCAAGTAATGCTGAAGCCTAGCATGAAGGATTTAGCGTATAACCTTACTAGCGTGGGAGATGAGTGCAACTGTCTGGTGGTTTGAACGTTCTGTAGTACTGCCCTTCTGGAATTGGAATGAAGACTGACCTTTTCCAGTCCTGTGGCTACTGCTTGGTTTTCCAAATTTACTAATATATTGAGTGAAGCACTTCAATTGCATCATTTTTTAGGATAGTTCTGCTGGAATTCCATCACTCCACTAGCTTTATTGGCAGCAGTGCTTCCTAAGGCCCACTTGACTTCATACTCCAGAATGTCTGGTTCTGGGTGAGTGACCACACCATCATGGTTATCTGGGTCATTAAGATCTTTTTTTGTGCAGTTCTTCTGTATTCTTGCAGAAACCATAAAATGATAACCTTATTCATCAGTTCATTCAATCCTTTTGTTTATATCTTATGAAATCATCACGTTTTCTACTAGAATTCTCTGATATCTTACCCAGTTCAGCATTATAATCTGAAGGTCAGATACTTGTATTTAGCTAAAAGCCCTTCTTTAAATCTTCTTGAAGAGGAAGCATTTTTCAAAGGCATTAGAGTGAAAGCATGAGTGTTCTATGACTTCCCTGGTGGCTCAGGTGGTTAAGTGTCTGTCTACAATGTGGGAGACCCAGGTTCTATCCCTGAGTCGGGAAGATCCCCTGGAGAAGGAAATGGCAATCCACTCCAGTAGTCTTGCCTGGAAAATCCCATGGACAGAGTAGCCTGGTAGGCTACAGTACATGGGGTCACAAAGAGTCGGACATGACTGAGCAACTTCACTTTCACATGAGTGTTCTATAATGACAAAAAGTTTAAGGCATGTTTAAAATCTGATTACAATGCAATTGACAAAGTAACTTGGTTATTGCTGTGATATAAAACACTTGAAGATAATAACTAGAATTATGATTGACATTTTAGCAGGACATACAAGAATGTTAGGAGTTCCATATAATTTTTAGAGAATCTATTTTAGTAATAATATTTACCATATGACATAACCTTAGAAGATTTATTACTCATTTGATACTTCCCATGTAATTTACACAGTTTATTATGATTCACACAAAGGCTTTAGTGTAGTCAATGAAGCAGAAGTAGATTTTTTTTTTTTACTTCCCTTGCTTTTTCTATGAACCAACAAATGTTGGCAATTTGATCTTTGGTTCCTCTGCCATTTCTAAATCCAGCTTGTACATCTGGAAGTTCTTGGTTCATGTACTGCTGAAGCCTAACTTAAAGGATTTTGGGCATAATCTTGCTAGCATGTGAGTTGAGTGCAATTATATGGTAGTCTCTAATATTCTTTGGCATTTAATTTCTTTGTGATTAGATTGAAAACTGACCTTTTCCAGTCCTGTTGTCATTGATGAGTTTTCCAAATTTCCTGGCATATTGAGTGCAGCACTTTCACCGCATCATCGTTTAGGGTTTGAAATAGCTCAACTGGAATTCCTTTACCTTCCCTAGCTTTGTTTGTGTTGTTAATGCTTCCTGAGGCCCACTTGACTTCATATTGCAGGATGTCTAACTCTAGGTGAGTAGTCATGCCATCGTGGTTATCCGGGTCATTAAGACCATTTTATAGTTCTTCTGTATATTCTTTCCATCTCTTCTGCTTCTGTTAGGCCTTTGCCATTTCTGTCTTTTATTGTGCCCATCTTTGCATGAAATATTCCCTTGGCATCTCCAATTTTCTTGACTAGATCGCTAGTCTTTCCCATTCTATCATTTTCTCTGTTTCTTTGTTTTGTTTTCCTTGCTTTTCTCTGGAACTCTGCATTCAGTTGGTTATATCTTTCCCTTTCTCTTTTGCCTTTCACTTCTCTTTTCTCAGCTATTTGTAAGGCCTCCTCAGACAATAACTTTGCCTTCTTGCATTTCTTTTTCTTGGGGATGCTTTTGATCACGGAGAAGGTGAAGGCACCCCACTCCAGTACTCTTGCCTGGAAAATCCCATGGACAGAGGAGCCTGGTAGGCTACAGTCCATGGGGTCGTGAAGAGTCAGACACAACTGAGCGACTTCACTTTCACTTTTCACTTTCATGCATTGGAGAAGGAAATGGCAACCCACTCCAGTGTTCTTGCCTGGAGAATCCCAGGGACAGGGGATCCTGGTGGGCTGCCGTCTATGGGGTCGCACAGAGTCAGACACGACTGAAGCGACTTAGCAGCAGCAGCAGCAGCAGCAGCTTTTGATCACCACCCCCTGTAAAATGTTACAAAACTCTGTCCATAGTTCTTCAGACACTCTGTCTACCAGATCTAATCCCTTGAATCTATTTGTCACCTCCATGTGTAAACATAAGGGTTTTGATTTAGGTTATACCTGAATGGCCTATTGGTTTTCCCTACTGTCTTCAATTTAAATCTGAGTTTTACAATAAGGAGATGATGATCCGAGCTATAGTCAGCTCCAGGTCTTGTTTTTGCTGACTGTATAGAGCATCTCCATCTTTGGCTGCAAAGAATATAATCAATCTGATTTTAGTATTGACCATCTGGTGATGTCCATGTGTCGAGTTTTCTCTTGCGTTGTTGGAAGAGGGTGTTTGCCATGACTAGTGATAATGAAGGTAGGGAAGCCTGGTGTGCTGCAGTTGATGGGGTCTCAGAGTCAGATATGACTTAGTGACTGAAGAACAATAACAACATGTAATTTAACCTGCCAATCTATTGAATTTAATATTTCCCTTTGTGGTGTTTCAGGGACCCTCTGAAGCATCCCAAAGTAAGCTAAATGTCAAAGAAGCTTCATTACGATTTGACTTGAGAAGTTTTATCATAAAAATAACTAAAAGGGTTTAGAACAGTCAGTCAGATAGGATCACAGGTCACTGTGAGACAGCTATCCATTGAGGTAAAGTAACAATATAAGATTTAAAAGGCAAATACAGAGCAGATTACTTAAAAGGTAAAGAACTTAAAATCTGTTATCAAAGGCAGTTCAATATTTTAAAAAATCTTGTCCTCTTAATGGAGGTAAAAGCCCAAATTCAAGTTTTGTACCACCTTATTTTTCAAAATTTATTTTCTCAATTAAACTTATTTTAAACTTTGCCTATCCTGGCCATGCACAAAACTCTTAGGGTCCCTTTTCTACAAACATTTTTATCACTTTCTATACCATCACTTCAGAGAAGGCAATGGCACCCCACTCCAGTACTCTTGCCTGGAAAATCCCATGGACAGAGGAGCCTGGTAGGCTGCAGTCCATGGGGTCGCTAA
Source organism: Bos taurus (assembly GCF_002263795.3). Classification (NCBI taxonomy): domain Eukaryota; kingdom Metazoa; phylum Chordata; class Mammalia; order Artiodactyla; family Bovidae; genus Bos; species Bos taurus. The sequence goes on along the minus strand of NC_037343.1, from coordinate 40,676,240 downwards.
GACTGAGCGACTTCACTTTCACTTTTCACTTTCATGCATTGGAGAAGGAAATGGCAACCCACTCCAGTGTTCTTGCCTGGAGAATCCCAGGGACGGGGGAGCCTGGTGGGCTGCCGTCTATGGGGTCGCACAGAGTCAGACACGACTGAAGCAACAACTCAGCAGCAGCATATAATAAATTGGTAAACATAAACCCAAATAATAATTTCTTAAAAAATGTTCTTCTTACAGAAAATAGTGTGGCACCAGCCACATTTACTAATGTGTTTTTGTTTCTTTGTAAAAGGAAGCCAGTGTCCAGTAATTAATGTTTCAGTATCTTATTTAGCAATTGTCTCATTTTTCAATAAACTTCCTTCATGTAAATTTATTTAGCACAGCTCTAAATTTTAAGTTGTTAAATACTTGAAGAGATTATTCTTAAGTAGACATTCCTGCTGCTGCTGCTAAGTCGCTTCAATCCTGTCTGACTCTTGCAGCCCACCAGGCTCCACCGTCCCTGGGATTCTCCAGGCAAGAACACTGGAGTGGGTTGCCATTTCCTTCTCCAATGCATGAAAGTGAAAAGTGAAAGTGAAGTCACTCAGTCGTGTCCGACTCTTCGAGACACCATGGACTACAGCTTACCAGGCTCCTCCATCCATGGGATTTCCCAGGCAAGAGTACTGGAGTGGGGTGCCATCACCTTCTCCAAGACATTCCTAGACTTCCCAAAAAGTTCACCTAAAGCTCTTATTTGTATTTTTTTCCTTAAAATTTCTTCATATCAAGTTACTTTCCCTTGCTGACAAATTTGTAGCAGATAAAACAAGATTTTATTTAGCTTATATTAAACCTTGGCATAATAAGATGTGTTATACTTAAGGTTGATGATTCTAAGGTATGTCTATACTAATTAGATTAACAAACTTACACAGTCATATTCAATATTTCCCAGTTCACATGAACCTGAAATTTATTTAGCTTAGTTTCTCTTGTATTTAGAATTTGTTGATTTGTAAGCACTTACATTTCTTTAAGCCAGTTAAATAGAGCTCCTTTACAAATTAACTGCTTGAACCTGCTCCTTTGTGACTCAAGGATGCCTGGAAGATTTTAACTTTTCTACAAAGGAGAGGCAGGGGACACAAAAGGGCCTTTACATTATACTAGGTGGTGTCAGCGCCGAGCGCTGGAGGAATAGGGTTATGCTTGGTTTCAACTTCAGATTCAAAAGTGTCCAAATTTTCTGCCATTTTCATTGTGTGTGAACATAGCAACTAAATAAGTACTTAAGAATTTTGGCTACTTTATTATGTGGTGGGAAATGAATAGAACTATAGTGTGCGTGTGTGTATCTGTGTGTGATGGGGGGTGGATTCTGTGCAGAAACACACATGAAACTAACAGAAAAAATAAGTCGTAAAGTATGGAGTAGCAAAGGCATGAAAGCTTACCAAGTATGTCACATTTTTATAGGGTTTTAGAGTTTGAAATGCACTTTACATTTTTTTAACAGATGAACTAATGCCCAAAGAGGTCTTTTTTTTTTTTTTTTCCTCCATATGTTCTATATCACATATGGTAGCTAAGTGAAAAGAACCAAACCCAGAATCTGGAAGCCTTGACAGCTTGGCTGAGCTCTTTCTGTCTCACCAAGGTGCTCTCCTGAAGCTTTTTCCTACCTCAAAATGTTGCAGGGAAGTATAAGCTGCGAAGTTTTTGCCTCTCCCTGTCCACTAGTTTTAAGTCATTGTATGAGACTGAGGTAAACAAAGGCAGGCTGGACTTGGAAAGACAGTAACCATTTCTCCTTTCCTTAGCTCACTGATTTCAGAAGCCCATGCCATGTTAGTTTTCTTGTTCCTCCATTCACTTGCAAACCACAAGCTTTATGTGTTCAAATAAATACAATTTTGATGATGTTTCCCACTCTGAACCTAAAAAGTGTCGTTCACCTTGGTTGACTTCAAATCAGGATGGTCAAGTAGTTATTATGGGCTGATCAACTCCTTTTCTCCTTTGCTTTTCGCTTCTGTTCTTTTCACACATATTTGTAAGGCCTCCTTAGAAGCAATTTTGCTTTTTTGCATTTCTTTTCCAGGGGATGGTCTTAATCCCCATCTCCTGTACAATGTCACGAACCTCCATCTATATAGTTCATCAGGCACTCTGTCTATCAGATCTAGTCACTTAAATCTATTTCTCACTTCCACTGTATAATCATAAGGGATTTGATTTTGGTCATACCTTAATGGTCTAGTGGTTTTCCCTACTTTCTTCAATTTAAGTCTGAATTTGGCAATAAGGAGTTCACGATCTGAGCCACAGTCAGCTCCCGGTCTTGTTTTTGCTGACTGTATAGAGCTTCTCCATCTTTGGCTGCAGAGAATATAATCAATCTGATTTCAGTGTTGACCAGATGGTGATGTCCATGTGTAGAATCTTCTCTTGTGTTGTTGGAAGAGAGTGTTTACTATGACCAGTGTGTTCTCTTGGCAAAATTCTATTAGCCGTTGGCCTGCTTCATTTTGTACTCCAAGGCCAAATTTGCCTGTTACTCCAGGTGTTTCCTGACTACCTACTTTTGCATTCCAGTCCCCTAATAATGAAAAGGACATCTTTTTTGGGTGTTAGTTCTAAAAGGTCTTGTAGGTCTTCATAGTACCATTCAACTTCAGCTTCTTCAGCATTACTGGTTGGGGCATAGGCTTGGATTACTGTGATACTGAATGGTTTGCCTTGGAAACTAACAGAGATCATTCTGTCGTTTTTGAGATTGCATCCAAGTACTGCATTTCAGACTCTTGTTGACCAAGATGGCTACTCCATTTCTTCTAAGGGATTCCTGCCCACAGTAGTAGATATAATGGTCATCTGAGTTAAATTCACCCATTCCAGTCCATTTTAGTTTGCTGATTCCTAGAATGTCGACGTTCACTCTTGCCATCTCCTGTTTGACCACTTCCAATTTGCCTTGATTCATGGACCTAACATTCCAGGTTCCTATGCAATATTGCTCTTTACAGCATTGGACCTTGCTTCTATCACCAGTCACATCCACGAATGGATGTTGTTTTTGCTTTGGCTCCATCCCTTCATTCTTTCTGGAGTTATTTCTCCACTGATCTCCAGTAGCATATTGGGCACCTACTGACCTGGGGAGTTTCTCTTTCAGTATCCTATCGTTTTGCCTTTTCATACTGTTCATGGGGTTCTCAAGGAAAGAATACTGAAGTGGTTTGCCATTCTCTTGTCCAGTGGACCACATTCTGTCAGACCTCTCCACCATGACCCGTTCGTCTTGAGGAGCCCCATATGGCATGGCTGAGTTTCATTGAGTTAGACAAGGCTGTGGTCTGTGTGATCAGACTGGGTAGTTTTCTGTGATTATGGTTTCAGTGTGTTTACCCACTGATGCCCTCTCACAACACCTACTGTCTTACTTGGGTTTCTCTTATCTTGGACGCGGGATATCTCTCCATGGCTGCTCCAGCAAAGCACAGCCGCTGCTCCTTACCTTGAGTGAGGGGTATCTCCTTACAGTTGCCCCTGCTGACCTTGAACGTGGAGTAGCTGCTCTTAGCCCTCCTGTGCCCAGGCAGCCGCCACTCCTTGGAGAAAAGGAAAGATATTCCCATCTGAATGCAGAGTTCCAAAGAATATGAAGGAGAGATAAAAAAGCCTTCCTCAGTGATCAATGCAAAGAAATAGAGAAAAACAACAGAATGGGAAAGACTAGAGATCTCTTCAAGAAAATCAGAGATACCAAGGGAACATTTCATGCAAAGATGGGCTTGATAAAGAAATGGTATGGACCTAACAGAAGCAGAAGATATTAGGAAGAGGTGGCAAGAAAACACAGAAGAACTGTACAAAAAAGATCTTCACGACCCAGATAATCACGATGGTGCGATCACTTACCAAGAGCCAGACATCCTGGAATGTGAAGTCAAGTGGGCCTTAGGAAGCATCACTATGAACAAAGCTAGTGGAGGTGATCGAATTCCAGTGGAGCTATTTCAAATCCTGAAAGATGATGCTATAAAAGTGCTGCATTCAATATGCCAGCAAATTTGGAAAACTCAGCAGTGGCCACAGGACTGGAAAAGGTCAGTTTACATTCCAATCACAAAGAAAGGCAATGCCAAAGAATGCTCAAACTACCGCACATTTGCACTCATCTCACATGCTAGTAAAGTAATGCTCAAAATTCTCCAAGCCAGGCTTTGACAGTACATGAACCATGAACTTCCAGATGTTCAAGCTGGTTTTAGAAAAGGCGGAGGAACCATAGATCAAATTCCCAACATCCGCTGGATCGTGGAAAAAGCAAGAGAGTTCCAGAAAAACATCTATTTCTGCTTTATTGACTATGTCAAAGCCTTTGACTGTGTGGGTCACAATAAACTGTGGAAAATTCTGAAAGAGATGGGAATACCAGACCATCTGACCTGTCTTTTGAGAAACCTGTATCCAGGTCAGGAAGCAACAGTTAGAAGTGAACATGGAACAACAGACTGGTTCCAAATAGGAAAAGGATTTCGTCAAGGCTGTATATTGTCACCCTGCTTATTTAACTTAGATGCAGAGTATATCAGGAGAAACGCTGGGCTGGAAGAAGCATAAGCTGGAATCAATGTTGCCGGGAGAAATATCAATAACCTCAGATATGCTGATGACACCACCCTTATGGCAGAAAGTGAAGAGGACCTAAAAAGCCTCTTGATGAAAGTGAAGGAGGAGAGTGAAAAAGTTGGCTTAAAGCTCAACATTCAGAAAATTAAGATCATGGCATCTGGTACCATCACTTCATGGGAAATGTGAAAACAATGGAAACAGTGTCAGGCTTTATTTTTTTGGGCTCCAAAATCACTGCAGATGGTGATTGCAGCCATGAAATTAAAAGACGCTACTCCTTGGAGAGAAAGTTATGACCAACCTAGATAGCATATTTAAAACCAGAGACATTACTTTGCCAAGAAAGGTCCGTCTAGTCAAGGCTATGGTTTTTCCCGTGGTTATGTATGGATGTGAGAGTAGGATGGTGAAGAAAGCTGAGCGCTGAAAAATTGATGCTTTTGAACTGTGGTGTTGGAGAAGACTCTTGAGAGTCCCTTGGACTGCAAGGAGATACAACCAGTCCACCCTAAAGGAGATCAGTCCTGGGTGTTCATTGGAAGGACTGATGTTGAAGCTGAAACTCCAATACTTTGGCCACCTCATGCGAAGAGTTGACTCATTGGAAAAAACCATAATGCTCTGAAGGATTGGGGGCAGGAGGAGAAGGGGACGACAGAGGATGAGCTGGCTGGATGGCATCACCGACTCTATGGACATGAGTTTGGGTAGACTCTGGGAGTTGGTGATGGACAGGGAGGCCTGGCGTGCTGAGATTCATGGGGTTGCAAAGAGCTGGACACCACTGAGTGACTGAACTGAACTGAACTGATCAATTCCTACTTAAAAGAGAGAAGGTGCTCAATCAAAGGCAGCTGTTCTTGATGCTGTGCTTGCTGTCAACATTGTTACTACCAGGAGAATATGCACACCAGTCTTTGTGTTTTCAGCATATTCATTAATGATTCTAATAGTTGTTGAAATCATCTGTCACCTGTACCACAATTACTGTCCTATCTATCTTCTCTTTAAGCCTTCTGGGACTTCTATTTTCTACATAGAAACTCAGCTATCCCATCCTTGGGTTCTCACAACGTGACTTGGCTCTAAATTTCTCTTTTAATTAATATTCTATCTCACTCTATTATTACTCTCATCCTTCGTTAATACAAAGGATAAAATTAAAAATAAATGTATGCTATATATATATGTGTGTGTGTGTGTGTGTATATTTGTATTGAAGTATAAAGGGCTTCTTTTTCTCTTTTTGCTAAGAAAAATTGCTTAAGGAAATTTTTGGCTGGAAATAGTGTGGAAATAGCAAGTTCTATTTTTATCCTAATTTAAAATTTCATTTCAACTCCTTCTCCATCTGGAAACCTGAGTCATTTTGAGACTAAGAAGGAATAAAAAGAAAGAATTTGAAATCGAAGACAAAGCAAAAAATTGTGCCTGTTTGAAAAAGATAAGACAATTCAGTAAGAGCTTTTTCTTCAAAAGATGTATTAGTAGATATCATATTCAGAAATGAAGCACATAAGAATCCTTAACATTGTAAATCGTTTCTCACTGTGAAATCCTCCCACTACTAAAGCCAAGTTCAGGTACTTATTGATGCATCAAGACAGAATGAAAAAAATAGGTTTTAGAATTAGATTCGGATTTGAATTTTAGTAGTTTTGTGATTGTTTTGGTTTCGCTTGGTTTTGTTCTTTATACTTTTCTTTTTTATGGTTTACATTAGAAACCGACACTCGAGCAGCTGATTCATGACATAATCTAGGAATTCATGAGATGAGGAACCAGGAGAGGATGTAAGAGGCTGTGTACGTGTTGGGTGGAGAACATCCCTACTTTCAGCCAAAGAGATTTCCCTGAGGCTTGCTGGATGATGAAAGATCTGAAATAATTTAAGCCTTATCTTTCCTAATGCTCATAGCTAACTCTTCAGGGATGTTTACTCTTTATTTAGCAAATGGAAACTGCTTGCTACCTCAGCTGGCACCATTTCATCAAACAGCATTCCACAGCATTGTCTATGATTCAGGTTTTTTTCCATTGGTGTATCAGCCTGAACTTTCCTCTTTATAGTGGGACATCCTACTGTATTCAGTCAGGGCTCGAGTCATCAAACAAGATGGATGAGTTTCTTGGCCTGAGCAACTCCAGATGCCTTGGAAATTCTCACTTAGGAGATTGGGAAAGTTATATAAAATCATTCTCTGAAAAAGCAGTAAGTGAAACTTGTCTTGAAATTGAAACCTGTTTTCCATGGAGACTCAAATGTTAAAAAACCAGCAATTATCAGACAATGAATTTTTTAAGATCGGAGGTCTTATCATATTCTTTCTGATTTCTCCATTGCCAAGTAAAGTGCCTGAAACGCTGTCAAACTACACAGACACATATGCACACAAAATCAATATTTATACATTGTACTATATAGCATACATAATATATACGTATCTATTATACTATATTAAATATAGCAAATTATCAGTATATAACATATTAGTAAATTAATACAAATTTACTTAGCTTAGGGGAAGGGGATATTATGAGGTTTTTTCATCTGGTAATGTCTCTTTAGATGTACCAGCCTAGGCACTGACTCCTTTATAAACTTGCCCTTAACCTGAGTGAGGTCGGGTATTTGGTTCTTATCCTCCTACATACTTCTCCCATGTTGCTTTGTATATTGTCTCTTTCTCTAGCTACCTGTGAAAACCAAACCAAACCAAAAAGAAGCAAGAAATTTGAAGATAAGGACTGGCCCTTTTCTATCAGTACTAAGTTCTTAACATACTTGGTACATAGAAGGCAGTCAATGATGTTTTCTAAATGAGTGAGGAGGATAACATCCTTTTGCTGTATTTTGGATTCATTTCATATATAAAAGTCAAAACCTGCCTTTACTCATGTAGGTTCTCAGTGCGAAAACCAACAAACCAAGCCTTGAGCCAGAGAATCTGAATTGGATGGTGTAAGACCAGGATTAAAAATGGGAAACCGGAAGAGGAAGTATCTCATTGATTTCTGTATGAACACGTTACAGTTAGGTGTTGAGTGCAGTGAATGTGCTGATTGTTCTTCACTGGTGGAGTGTGTATGTGGTAGCTTGTCAAATGAAGAAAATAAGTTGAATTGTAAAGGGAAAAATACCTCCTTACTCCCTCCTCTGCCAGAGCTGCCCAAGAAATCCAGGAGATTTGGTGATGCTTAGTCTCAGGAATATTAAGACCCTTTTATTTCAATTAGGTTGATAGGTGAAATAGAGTTCTCTGGTGATCCATTTGATATTGAGCAATATAGGCTTTAATACCAAATCCCTTCCATTATGGCTTCTGGGGTGGTGGTTAATGGTTTTAAGTAGGAAGTATCATGCCATACTACATAATGGAAAATTTATTTTGGTCTAGTTGCCAAGCAGGAAGTAATCCTTCCCATCAAAATGTGCTTAAGATGCTTCTCTTATGGCCAAGACACTGACACAATACTGGTTAGCCTAGAGAGAACTGCCCCCCGCCCCTTACACACACACACACACACACACACACACACACATGAGACAACAACAAACCACTCACATAAAAGACTCAGGCTAGACAGGCACCTACTACCTGACACAGCCTTTCTTAAAGATTAGTGCTTAGGCAGGAAACTAGCACAGGAAGGCTTCCATGGAAATTGATCAATAGACTTGCTGCTTAAAGGCTGCACTTGAGTCAGTAAAACATAGACAAACAATGAAGAATTTGGTAAGGACTCCAAAAAAATCAACATGTAAAACAGCACAGAACAAGATAATATGGGGTATAGAAGAGGGTCCCCAAGTCATGGAAGAAAAACATAGTTTTAATTAAAATTGTTTCCTAGGCCACCCTGGTTAGAGTTGTTATTAGTTCCTTAGAGAGGAACTAATTATTTATTAGTTCCATAAGAGATCATACTCTTATGATCTGGAGATTGACATGTATCTTGTAGAATTTATTGTACATATAATATGTAAATTTGTATATATATGTAAACATGTATTTCTATATGTACATATGTATTTACTTATGTATAGTGTTGTTGCTGTTGAGTTGCTCAGTTGTGTCCTACTCTTTGTGACTCCATAGATTGCAGCATGCCAAGCTCCCATGTCCTTCACCATCTCCTGAAGTTTGCTCAGATTCATGTCCATTGAGTCGGTGATACCATCCAACCATATCATCCTCTGCCACCCCTTTCTTCTTTTGCCTTCAATCTTTCCCAGCACCAAGGTCTTCTGTGCAGAATTCTTTACAGAGTAGACATTTACCAGTCTTAACAGAGACTTGTTGTCTTCATAAATTCCAAGTTTAAAACCATATTTATGTATCATGTCTGTTTATTTTCTATCATATATCATCTATGTGGAGAAGGAAATGGCAACTCACTCCAGTATTCTTGCCTGGGAAATCCCATGGACAGAAGTGCCTGGTGGACAACAGTTCATGGGATTGCAAAAGAATATGACACAATTTAGCAACTAAATAACAATTCAGTCATCTATTTATGTAGTATCTTCAAGTCAACTGGGCCTTATTTGTCATAACAGTAAATACTCTGAAATCCACAGTAGACAAAATCAGTTGTGCAGTTGTGAATTCTGGCACATGGAATATTTCTGATTAAATATGCTACACCATACATTATCACAAGCATAAAAGCCATGGCAAAGAGTGTATTGGCTTCCCTGGTGGCTCAAATGGTAAAGAATTCACCTGCAGTGCGGGAGACCTGGGTTCAGTCCCTGGGTTGGGAAGATCCCCTGGAGGAGGACATGGCAACCCACTCCAGTATTCTTGCCTGGAGAATTCCCGTGGACAGAGGAGCCTGGTGGGCTACAGTCCATGGGGTTGCAAAGAGTCAGACATGAATGAGTAACTAAGCATGGCTTGGTGTATAGAGGGCATGTGGTAGGGAGTGCAGACCTCAGTAATACAGGATTTTGGAGAAATCTGATGTCCATATAATACTCTCTCACAGATTTCAATATGCATCCCACGCGGTTTACACAGCAACTACTGGATAAATTTCAGCACCAAGAGTGGAAAAAGTGTTTTGGAGTCCAATACCTGGGGATTCAATCCCTGTTCTACCAGTGTGGGCAAATGATTCATGCTCTCGAATGTCAGTGTCATTATTTGTATATATGGTGATGTCAACACAGGGCTGCTTGTTATTCTAATGTAACTGTGCACAGAGAAGGCACATCCTAGGTGCCCAATTTGTTTTAGTGTGATTCAGTCAATGACTGAACCATAGCCAAGTTTCTATGTATCTAATTCATTCTGAATTCAAAAGAACTGTGAATACAAAGTTGCTTAATCAGTCGTAACTTGTATGCTGTTTCTAATCTGAAAAATATAGAAAACATTTTTTTACTTGTTTTTCTGAAATTCCTCATTTGTCAGCTCTTGAATCAGACTACCAGATCCATTCAAAAGTTTGGTCTGCTGTCACTTGTTCACATTTAAAAATTTCTAACATTTATGTAATGCTCATACCTCAACTTTTACCACTCTCTCAAGAAAGAATTCCCTCTTTTCTCTGGTCAAACAATAATTTCCAACCTGTCTTCTCAACTATTTTAGCTCCTTTAGATCTGTGTCTGCTGATGCTCTGTATTCTAGCATTCACTTGGGTTTCTGTCTCCCTATATGTACGGTTTAAATCCAGTTGGGCAGCAAATTATTTGACAGCTGTGCCTTTTTTTAAATACCTCTCAAAGCCCTTAGCACAGTAGTTGGCTGAGAGTAAATATTCAGCATAGATTTGCTAATTGAACTTAATTTAAAAAATTCATTCCAAGTATCTGAGCCAGTGTCAGGCCATAAATACAGAAGCTTCATGTGTTCAGTGTTCATATCCTTCTTGTAGGATCCTGACATGTCAATTCTGAGAGTGTGTAGCCAAAAGATACCAATGATGACTCATTAATTTAGAGTCCTGAAAGTCTTCCCTACTGCCACTTGTCCTAACCTGAAAGGTATTCATTTTGGAAACTGTTTCGTGGAAAGAAGTCCTGGAATGTATTCTTTTATTTTTTCTTTTGGAAGGAACAAACTGGATTCTACTTTACTTCTGTCACTGTTTTGTTCTGTGACCTTGTGTATGTCTCCTTCTTTCTCGGGACCTCATTTTCTCCTCTGTGGAATTAGTTGACCGAACTACCCATACTGGGTAGTTCTTTATAGCTCTCTTCTTTTAATATGTCTCTTGCTCTTTTCTTGGTTCCAAGTTTAATTTCTTTATTTAAAAAATTGCATTGAAATATAGTTGATTTACAATGCTGTGTTGGTTTCAGCTATACAATAAAGTCATTCAGTTACACATATATATACAAATATTTATATTCCATTTTTTAAACATTCTCTCTTCCATTATAGTTTATTACAAGATATTGAGTATAGTTCCTAGTGCTTGGAATATATTCTTCTTGAGATAAGCATGTCATACTTTAAAGATATGTTTAGAAGGTTGAAATAGTCAGGATATTTGAGAGCCTAACCTTGGTTAAAGGCAGAAGAAGGAGCTGGATTATATTTGGAACAGTTCCTCATTTAAGGAAATATTTACTGAATTGAGTAAGCAGAGGCAATTCCAATTAAAAGTTGGAGAGGAATCAGGAGAAGGAACAAATCAGAGAAGCAGGAAGGAAATAGTCTGCCTTTTCAGTAGTCAATTTTAAATTCTGTGCTGGTGTTTATGCCTTTCAGACATGATAAAGAGAAGAGTTATGGGTAGAATGAATCAATATCTTCTAGAGTCAGTTTATTATTCTTCTCTGAATCACAGCATCCTAGACAGAGCCACAAAACATTGCAGTATTGAAAAATTATTCCCATGTGACTCAGTGACTCTTCTTCAGAGATATCTGGGCCAAGTTAAATTTGATAACTCAGTGAGAAATATTGCGGCAATTAGTGTGGTAGTAAAAAAAAAAATGGGTTATAAGACAGTATCTCTAGGCCCAGGTCCCCACTCCACTGTCACCAGTCATTAATGGTGTGATACACCTTTCAAAGGTTTTTTTTTTCCTTTTTAAATTTATTTAGTTTTTGGTTGTTCTGGGTCTTTGTTGCTAAATGTGGGTTTTCTCTAGTTGTGGTGACCAGGGGCTACTCTCTGTGTTACACAGTTTTCCCATTGCAGTGGTTTCTCTTATTGTGGAGCTAGGCTCTAGGCACACAGGCTTCAGTAGTTGTTGCTCCCAGGCTCTACAGTGTGGAGCACAGTAGCTGGAGCACAGAGGATTTGGTTGCTCTGCAGCATGTGGAATCTTCCCAGACCAGGGATTAAACCCATGTCCCCTGCATCGGCAGGTGGGTTCTTATCCACTGTATGTGTTAGTTGCTCAGTCGTGTCCGGCTCTTTGCAACTCCATGGGGTGTAGGCTGCTAGGCTCCTCCATCCATGTGATTTTCCAAGCAAGAATACTGGAGTGGGTTGTCATTTCCTTCTCCCTTATCCACTGTATGACCAGGGAAGTCCTCAAGTTCTCTTATCCTTAGCATCTTCTTTCAGAAATGAGGATGTTCGATAGGCTTTTCCCCTAATTAAAAAAAAAAAAAAAAAAAACTTTGATTCTTAGAAATTTTTTCTTCAAAATACTTTACCTATTTTTATTTGAAAGAACATCAGATGAATTACACCCTATGGTAAATATTTTAAAAATCATTCTTTTCTAGGATTTCATAATTGATTTAGTCTTGACAACCTCTCTCAGAAGGGTGAAGAGAGAAGCACTTATGGAACACTTCTTAGCCAAAACTTTACATCTCTTTCATTCTCAGAAAAGCATTATGAAGTAGAAATTTTCTCTAATTTTACCACGAAGGAAATGAAGAATATGCTGATGGCCACTGAGCAGATAAGAACTGCCTCTCTCAGGTCTGTCTGATTTAAAAACGCTTATTCCTTCTAGCACATAATTCTAATATTATGTGTGGGGCGGCAGGGGAAGAGGTGAGTGGAGAAGGCAGGTATTCCATTTAACAGATGGAAAGATTGAGTACAGCGAACCAGGAGACTTCCTCAATTTTGCAATAAATCAGTATTTTTGATTCCAGGATGAAAACTTCAGGTTTTTGGAATAGAGTGTAAGCTCAGACTGGAGGACAGGGTGCAATAAAATATCTTTTTATGATAATTTTATTTCTATTTGATGCCAGCATTGAATTTTCAGAGTTTCAAAATGGTGAGATATAAAAGAATTAAGCTTGTTGTGTTGACATTTTAAAAATTAAATTCTAGTAATACACTTGGTGTTTTCTAGAGATTATCTTCGAATGAACACATTTTATGCCCTAGAAATCCATGAAACTATTTTTTCCAAACCTTGCATCCCAGTCTCCCTAATCTACTGCCTCACACATACACATTTGGAGTATAATAGGGCTTAATCTTGAACTTTATTTTTTCCTTACAAAAAGTAATTATCTGGAAATAATTTGTAATACTGCCCAGTTCCGTAGTTGTTCTTGTTTTAGGAAATAGTTTTTTCCCCTTTTAACTTCCCTTGTTTTCTTCTTTTAATCCTCTGTGTTTGTATTGGCTTTTAGCCCTGTGCATTGGGCCTAGTGCCAAGTGCGAGTCAGCACTTAGCCTAGAAGTATCATTTTCCAACACACAGAATCAGGAGGAAAACCCCGCCTCTCACACCCACTACTAATTAGCATACTATTCTACAAAACTGACTAGTTGCACCATGTGCTCGTCACTCGTGAATTTCTGCTTTCCACAGCTCTCATTCCTGCAGACAATGAGTTTGAGCCACATGGAGAATATGCCTTTAAGCCATTCAAGTCTTCAAGGAGCACAGAGACCATCCTGGAAACAATGGCTCTTCTACTCAACAGTAATTATTGTGCTATTACTTTGCTCCTTCAGTGCACTAATCTTTACTTTTCTTCCACTCAAGGTAAGGAGACAACAGAATCTAAGGTTACAATGTATTGTACTCCTCTTTTCTTTTGTTAAGTCTAGTTGTTAGCATTGTCACTCAATATTGTTAGAGCTTTGAAAGAAAGAGACAAGTAAGGTAAGTAATAGATGGTGTAGTCTCTTTGAGAAGAGAAATGCACTGAACTAGGAGTAAGAAGATACGAATTCTGGGTTTAGGTCTCTCAATAACTAGCTGTATGCATTTGAAAGACATTTAATCTTTCTGGTTCTCAGCTTCTTCATCTGAAAAGTGGTGGTAGGGAAATGGATTTGTTCATCATCATGTCCCTTCTAGCCATAAAATACAGTGATTAATACTTTATCTAAGTGTGGTATAGAACATAAAGGGAGTCAAGAGGGGGGCAATGACTTCGGGCTAGGTTGATCAGGGAAGGCTTCACAGAGGAAGGAGGAAGTACTTTCTTTTTTGGGAAGCCCCTGATGCTTATCGGGAATTTCCCACTGAGCTCTACTCCAAATTATGGGTCTAGGGGAGAGAATGGAGATCCATTAGATTCTTAGTAAAAGTTTTTTTCTGACTGTTGTTTACATAGTGTTGATCAGAAAGAACATAAATGCCTTATTTAATTTAGGATTTAGCCAATTCCTGGGTACATCTGAAAACAGTGACTGCAGAAACATTTTTCTAAGGGACAGATTGACCAGTTAAGATTTCAAAGATATGGTTCTACTACTAAAGATATTTGAAAGCAACTGAGAAAAGATACAGGAGGAAACAGTACAGAGAAGATGCTGATGTTAACCTAGGGCAAGCAGAGCTTTGGCCAAGTTTTTACACAGTAGCCCATTAATTTGTATTTTGTAACTGTACACAATGGTGTACAAGAAAGGAATTTGTGACCACATCCCCCAGTGTCTCAAGGAATGTTTCAAGCAGACCTCTGAACTCTCTGGACAGTGAAGCTTTGAGCAGCAGGAAGAAAAGTCATTAGGAATTCTTTGTTTCAATTTCTGAAGAAAGGGAAGGGTGAGAATAGCAACAACTTAAATTTGGAAGTGCCTTTTCCTTCTCAAAACCACTCCACATGCTATTAGCCTGATGACATTGAAAAACATAGGGTAGGTTTTCCGTGTCATCAGTTCCTGCATGTGACTGGGGACTCTGCCTGGGAGAGAAGAGAAGTGTCTTTCTCAGAGGCACACAGCTGCTCTTGCAAAGGGAAGGAGGAGGTCTCATACTCCCAGAGGCATTTAGGACACCTCTTGCCAACGTTGAACTTGATGAGGCCCCTGTGTCTGAGCTCTTATTCTGGGATTCCCTCTTCTAGACAACATGCAGCTACCCAGTGAAAGGTTCTGCTTCTAAAGAAACAGCCCAGAGTTTGTTCCAAATTTGGGGAATTTTGAAAAGTTTTCAGGATATTGTCCTGACAGGGTGCCATGGAAGCTTTGTTCCCATGGGAAAAGCCAATGACTGGCTGATGGTACAATGATATTAGCTTCCATATTCCACTTTCCCGCACTTCTCTTTCCCTATTGGCCACAGGTTAGTATTTTTGGAAAAGACGACTGAATGACTGTGGGTGATGAGTCATTACTAGGTAGCCACTTCCACCTCCTTATAATGCTCTATGACCTTGGAGTTTACATTGTTTTCATCTCCACTCTGGTTATTGTATACAAAATCCCACTTTCCAACCTCTCTAGGCACTAATTCAAAAAGTGTTAGACAGGAAGACTCAGATCTTTTTAAACCAACAAAAACTTCCGTGGGAGGATTCTTTTTTTCTTTCTTCCCTCTCTTTCAGAAGACATCTCACTGAAAGAATCAGTTATGAGCCCAAGGAGATGGTCCCCCACCCCCTACATGAAAATAACCTTACAGAAATTATCTCTTAAGAAACCTAATGTTCACCCATCCAGGTTCGATGGATGAGACAGGGTGCTCAGGGCTGGTGCACTGGGATGGCCCTGAGGGATGGGATGGGGAGGGAGGTGGGAGGGGGATTCAGGATGGGGAACACATGTACACTCATGGCTGATTCATGTCAATGTATGGCAAAAACTACTATAATATTGTAAAGTAATTAGCCTCCAATTAAAATAAATAATTTAAAAAATAAAAAATACCTTCATAGCAAAAAACAAAAAAAGAAGAAACCAAATATTCAGGAGAGTCCCCTGCTTCAGTGAAACGAAGGATACTTTCAAAAGGGGAAGTTTTGCATGTATTTATAAGCATAGTAGATTCTATTTCCAAATGATGATTTGATTAGAGTTGGTTTGGAGAAATAATTATTAAGTTTACTTATTAACCCAATTACATAAATCTGAGCTTAAATCAAAATGGGGTTACAAGAGCCACTGATCCTTCTAAGCAAAGATGAATTAACTAAACAGGACTCATATACTGCTTTATAAGTGGATATTTACTCCTTCCAAACATCACCAGGATTAGAAATACAAACTGCTCTGGAGCCGTAGGGGTGAGACTTTTGACTCAGACAGGCTGTTTGGATCTCAGCCTGGCCTTTTTTCAGCTGCGTGACCTTGGGCTAGTTACATAATCCTCCTACTTCTCATTTCCTCTTCTGCAAATGAAAATGTTATCTCATAGAGTTGTGGTAAGAATTAAGAGACAGTACAATCCTGACCCATAGTAGACTCTTAGTAGATAGTAGTGATTCATATTTATACCATTATTATTAATGACTTTACAATGAAGATAAAGACTTAACAAAATGGGTATTCCTTGCTTATCTATTCTACTTCCTCAACCAAAGAGTGTGTCTCACTGCCAAATACAGGATTTTAGTGATTAGACAGATTTTCACTTGTGACAATAATGACAGAATATCACAACGTTGGTTTCTGTAGTTCTAAATGGACATTAAAGCTGCCCACCATGCAACATCCAAGATTTCTCCAATTAATTTTTCTGTGGCCTTAGGTTTCTTCACACACTCTTTATACATGACAGAAGACAACATAGATGTTATCAATGGCACATTTTTTGGCATGCTTTTATATTTAGATTGTTACTCAGTTGCTTCATGTGTTGATTTGTGTCTTTCTAGAAAGGTGATAAACTTCTTAAGAAGCAATGACCATAGATGACATTAGTTTCTCTTGCCTACAATGCTAGTATAATATATAGGTACATAAAGTTTGTTTCATCCTTCATTATAATCAACATCATTATCAAAACACTAATACTTAATAAGCAGGACAAGACAGAATATCTGGGCAAAATCCTTTATGAGACTTAACTCATTTAAGCACATGAACAACCTAAATGGACTAGGTGCTGCGATTGCCCCATTTTATAAATGAGAAAATTGAAGTTAAGGGAGTCCCTATCACATGGGTTAAACAAAATGGAATTTCAGCATCTCTTCTAAGAAACTCTATCAACAAAATATTCTTGACTACAATCCCAATATATATGCTAACTGCTAAGTCTTATACAAATTATAATATTTTGTATATTAAAAAGATATGCAATATAAGTTTATAAGGATAAACCAAGTGATATGCTTAATGTGGTTTATTCACAGTGCAAAAACATTTTGCTTTTACCAAAATATTGTATTTGTATAATATGCAATTATATAATATAAACACTTATAAAACAATTGAAATAGTATTTTAGTAATTTGATAAATGTTTCTTTTATTTTCTTAATCTTAGTTTAACACATTTTAATACAAGAAATTGAAAGTTATTGTCTAATTTACCTTGATTCATGGTCTTGACTGTCATAACTGAAAAATCACCTCCTGAACACATATAGATCAAAATGGAAGACTGCGTCTT
Source organism: Bos taurus (assembly GCF_002263795.3). Lineage (NCBI taxonomy): Eukaryota > Metazoa > Chordata > Mammalia > Artiodactyla > Bovidae > Bos > Bos taurus. Next base: position 40,658,891 of record NC_037343.1, on the reverse strand, counting down.
TGAGTACGCTTACCATGTTATGACACTAAAATTTAATAAACTTTAATAAATTTTAAATAAAATTTAAATAAATTTTATTTATTTAATTTAAATTTAAATAAATAAATAAAATTTATTTAAATAAAATTTAAATAAAATTCCATCATTCAATAGTGCAAAGTTCCTTTTTAAAGAACTTAATAGTCCCTCACTCCATTCATGATTTTTTTCCCTTCCTTAGACAACTTAAATTCCATAGTTCATAATTAAAATCCTTACCAAGGTGGCCTTTCCTTCTGAGCCTCCTCTGTGGGTTCTTTCTTATTCCCTGACCCCTACACACTGCAATATCTCAATACTCTTTCCTATCTATAATCACTGATTTGATGCTCTTATATAGATTCATATCTTAACTCACCATGCAGATGCTGAAGGCTCCTAAATTAATTTTTTTTTTTTTTAGAACTCCTTAAATTCCATCCTTATAGATCCAGTCGCCTTCTTGACACTCCTACCTGGGTATCTAATACTCATCACAAATCTGACATGTCCAAAAAATGAACTCATGATTCTTTTCCCCCAATTTACTCCTCTTAAATCTTGCTCATTTCAGTCATTAACAGTGTTATCTTTCTAATTGCTCAGATTTTGGTGTCATCTTTGTCTCATTTTCTTATCCATATCCATGTCAGGAACTCCTGTTTACTCAATTTCCAATCACTTGTCACCATCTCCACAGCTGGTACCTTGGTCAGAGGCACCATGCTTTCTTGCCTAGATGCTTACACTGATCTCTTACCTTGTAACTCTTGCCACTCTTTAATGTATTTAGCATAGCAGCCAGAGAAATCCTATTAAAAAATTGGCATCCTGTTTAAGCTCAAAAAGTCTCTTAAACAGTTTGCTGCAAGAAAACCAATGCACTGTTACATGGCCCCTGCAAAAAATGTTTGTGGATATACCTTATCTTACTACCAAGTATCGTAAAGCCTTTAGTATTTAAATATCTGTACTTATAAAATCAACCACACTGATAGCTTTCTGTGGCATGTAATTTGTGTTGCAAGATTTTGAAACTGAGATCTCCTCAGGGTTATCTCAATTACTATGTGTGATGCATGATTATCTAAATATTAAATAGGGGAGACTTTATCACTCTGATACATTAATAAATATTTCTATAGCTTAATTTTCTATTTAAAATAAATATAAATGGGAATTGTTAGTTTCTTCTCACGTGCCAGTGGATCATCTTATGCAGTCACTGGGGTGCAGAGACATATAGAAAATTTCTATAGCCCAAGAGAAGGAGCATCCAAGATCAAATAGGTGTCCTATAGGTGGAGATTAGGTGGATAGAAGGAGTTCTTAACTTCCTCCTAGAAGACCCAAAAGGTAGCTGTGTAGTGAAAGGTAGAGGAAGGAGCCAGTCATCTGTAAAGGAAAGCAGAGAGATCCAAAACAGGGTGGAGGGAGGGATTTTTTTTTTTTTTTTTTTTTAATGTGGTTAGGGCAGAGAAGTCTGCTTCAGGAATCTGAGCCTCTAAATAATCAAGAAAACTGTGACACTGTCACCATCCTGACCAATTCCTCTTCTTCCCCTACAGACTGCCCAAGGACCCTGTGTAGCGAAGTTTGGTGAGTAACCTGTCTCACAGAGGATGAGATGGTTGGATGGCATCACCGACTCATGAGTTTTAGACATGAGTTTGAGTAAATTCTGGGAGTTGGTGATGGACAGGGAGGCCTGGCATGCTGCAGTCCATGGGGTCGCATAGAGTCAGATACGACTGAATGACTGACTGGACTGAACTGTCTTATAGGCCTCCTTTTTACTTTTCTTACTATTTGCTGCAAAAGGCAAGCTCCAGCGCTAAGAAAGGATGCATTCTATTTTAGTTATCCTACAACTACTGTTTTTAACTGTTAATCATGTAGTTGTCTAGGAGCTGAGGCTTCAGCTCTGTTTTTAATTGTTTTAATAAGCACAAGTTTCAGATTTCTACGACTTTTCCCTGGGACAGACTCAGAGACCTTCTCACATTTCCCATATTGCTAGTGTCCACTAGAGTGAGTGTAGGGTGCAATTTTTGTTTCCAAGTGTAAAGATGAGAAACGAGAGGGGAGTGGTCCCTTCTCTGCTCCTTTCACCTCTCCTCTTAGCTCCTGAGTCACTTTCCTTTATAGTGACCTGGTACTTGCTTAGAAGACACAGTAAGGTTTACAGTTGAGCCTTTGGGTATTTTTTTAGAATACATACAAAATTAAAAATGAATACATTTGGGGTTGTTTACTGGTTTAAGATCAAACACCCATTTTCCGCTGAGAGCAGACTACTTCTAGAGTCAACTTCAAATGCCGTTTTACTGTACAGCACAAATAGCCAGGCTTCCTTGACTTGAGAGGATAGGGAATCTCATTTTACTTGTCTCTGCCTTTTTGATTTGTTGTTTTTTCTAGTAAATGGAGTGAAACTCCTCATGATATGTTTGAAATACCCTCTTGATGTGGTAAAAGTTGAGAACCTCAACTTTAAGGTTGAGGCTCCCGCCATCACAGAATTAAACATGAAAACCAGTGATACTTCTTCCTGGTGACTTGCCTATTATCTATAGCATGGTCAAGCAGGAAGAAATTTACTGGGCTCTGGATTCAATGGAGAAACAGGGAGACTTTGCTTTCTGCTTTGATGATCTCTCCTTCATTCTCCTTCAGACCCTTATATCAGTTATTTATATATAAAGAAGAATTTAAGTCAATGTGTTATCTCTTTTAGTATATTTTTAATCAAGGTTTCTTTCTAATTATTTGACAAAGGCTTTGCCCCCATAACAAAAATTATGGAGCATTAGAGAACACACCAGATAATTATTGCACATTCTGGGATTCTGAAATTACATCTTTGTGTAAAAACAATGAACATTAGGAAAATGTGTAAATTCCATAAAAATCAAAGTCTTGATCCTTTTCACATCCCCCATGACAGCAATAACCTAGGGATACTTCTATTTAAACAGTCAAATAATTTCCATGTATTAACTAGTTAATTTACCAGTAGCTATTTGCTAAGGATTTAGATAATAGTATCTCAAGTGAATCTTGAATGACACATACCTATAAGCTGAAGCACCATTATTTAGACACAGTACACCTAATTCAGCATATACTGGGTAGTAGGAAGTCTTTTTGGTGTTGAAGATACAGCTATGGACAAAATAAAGGAATATTTGATTTCCCTGGTGGCTCAGACGGTAAAGCGTCTGCCTACAATGCAGGAGACCCGAGTTTGATCGCCGGGTGGGGAAGATCCTCTGGAGAAGGAAATGGCAACCCACTCCAGTACTCTTGCCTGGAAAATCCCATGGATGGAGGAGCATGGCAGGCTATAGCCCATGGGGTCACAAAGAGTTGGACACGACTGAGCAACTTCACTTTTCCTTTGTCCTCAAATGTTATATTCAAGTAGGTATAAGATTGATAAATAAACAACTTAAATTATAATAGGCTAGATGGTGACAACTTCTATGAAGAAAACTAAAACAAGATAAAGAGAGAGAGTGACAGGAGAGCACTATTTTAAACAGATTGATGAGCAGGCCTCATTGATAAAGTGATACATAATAAATAGTATTGCTACAGAAAAACATGAATATACATTTCTGGACTGCCAACTCTTGTCATCACCATCCTAGTGTGCCATTCCTTTCTTCTTTTTATTTCACAAATACTGATTGACAAATGATACAGTGCTATTTCCCTATTCCCTAACCCATTTCCCTATTCCAAACTTATTTTCTTAGAGCCCCCCAAGCAAGAGATAAACTTAGGCAATTTCTTCAAAGTAGGGAGTGGTAGATACTTAAAATTGTGGTTGGAGAGAACTAGTATAGACCTTTCCTATAAATAGGAAAGAAACTATTATCAAGAAGATGATGAAATAATTAAATAACTATGCTTTTCTTTTTGTTTCTCCCCCTATTCCCCCCTTATAAATATCTTGTAGGACCATTACCTTCAAAATGGCAAATGCCTTCTCCTGAGCCTTCTTGTGTGAATAAGACAGCTGACTGGAGGCTGAAGATACTTCAGAATGGTTTGTACTTAATTTATGGCCAAGTGGCTCCCAATACAGCCTACAAGGGACGAGCTCCTTTCGAGGTGCAGCTGCGTAAGAATGAAGACCCCATACAAGCTCTAACCAACAACTCTATGATCCAGAATGTAGGAGGGGCTTACGAATTCCACGCTGGAGATGTAATAGACTTGATATTCAATGCTGAGCATCAGGTTCTGAAAAATAAGACATACTGGGGGATCTTTTTACTTACAAATCCCCAATTCATCTCCTAGAGACTTGATTCGGTCTCCTCATCCTCTTCAGCACTTGCAGAGACATCAGTGCATAGGCTGGACAAGGAAGATTTTCAATCTCTGCAGTTCATCTGAGTATACAAATCAACAGAAACAGAACTCCTTGCATGTGAATTTTCTTTTCTCATGCCTGTCTGAATGAGACTCAGAAGAAGGACAAAAGGCATTTGGTAACCCTTGATGTTAGATCAGCAAAGACAGTTTTATTAGTTCATGAAATGAATATGGGTAGCTAGAGGACAGAATCTTCTCCAAGTGTCTTTGTTTAACCCTTGAATCTCTGGGTGGAAAAATGAAGTCTTATTCCCACAGGAGTCTTATCTTGTATGCAGAAAAGATCCAGGGCAGTAGTCTGCCCTTGTTCTCATATACCTGGACTGTGGACTGCTTGACTTCATTCTTCCCATATTCCTATCTTCTGAGACCCTCCTAATAAAAAAGTAGTCAGACTTGGAGGGTGGCCACTGCTATGCAAGCATTACCCCACTTTACATTTGATGGCATGAGGGGACAGAGACACAGGTGGCATTGGTGTGGGATGCACTTTATTCTGGAATTTTTCTTAATTTAATCACACTCAGGATGCTTGGTGCTTTATAAAACCAGCTGGTCAAAAGGGTCATTCTGAACCTTTACATAGGGCTTCATGAGAACTTGTTTGTCTATGTGCCTAAACATGGCCGATGGTAAAGAAAGAGTAATCATTACTAATCATAAGATTTAACCACAGAAATTTATATTACCAGTACTGTATTTTTTCATGTCATGATTCCGTATTTTTAGCTGGCTAGGCAGTTTGCAAAGTATTTTCATATATCACATGGCAACTCTAGAAAGTTAACGGGGCAGGTATTTTGGCACAATTATAACACTGAGAATATGGAGGCAGGTGGAACATAGGTAACTTGCTTCACCCCACAGAACAAATGATTAACAAGGGGCCATGGGCTTCCCACTGTATCACACTATTTTAGCTTTAGGGTTGGTATTTCTGCTCTCATGTGGATGTCTATAAAGTTTAGCAGATTAGATCTTCAGGGGGTATATATTCTCTTGGCAGATAGAGGGAAGCTACACCAATGCCTTCCTTTCTCAAAGACTTCTTTTCCTTTCCTTACCTGGACCAGGGAGCATGGGCTATTGTTCAGGACTGACTTCAACTGAACTCCCTTCCTCACTTTGTAGAGACTGTCTTGGTCAAATGTATTAAGTTCCAAAAATAATGAATAGCACTCAACTCAATAATGGTCTGCTAAAGTTTTGGACTCTACAAAATTAACTAGCTGCTTATGGGTTCTTATTGAAAGGTATGTAATATGATTACATGATAACCCAATTTAAGATATTTATGGATATTTGTAAAAAGCTACAGTGTGTTAATAATATCACCGTATAAAGCTAATTTAAAAATATTTGTATTGTCTGCTTAGGAGCAAACTAAGCCTGAGGCCAAGGTGCTTCTTAGTATTTCTTTTTTTGTTGTTGTTTTTTTTTTTTAATGCAATCTGTTGGGCCAAAGACTTGGATGCCTGGTTCCTCTTGCATTTGTGTATTTTCTCAGGAAATTAAAGTTATACGACATATATTTATGGAAACTTGCCGGTGTTAATCATTGTTGAGTTATAAGCAGCAGTGTGCAGGAGTGGGCCAGCACTAGCTCATAAGAAAGTGAAGTTGCTCAGTCATGTCCAACTCTTGGTGACCCTATGGACTGTAGCCCACTAGACTCCTCTATCCATGGGATTTTCCAGGAAAGAATACTGGAGTAGGTTGCCATTTCCTTCTCCAGGGGATCTTCCTGACCCAGGGATCTGACTCAGGTCTCCCGCACTGCAGACAGACTCTTTACCATATGAGCCACTAGGGAATCCCTGCTCCTAAGAACTGATTGTTATATTTTCAAAAATTGCACATTCTGGCTATGAAATACAGTCATCCTTGAAATTGGCTATGGTGGGACTATTTATACCATGGGAATTGGCAATCAGGGCTTTTCTTTTTGGAAAGTCTATTAACCAGCACACCACTGCTTGTAAAACTCTCCTCAATAAAGCCTCTCAGTTCCTGCCTTGTTCTTGGAACAATCAGGATAGGCAAGGGAGAAAGTGAAATTGTCATAGTCCTTACAAATAGCCCCACCTATTAGTTATTTCTCAGGGCAAGCAGAGGTCTCCACAGTTGCAACCAAAAGCTACCAACAGATGACCTTTAAATTTCCCTAGTGTTGTGATTTCAGGGTTGTTTTTTTTTTTTTTTTTTCAATGTATACTCTGTTTCCTTGTTTCTTCAAATAGTTGTTTAAATTTTATACCTATAATAAAGTATATGTTGGTAAGCAGGCTATAACTGACATATCTGTGGGTTATCAGGCTAGTGTTTGTGATCTAGAGAATGTAACTATACATCAAAGATATTGTTGCCCATATGAAACACTTATTTTTTAAAAGTTTTCTACTTGAGATACAGTTTGATTTACTGTGTTACTTTTAGGTGAACAACATAGTGATTCAAAATTTTTATAGATTATAGTCCACTGAAAGATATTATATTGGCTAAATTCCCTGTGCTGTACAATGTATCCTGTTAGCTTATTTATTTTATACATAGTAATTTGTACTTGCTAATCTGGTACTTCTGTCTTGCCCCTCCTTCCCTCTTCTCACAGGTAACCACTAGTTTGTTCTCCATATTTGCGAGTCTATTTCTGTTTATTCATTTGCTTTTTATAAAGATTTTATATATAAATGATAACATACAGTATTTGTCTTTCTGACTTATTTCACTAAGGATAATGGTTATGTTATTTCAAATGGTATTATTTTATTCTTTTTGACATCTGAGTAATATTTCACTATATATAAACCACAGCTTTATCCGTTTATCCATTGGTGGGCATTTGAGTCACTTCCATGTCTTGGCTGTTGTAAATAATGCCGCTATGAACATTGAAATGATACATGCACTCCAAATCAGTGCTTTTGATTCTTTAGATGTATACATAGGAGAGGGATTGCTGGATCATACTGTAGTTCTATGTTTAGGTTTTTGAGGAACCCCATACTGTTCACCATAGTGCCTGCACCAATTTACATTCCCACCAACAGTGTAGGAAGGTTCTTTTTGCTCCACATCCTTGCCAACGTTTGTTATTTGTGGTCTTTCGATGATAGCTATTTTTATTACTCCCTCTTTATAAATTTTATCATAATCTCTCCTCCTGACTCTGACCTCATTTACATCCTTGATCTTCCTAAAGTGTCTAAGAGGAGTGGCACAGGGAGCTTACCTTCATTCCTTTTATAAATTCTGCATATTTGCAGTGACAATTTGATATTGTCTCACTTTAATATTGTCTCACTTTGATATTCAAGTACCAATCATATTACCATCCAGTTATACTCTCGTGTGTCAAAAAGGGATCTAGGAAAACTTTAATAAAACACAGAAATACAAAAAGTCCCAACATCATCACAAAGAGCAATAAGAGTTGAATAAAAAGGCAGATGATGAGGAAAATCACTGCTCAGAGAAGTTAGACTTAAGAAAACTGTTAGAAATGAACATAGTCAAGAAAAATTAGAGAAGTGTGATGGAAATAGTTCAACTTTTATAGAAAAAAAAAAAAACAAAACAGTGCTGAGCTCTAAGCAGGCTCTATCTACAGTTCTAAAACAAATGCTCAAGATAGTAAAATGCAGACTCTTCCATTCATTTTATCTTAATCTGATTTCTGTTAGCAATTAACAACTTTAAGGAGTTCAACACACTTTGGATGAGCTATTACTCTGAAATACAGCAGTATTAGTGAATCCCATTACATTGCTTGGAGAAGCAGGCTTGAGGGTTTATGGGATCTGCTTCAAGGAATTCAGGAAGTGTTGGACAATAGAAAAATGAAAATTCAACAAACAGGCCCCATTAGAATAAACCAGCCTTCTCATTTCTTCAGTTGCATGTGGAAATCTCAGATTTCAGCATCCAGGGTGATTGTTTCTACCCAGCTTTGGTATTGTCCAGGGATATCGGACATGGCTTAGTAACTAAACCACCACCACCATGCGCAGGGGGTGGTGGGGTGGTGGTGGAACGGAGATGTTGTTCACAATGGGCCTCAACACAGAATCAGACTGTGGTGTACCGGTGGGTTTAGAATGGAAATCTTCCCTACCTACTTTTGGACTGTTCCTCTTATCCAATGGGCTGGTCTCTGAGAGGAATCCAGTGACTAGAGTCCAAGGTCCGCCGCAGTGCCTGGGCCATAGTTCTTACTGTCTGCTGAATGAACAAATGAATCACAAATTTGAGTGTTGGTGTGAATTTAGCATTATCATGTGTACTTTGGATGACAGACTCCAGTGGGCAAAGCCTTTAGGCTCCCTTTATTTATTGTCTTCCATTTCATCACCTACTGTTCTTAAATGCTGCCCTTCGCTATCAACCTGTTCTTAGGAACATTGTTAAAGTAATTGAGGAAATAAAAGAACCTTGTTAATTAACTTGCACTAAGGGTCAAGGGTCAATAAGCTACCTGTCTCACATCACCAGAACTGGAAAAATTCCTATTTGGTTTAATGATTGCTGGGCAGATGCACCAAGAGCAGCTATCTTTACAATACTAAGACAGAACAATTTGTTCAGTGAGCAATAGCAGAATTTTTCAAAGTCAGGTCTATAAACTTTACATCAGATTTATCCAGTAAGCTTAAAAAAATCCTTAGTCCCCATTCATATTCCACTGAATAAATGTTTCTAGGAATGAGCCCTAGGAATCAAATTTTTAACTAGCTCTGATCCATTGGTTTTTCTTATGCACATTTGCTAAGGTACATAAGAACCACTGCTTTATGGCATACAACTTTGCATCTCAGCTGAATATTTCTCCAAGTATTTAAAGACAGTCAAAGCTTCTAAATAAATACAATTTAGAAAGTAAAACAAACAAACAAAAAAACCCTAAGTTTTGTTGCCCATGAGGCTTACCATAATCCATTTCTCATCACAAAATCACCTGAACTTCTATCCTCTGAGTCTGAGAAAAGGTCAAGATCTTCACTTTTTATAACCTAGTGACAACTTTGCCAATTGAATGCTGGCAATCTATAGCATACAAGCTTTGCCACAATCAATATTACATTATCTACTTGTATGCTGTCAGCTCTCAAATATTTATCTCTAGCACAAGTTGTTCTCCTTTATTTCAGACTTGTAAATTCACTTGTCTACTTGACGGTCTCATGTTGTGGGTATAATATCTCAAATTCAAGTTTACCAAAATGAATCTTTACCTTCAAAAAGAATCTTTACTTTCAAAAAGAATCTGACCTCTTTTCTGCTATGGCTCTTGTCTGTGGACCAAGATTATTTCACTAGCTTCACATACTTTTTTCAAAATCCCAGTTTTGCCATTTACCAATTACTTGGATTTTGGACAAATTTCTGTCTTTTCTGAGACTCAGTTTCTTGTTTGTTCACTGTCATTTATCCAATGTCTGATATATAGTTGGAATTTAATATTTGTTGAATCAAAAATAAATTTATGTTTACAATACTAATTAATATATGAAATGTTCATGATACATAGTGATACTAGAAGGGTGGCTGCCATTGATTTTAAGAGCTAGATTTATTCCTAAAATTTTAACCTGTTTATCTAACATCTATCTTATTATCTTTCCTCTCCAAAAAGGTAAGCCCCAAGACAAAAGCATTTTATTTATTCAATGCTATATCTCCAGCACCTAGCACCTAAAACTGTTCTTGGAACATTAAAAGAACTCAACAAATTGAAATGAATGAACAAAAAAGATGGTACCTAGCTCTTGGTTAGAATGATTAGCAAGATAAAAGATACATATGTTGCAAACAACCTCTCAAAATAATCTAATATCCATTCTTCTCCATTTTTAAAAACTTAAGTAAAATAAGCCATGCAAAATTCTAAGTACATATATAACAAGTGCTCCATGAAAGTTGGCTACTATCACATACCACTATCAGGAAAGTCATTTCATTATCCTATTTCCCTAAGAAACAATACCCTAGGGCACATTAGCTTCCTTTACCATAGTAATGCTTTCACCACATCCTTAAAAGTAAGCTTGTGCTTTGGCGTTTATTAAATATATGTATTAGAAAAAGTAATGTATATCTTCTCCAAAAATGACTCTTTAGTTCAACCGTTCAGTCATGTCTGACTCTTTGTGATCCCATGAACTGCAGCAGGCCAGGCCTCCCTGTCCATACCAAGACCTGGGGTTTACTCAAACTCATGTCCATTGAGTTGGTGATGCAATCCTACCATCTTATCCTCTATTGTCCCCTTCTTCTCCCACCTTAAATCTTTCTCAGTATCAGGGTCTTTTTTAAATAAGTCAGTTTGCATCACGTGGCCAAAGTATTGGAGTTTCAGCTTCAGCATCAGTCCTTCCAATAAATCTTCAGGACTGATTTCCTTTAAGATATACTGATTGGAATTCCTTGCAGTCCAAGGGACTTTCAAGAGTCTTCTCCAACACCACAGATTTCAAAAACATCAATTCTTTGGCGCTCAGCTTTCTTTATAGTCCAACTCTCACATCCATACATGACTACTGGAAAAAACATAGCCTTGACTAGACGGACCTTTGTCAGCAAAGTAATGTCTCTGCTCTTTAATATGCTGTCTAGGTTGGTCATAATTTTTCTTCCAAGGAGCAAATGTCTTTTAATTTCATGGCTGCACCTACCATCTGCAGTGATTTTGGAGCCCCCCAAAATAAAGTCTGACACTGTTTCCCCATCTATTTGCCATGAAGTGAAGGAACCAGATGCCATGATCTTAGTTTCCTGAATGTTGAGTTTTGGGCCAACTTTTTCACTCTCCCCTTTTCACTTTCGTCAAGAGGCTCTTTAGTTCTTCTTCACTTTGTGCCATAAGTGTGGTATCATCTGCAGATCAGAGGTTCTTGATATTTCTCCCAGCAATCTTGATTCCAGTTTGTGCTTCATCCAGCCCAACGTTTCTCATGATATACTCTGCATATAAGTTAAATAAGCAGGGTGACAATATACAGCCTTGACGCACTCCTTTCTCGATTTGGAACTAGTCTGTTGTTTCATGTCCAGTTGTAACTGTTGCTTCCTGACCTGCATACAGGTGTCTCAGGAGGCAGGGAAGGTGGTCTGGTATTCCCATCTCTTTCAGAATTTTCCATAGTTTATTGTGATCCACACAGTCAAAGACTTTTGCACAGTCAATAAAGCAGAAGTATGTGTTTTTCTGGAACTCTTGCTTTTTTGATGATCCAGCGGATGTTGGCAATTTGACTTCTGTTTCCTCTGTCTTTTCTAAATCTAGCTTGAACATCTGGAAGTTCATGGTTCACATACTGTTGAAGCCTGGCTTGGAGAATTTTGAGCATTACTTTGCTAGCGTGTGAGATGAGTGCAATTGTGTGGTAGTTTGAGTATTGTTTGGCATTGCCTTTCTTTGGGATTGGAATGAAAACTGATCTTTTCCAGGCCTGTGCCACTGCCATGTTTTCCAGATTTGCTGGCATATTGAGTGCAGCACTTTCACCGCAGCATCTTTTAGGATTTGAAATAGTTCAACTGGAATGCCATCATTTCACTAACTTTGTTTGTAGTGATGTTTCCTAAGGCCCACTTGACTCTGCATTTAAGGATGTCTGGCTCTAGGTGAGTGATCACATCATCATGGTTACCTGGGCCATGAAGGTCTTTTTTGTATGGTTCTTCTGTGTATTCTTGCCACCTCTTCTTAATATCTTCTGCTTCTGTTAGGTCCATACCATTTCTGTCCTTTATTGTGCCCATCTTTGCATGAAATGTTCCCTTGGTATCTCTAATTTTCTTGAAGTGATCTCTAGTTTTTCCTATTCTATTGTTTTCCTCTATGTCTTTGCATTGATCACTGAAGAAGGCTTTCTTATCTCTCCTTGCTATTCTTTGGAACTCTGCATTCAAATGGGTATATCTTTCCATTTCTCCTTTGCCTTTTGCTTCTCTTCTTTTCTTAGCTATTTGTAAGGCCTCCTTAGACAAATATTTGCCTCTTTGCATTTCTTTTTCTTGGGATGGTCTTGATCACTGCCTCCTGTATAATGTCACGAACCTCTGTCCATAGTTCTTCAGGCACTCTGTCTATCAGATCTAATCCCTTGAATCTATTTGTCACTGCCACTGTATAATTGTAAGGGATTTGATTTGGGTCATACCTGAATGGTCTAGTGGTTTTCCCTACTTCCATCAATTTAAGTCTGAATTTTTCAATAAGGAGTTCATGATCTGAGCCACAGTCAGCTCCTGGTTTTGTTTTTGCTGACTGTGTAGAGCTTCTCCATTTTTGGCTGCAAAGAATATAATCAAGCTGATTTCAGTGTTGACCATCTGATGATGTCCATGTGTAGATTCTTCTGTTGTTAGAAGAGAGTGTTTGCTATGACCAGTATGTTCTCTTGGAAAAACTCTATTAGCCTTTGGCCTGCTTCATTCTGTACTCCAAGGCCAAATTTGCCTGTTACTCCAGGTGTTTCTTGACTTCCTACTTTTGCATTCTGGTCCCCTATAATGAAAAGGACATCTTTTTTGGGTGTTAGTTCTAAAAGGTCTTGTAGGTCTTCATAGAACCACTCAACTTCAGCTTCTTCAGCATTACGGGTCGGGTCATAGACTTGGATTACTGTGATATTGAATGGTTTGCCTTAGAAATGAACAGAGATCATTCTGCCATTTTTGAGAATGCATCCAAGTACTGCATTTTGGACTCTTTTGTTGGCTATGATGGCTACTCCATTTTTTCTAAGGGATTTCTTCCCACAGTGATAGATATAATGGTCATCTGAGTTAAATTCACTTATTCCAGTCCATTGTAGTTCCTGATTCCTAAAATGTCGATATTGACTCTTGCCATCTCCTGTTTGACCACTTCTAATTTGCCTTGATTCATGGACCTAACATTCCAGGTTCCTATGCAATATTGCTCTTTACAGTATCGGACTCTACTTCCATCACCAGTCACACCCTCAACTGGGTGTTGTTTTTACTTTGGCTCTGTCTCTTCATTCTTTCTGGAGTTATTTCTCCACTATTCTCCCATAGCATATTGGGCACCTACTGACTTGGGGAGTTCATCTTTCAGTGTCCTATCTTTTTGCCTTTTCATACTGTTCATGGGGTTCTCAAGGCAAGAATACTGAAGTGGTTTGCCATTCCCTTCTCCAATGGACCACATTTTGTCAAAAAATCTCCACCATGATCCATTCATCTTAGGTGGCTCTACACGACATGGCTCATAGTTTCATTGAGTTAGACAAGGCTGTGATCTTAGATCTTCTCTATAAACATCATCAAATGGAGAGTATACTTTATTTAAATACATCTTATTTAAATTACTAACATAATAGTGACTCAATTTGTATTATATAAACATCTAATCATTCATTCACTAATTCACTCATTTATTCCACTAATCTACACCAAGGTTTTTTAGGTACAAAATGCAGTCAGGTGCTACAATCAATGTGAAGATTTATAAGACATTGTGATTTAAGAAACTACACCTAGTAGAAGATAGATGGATTCAAATCACAAATATATAGTTCTGAGGAGTTATAGAGCTAAAAGGTATCTTATACAAAGATGATCAATGCCCCGTCAGTTGCAATTGGAAAATAGACACAGTGAAGTTAAGAAGATATTCAAGAATTAGAATCTAGATTATCCAAATCCTAGCCAAGTTTTTTTTTTTTCCACTAGATCATCCAATACAATGAAACAAGTGCTATGAATAAGCATAAGGAATAACACATTCTAGCCAAATCAGAGAAGGGGGAAATATTTGAATTCTCATATGATGAAAGGGTTGAAGGTCTCTAAGCAGAGATGAAGTGTAAGTAAATGCATGGTGTGTGAAAGAGAGCATGTGTGAGCCCCTTGCTCAGTGAAGGTCATAGATGGAGATATGAGTTGGGAACTGACACGGAATGCAAAGGAAATCAAATCCCAAACAGCTAGAGTGTTAGTTCAAGGAATCTTTGCTTTACTATTTATGGGCTTTTTGTTTTTTATTTTAGAAGTTTTTGGCTTGATGGGACCTTTTTCAGAGATGGTAGCTCAGGTACCATGGTGAAGGACGTGTTGGAGAGGCAGAGCAAGACCACCTGAAAGGCTACTGAGACAGCCCAGGTGAGGAGCGGTCTGTAAGAGACAGCAGCATCAGAGAGGGGAGGAGCTCAGACAGAGAAGCAGTAGTAACAAAATAGGGATCTTGGACAAGAAGACATGGTTGTAAGGATGATTTTAGTGCTAACTGAAACAACTGTCTCAGTATTTTAAACAGTTTTGTTTAGCAATAAATGGACAGAATTTTTTCATTAGTATAATCAAATGTGTCTTGAAATTTTGGCAGTTTAAATAACAAAGTGTTTCAAGCCTCCCAACTAAAATCTGGAGCAAGAGAAGGATGCTCAATTAAGAGAAGGATGCTCTTCTATTAAACATAATATTGGAAGTCCTATCCACAGCAATCAGACAAGAAATGTATGCAAATTAGAAGGGAAGAGGTAAATTTGTTATTATATGCAGAAAAATAAGATACTGTATATGGAAAACACTAAAGGCTCTGCTCAAAAAGTACTAGAACTAAAAATAACAAATTCAGTAAGGTAACAGGACATAAGATTAGCACGCAGAAATCTTTGCATTTCTTTACAGTAACAATGAGATATCAGAAAGGGAAAGTAAAAAAAAAAAAAAACCCTCTTAAAATTATATTTAAAAACCTAGGAATAAACCTGACCAAGGAGGTAAAAGACATATACACTGAGAACTATAAAACATTGATAATTAAAGATGATTCAAAGAAATGGAAAGATATCCCATATTCTTGGATTGAAAGAATTAATACTACTCACACAACATACAGATTTAATGTGATCCCTATCAAATTACCCATGACATTTTTCACAGAACCAGAACAAATAACCTAAAATTTACATGGAACTATAAAAGACCCTTCCCTGATTTTCCCTGGTGCCTCAGATGGCAAAGAATCTGCCTGCAATGCAGGAGACCCAGGTTCAATCCCTGGGTCAGGAAGATCCCCTGAAGAATGGCAATCCTCTCGCATATTCTTGCCTGGAGAATCCCATGGAGAAGAGCCTGGTGGGCTACAGTCCACGGGGTTGCAGGTCGGACACAACTAGTAAACAACACATAAAAGACCTAGAATTGCCAAAGCAATCCTGAAGGAAAAGAACAAAGCTGGAGGCTATTTATGTAAAAAATAAAATAAATGTAAAATATACTAAAATAATTTAGAGGTGAGTACAAAACCCAAGTGAAATATAAACCAAAAAAATAAAAATCTGCCTGGCTAGAGAAAGATTCCCAGAAAGAATGGCATTTAGACTGAGGCATCTCAGTCAATGAAATGCTGTACAAACTGAAAAAGATAACACAGATGTAAGATAATAAGTAGTCAAACTTCCTGTTATTCTGAATGAGTTTAGCCTCATTGACCCTGGTGAAGCCTTTCAGTTTGCTAAAAAACGTTTACTAAGGTTTCATAGTACCTGGCAAATTTTAGAGAACCAGAGAAATTGCAGAAGACTGAAAATTGATAAATATTATTTAGATTTTCAGTTTTAAGAGGAAAGATTCAATGGCAGACAGTGTTGTGGATTATTTGAAAGAACAGGCTGTGAATTTAGATTGCTAAGAGATTCTGGCTTTGCTCCTTACCTTGGTCAAGATTGTGTGACCTTAACCAAGCTATCGAGCAACTCTGTCCTTCAGTTTCCTCATCCATAAAATGTGAGACTAAGAGGTTATACTCAAAGAAATAGTAGTGAGCATTACAGGGAAAATGGTTGGAAGAATACCTAGCAGATGGTAAGTTCTCCATATTAGGAGCTGTTTTATAATTCTACAAACTAGACCAAACTGGTAGGCCTTAGTCACACCAAATATTCCAAAGTAGAATGCTTAAAAGACTCAACATTGGAAAAGAAGAGGTGATATTTTAGGAAGTGGGTTGGGAAGTGGTGTTGCGAAAGCTGGACAGCTACATGTAAACCAATGAAGCTGGAACATACCATCACACCATACACAAAAATAAGCTCAAAACAGCTTTAAGACTTAAGTATAAGACATGACACTATAAAAGTCCTAGAAGAGAAGATAGAACATTCTCTGACATAATTCATAGCAATGTTTTCTTGGATCAACCGTCCCAGGAAATAGAAATAAAAGCTAAACTAAATAAATGAGACCTAGTCAAACTTTTGCATAGCAAAGGAAGCCATAAACAAAATGAAAAGACAACCTATGGTCTGGGAGAAAATGTTTGCAAACCATGTAAATGACAAGAGCTTAATTTCCAAAATATACCCACTGCTCATACAACTCAATAACAATTTAAAAAAAAATCATAAAGTAGGCAGAAGACCTAAGTAGGCATTTTTCCAAAGAAGACATTTGTATGGCTAATAAGCACATGAAAACATGTTCAGCATCACTAGTTATTAGAGAAATGCAAATCAAAACTACAATGAGGTTCACCTCACACCAGTCAAAATGGCCATCATTAAAAAGTCCACAAATAACAAATGTTGGAGAGGGTGTAGAGAAAAGAGAACCCTTCTATGCTGATGTTGGGAATGTAAATTGGAATAGCTACTCTGAAAAACAGTATGGAGGTTCATTAAAAAGCTAGGGTTGCCATATGACCCAGCAATCCCTCTCCTGGGCATATAACTGGGAAAAACTCAAATTTGAAAAGCTACATGCACCCAATGTTCACTGCAGCAGTATTTACAATGGCCAAAATATGAAAACAACTTAAACTTCCATCAACAGATGAAAGAATAAAGATGTGGTATATAAATACAATGGACTACTACTCATCCGTAAAAAAGAAATAATGCTATTTGCAGAACCATATATGGACCTAGAGATTATCATACTAAATGAAGTAAGTCAGAAAGAGACACATACCAACCATATCACTTACATGGGGAATCTAAAATATGATACAAATGGACTTATTTACAAAACAAATAGACTCACAGACATAGAAAACAAACTTACAGTTACCAAAGGGGAAAGTAGGGGAGGAATAAATTAGTGGTTTGGGATTAGTGGATACAAACTGCTATATATATATATGTATATAAAGTAGATAAACAGCAAGGTCCTACTGTATAGCAAAGGAAACTATATTCAATACCCTGTAATGAACCGTAACGGAAAAAATATGAAAAAGGATATATAATCACTATTCTATATACGAAGAACTAACACAAAGCTTTAAAACAACCATGCTTCAATTAAAAAAATATTCTTAAAGTATTTCTTCAAAATCATTTAGCGAGGTTAAAAAAAAAAGCCTTCAAAACTCGTTCAAGTATCTGCTTCACTGGGACCTCTTTGCCTTCCACAATCCCTAAGCAATATAGTACTGGATATATATTTGTTATTTTAGTGTGTATATAAGTATGTATATGCTGTTATTAAAGTATATGCATAGTATATACAGACACATTGTATATTATAGTATTGTATAGTATATATATGCTGTTACAGTATTTGTGTAAGTATTTATTTTCCCTAATCTACTATAACCTCCTTGAAAATAGGAATATACTTTTCTTGCTTCCCCAGTGTCTCACATAATTCCTCCTCCATGAGTATACCAAAGCCTTCTGTGTGTATCTCCTTTCCTGGTAATTGGTAAAGTTCTTTAATCAACACTTAGTTGTGGATTAAAGGATTAAAGTCCTTTAATCAACACATGCCTAATCAGAAGATCAATCAGTATCCCTGTCTGCATTTTCCCACCTTTTTTTACAAAGATGGCAAAATTCCTTGGTAAAATCCACGTCCTAGGTCTACAAAGTCCCTTTCCCTTGTCAGCAAAACACATATGCCAAAACAGGAAATGTGTGGGGGTCCTAAGGAACATATTATCAGTGAACCCACCCTGGTCCCAAAATATCACCACTTCTTTTTCAATGATGAGTCTTTTAAGCATTCTACTTTGGAATCTTTGATGTGACTAAGGCCTACCTTAGTCCGAGGTCAGGGTGGGCGGCCGGGAGGAGATACCCCACGCCCCTACGCCCCCACACCCAAGGCCAAGGGCTGCGGCCAGGAGGAGCAACCCACGCCCGAGGCCAGGGGCAGTGGCCGGGAGGACCAACCCCACACCCATGTCGCAGGAGGGCCTAGAGGAGCTATCCCACATTGAAGGTCAGGAAGGGCGGTGGTGAGGAGATACCCCTCGTCCAAGGTAAGGAGCAATGGCTGCATTTTGCTGGAGCAGCCGTGAAGAGATACCCCACACCCAAGGTAAGAGAAACCCTAGTAAGACGGTAGGTGTTGCAAGAGGGCATCAGAGGGCAAACACACTGAAACCATACTCACAGAAAACTAGTCAATCTAATCACACTAGGACCACAGCCTTGTCTAACTCAATGAAACTAAGCCATGCCCGTGGGGCAACCCAAGATGGGTGGGGCATGGTGGAGAGATCTGACAGAATGTGGTCCACTGGAGAAGGGAATGGCAAACCACTTCAGTATTCTTGCCTTGAGAACTCCATGAA
This sequence comes from Bos taurus, assembly GCF_002263795.3. Lineage (NCBI taxonomy): Eukaryota > Metazoa > Chordata > Mammalia > Artiodactyla > Bovidae > Bos > Bos taurus. The sequence continues at coordinate 40,639,936 of NC_037343.1, read as the reverse complement.
CAGTATGAAAAGGCAAAATGATAGGATACTGAAAGAGAAACTCCCCAGGTCAGTAGGTGCCCAATATGCTACTGGAGATCAGTGGAGAAATAACTCCAGAAAGAATGAAGGGATGGAGCCAAAGCAAAAACAATACCCAGCTGTGGATGTGACTGGTGATAGAAGCAATGTCTGGTGCTGTAAAGAGCAATATTGCATAGGAACCTGGAATGTCAGGTCCATGAATCAAGGCAAATTGGAAGTGGTCAAACAAGAGATGGCAAGAGTGAATATCGACATTCTAGGAATCAGCGAACTGAAATGGACTGGAATGGGTGAATTTAGCTCAGATGGCCATTATATCTACTACTGTGGGCAGGAATCCTTCAGAAGAAATGGAGTAGCCATCATGGTCAACAAAAGAGTCCGAAATGCAGTACTTGGATGCAATCTCAAAAATGACAGAATGATCTCTGTTCGTTTCCAAGGCAAACCATTCAATATCACAGTAATCCAAGTCTATGCCCCAACCAGTAACACTGAAGAAGCTGAAGTTGAACGGTTCTATGAAGACCTACAAGACCTTTTAGAACTAACACCCAAAAAAGATGTCCTTTTCATTATAGGGGACCAGAATGCAAAAGTAGGAAGTCAAGAAACACCTGGAGTAACAGGCAAAATTGGCCTTGGAATACGGAATGAAGCAGGGCAAAGACTAATAGAGTTTTGCCAAGAAAATGCACTGGTCATAACAAACACCCTCTTCCACAACACAAGAGAAGACTATACATGGACATCACCAGATGGTCAACACCGAAATCAGATTGATTATATTCTTTGCAGCCAAAGATGGAGAAGCTCTATACAGTCAGCAAAAACAAGACCAGGAGCTGACTGTGGCTCAGACCATGAACTCCTTATTGCCAAATTCAGACTTAAATTGAAGAAAGTAGGGAAAACCACTAGACCATGCAGGTATGACCTAAATCAAATCCCTCATGATTATACAGTGGAAGTGAGAAATAGATTTAAGGGTCTAGATATGATAGATAGAGGGCCTCATGAACTATGGAATGAGGTTCGTGACATTGTACAGGAGACAGGGATCAAGACTATCCCCATGGAAAAGAAATGCAAAAAAGCAAAATGGCTGTCTGGGGAGGCCTTACAAATAGCTGTGAAAAGAAGAGAAGTGAAAAGCAAAGGAGAAAAGGAAAGATATAAACATCTGAGTGCAGAGTTCCAAAGAATAGCAAGAAGAGATAAAAAGCCTTCTTCAGCGATCAATGCAAAGAAATAGAGGAAAACAACAGAATGGGAAAGACTAGGGATCTCTTCAAGAAAATCAGAGATACCAAGGGAACATTTCAAGCAAAGATGGGCTCGATAAAGGACAGAAATGGTATGGACCTAAAAGCAGCAGAAGATATTAAGAAGAGGTGGCAAGAATACACAGAAGAACTGTACAAAAAGGATCTTCACGACCCAGATAATCACGATGGTGTGATCACTGACCTGGAGCCAGACATCCTGGAATGTGAAGTCAAGTGGGCCTTAGAAAGCATCACTATGAACAAAGCTAGTGGAGGTGATGGAATTCCAGTTGAGCTATTCCAAATCCTGAAAGATGATGCTGTGAAAGTGCTGCACTCAATACGCCAGCAAATTTGGAAAACTCAGCAGTGGCCACAGGACTGGAAAAGGTCAGTTTTCATTCCAATCCCTAAGAAAGGCAATGCCAAAGAATGCTGAAACTACCGCACAATTGCACTCATCTCACATGCTAGTAAAATAATGCTCAAAATTCTCCAAGCCAGGCTTCAGCAATATGTAAACTGTGAACTTCCTGATGTTCAAGAGGAACCAGAGATCAAATTGCCAACATCCGCTGGATCAAATTGCCAACATCCACTGGATCATGGAAAAAGCCAGAGAGTTCCAGAAAAGCATCTATTTCTGCTTTATTGACTGTGCCATAGCCTTTGACTGTGTGGATCACAATAAACTGTGGAAAATTCTGAAAAAGATGGGAATACCAGACCACCTGATCTGCCTCTTGAGAAACTTGTATGCAGGTCAGGAAGCAACAGTTAGAACTGGACATGGAACAACAGACTGGTTCCAAATAGGAAAAGGAGTTCATCAAGGCTGTATATTGTCACCCTGTTTATTTAACTTATATGCAGAGTACATCATGAGAAACGCTGGGCTGGAAGAAGCACAAGCTGGAATCAAGATTGCCTGGAGAAATATCAATAATCTTAGATATGCAGACGACACCACCCTTATGGCAGAAAGTGAAGAGGAACTCAAAAGCCTCTTGATGAAAGTGAAAGTGGAGAGAGAAAAAGTTGGCTTAAAGCTCAACATTCAGAAAACAAAGATCATGGCATCCGGTCCCATGACTTCATGGGAAATAGATTGGGAAACAGTGGACAGTGTCAGACTTTATTTTTCTGGGCTCCAAAATCACTACAGATGGTGACTGCAGCCATGAAATTAAAAGACGCTTACTCCTTGGAAGGAAAGTTATGACCAACCTAGATAGCATATTCAAAAGCAGAGACCCGTCTAGTCAAGGCTATGGTTTTTCCTGTGGTCATGTATGGATGTGAGAGCTGGACTGTGAAGAAGGCTGAGCGCCGAAGAATTGATGCTTTTGAACTGTGGTGTTGGATAAGACTCTTGAGAGTCCCTTGGACTGCAAGGAGATCCAACCAGTCCATTCTGAAGGAGATCAGCCCTGGGATTTCTTTGGAAGGAATGATGCTAAAGCTGAAACTCCAGTACTTAGCCAGCTCATGTGAAGAGTTGACTCATTGGAGAAGACTCTGATGCTGGGAAGGATTGGGGGCAAGAGGAGAAGGGGACGACAGAGGATGAGATGGCCGAATGGCATCACTGACTCGATGGATGTGAGTCTCAGTGAACTCCGGGAGTTGGTGATGGACAGGGAGGCCTGGCGTGCTGCGCTTCATGGGGTCGCAAAGAGTCGGAAACGACTGAGCGACTGATCTGATCTGATCTGAAGGCCTACCAGTTTGGTCTAGTTTGTATTATTATAAAACAGCTCCTAATATGGAGAACTTACCATCTGCTAGATATTCTTCCAACCATTTTCCCTGTAATGCTCACTACTATTTCTTTGAGTATAACCTCTTAGTCTCACATTTTATAGATGAGGAAACTGAAGGACAGAGTTGCTCGATAGCTTGGTTAAGGTCACACAATCTTGACCAAGGTAAGGAGCAAAGCCAGAATCTCTTAGCAATCTAAATTCACAGCCTGTTCTTTCAAATAATCCACAACACTGTCTGCCATTGAATCTTTCCTCTTAAAACTGAAAATCTAAATAATATTTATCAATTTTCAGTCTTCTGCAATTTCTCTGGTTCTCTAAAATTTGCCAGGTACTATGAAACCTTAGTAAACGTTTTTTAGCAAACTGAAAGGCTTCACCAGGGTCAATGAGGCTAAACTCATTCAGAATGACAGGAAGTTTGACTACATTATTATCTTACATCTGTGTTATCTTTTTCAGTTTGTACAGCATTTCATTGACTGAGATGCCTCAGTCTAAATGCCATTCTTTCTGGGAATCCTCCTCTAGCCAGGCAGATTTTGATTTTTTTGGTTTATATTTCACCTGGGTTTTGTACCCGCCTCTATTAATATAGTTATTTTAGTATATTTTGCATTTATTTTATTTTTTACATAAATAAAAATATTTACACTTTAAATTTATTTATTTGCATGCCTATTTCCTACTGGACAGTCAAAATCTCCATAGATGAGGTTATATCTCCTTAACTATGAAAGGCTCAACGTTTGGTACAAGTGTTCCATAAGAGGTCCTAAGAAACTCAGGTTTCTCCCATAAAATTCATCATGACACTTTTATCCCCCCCAAATCAGGCTCTTATACTTTCCTTCTTAGTCTTCTTTAAACAAACAAAACCCCAAAGCACAGTCTTTTTCTTGTTTCAGATTTTTTTTCTTTTTTTCCCATATACTTTAGCTCATTCCAGGCTACAGATTTCCTGACTCTATTCTGGGAGGTTTAGGCCACTGTTTTAAAATTGTCTTGAAAAAAAAAAAAGGGTGGGGGGGGTATTCCCTGCTTGTTCAGTGGTTAGGATTAAGTGCTTTCACTGCCATGGGCCTGTGTTTGATCCCTTTTTGGGGACCTACGATCCCACAGGTCTCATGGCATGGTCAAAAATAAGCTAAACTGTCTTGGTTATGTGCCCCATCTCTCATCTTTTATTCATACACTTCTAGGTCTGAGCCCATTAGAAAGACTATTTGTATAGTCACATACATCCATCTATATGCCTTTCTTTCTTTACTCATCTGAGTGATATGCTACTGCAGTGTCAAGGTCTTTTCCATAGCTTCCCATCTTTACTGATCCACTCCCTGTCCTCCTTCCAAGTGTACTCCATTACATTCCATCTAACTTTGTTTAAAGTTTTTTGAAATCTGCCTTCTCCAAAATATAGATTATGACCAGTGACCTACTTCACTGGTGTGTGTGCTTAGACACTCAGTCATGTCCAACTCTTTGCGACCCCATGGACTGTTTTCTGCCAGCCTCTGTGCATGGGGATTCTCTAGGCCAAGAATACTGGAGTGGATGGCCCTGCCCTCCTCCAGGGGATCTTCCCAACCCAGGGATTGAACCCAGGTCTCCTGCATTGCAGGCAGATTCTTTACCATCTGAGCCACCAGGGAATCCCCCCTTCATTGGTAATTTACATAATTATATCACATGCATTTTCATATCCATAAACTTAGCATATGAAGGAACTGAAGTTAGAGGGACTTCTAAGTGGCAGGGAACTGCTGAAAATCAGGTCTATCTGATGCTAAACAGGCATGTACACTTAATCCATTTTACATAGTATATGCTCATAAATTCTACATGAGGTGCCACAGGCCTGAAGAGTCACACTAACATAAACCTGAGTGCAAGCTCGCCCAAGGCCAATAAGAAAGTACCCAGCAGAACTGAAATTAGAAGCCAAGTTTCTGATTGCCTGTTTGGAGCTAGGTAGAGAGGGCATACTGACTTGGTATTTTACATATTTTGAAGAATTAGAAAGTATTTGAAGAGTGTGGATGGATATAGCACCACTAGATCCAAATGTTATCCTATAAAAGGTTAGCCTTTCATCCTTCACTCTCTGTCATTATTCACATGGATTTGGAATGATTGGGATGTCCCATAAAAGGCTTTGAGGATGCGATACTACAGTTTTAGGCAGATGGCATATCAGTGGTTCCTTTTCCAGAGTCATTGTTAATGCATCCTCCTTCTCATTTTTCCACTTCTGCTTTCATAATAAAAATAGAGGTTTATTTAAAAAATGAGAGTAAAGGAAACATTTGCACAAACTCTTGTTCAGGAATTTTCACTGAAGGCTATAAATAACTCAAGATTTATTAGGAAATTCAATTTATTCTACTGACTCCTTTTAGCTCTATTAGCTTTGTCTTAAATTCTCCATCAACTTTCTACTCCTTCAGTAATAGTCACCTAGGCTTTGCTAACACTCGGTTCTCTTAACATCTATCTGCTGTCTCATTCAAGACTAAATCTGCATGGATGGACCTAGAGATTATCATGCTATGTGAAATCAGGCAACAAGTATCATATGATATCTCATATGTGGAATCTGAAAAAAATGATACAAATGAACTTATTTACAAAACAGGCTCACAGACTTTGAAAACAAACTAAGGTTACCAAAGGGGAAAGTGGGTAGAGGAGTGATGAATTAGAAGTTTGGGATTAACATATACACACTGCTATATATAAAGAAGATGACTAGTAAGAACCTGCTATACTGCCAGGGATGGCAGAGCCTGGTGGGCTGCCGTCTATGGGGTTGCACAGTGTCGGACACGACTGAAGTGACTTAGTAGCAGCAGCAGCAGCAGCAGCAGCAGCAGCATACTTCACGGGGGAATCTACTCAATACTCTGTAGTGGTCTATATGGGAAAAGAATCTAGAAAAAAGAGTGGATGTATGTTTATGTATATCTGATTCACTTGGCTGTACACCTGAAAATAACACAGCATTGTAAATCAACTATACCCCAATAAAAATTTTTAAAAAAGATAACCCAAAAGGACCTACTATATAGCACAGGAAATGATATTCAATATCTTATAATAACCTATAATGAAAAATATATGTCTATATAATTATTACCTATATTCTTATATATCTATATATATACATATAACTGAATTACTTTGCTATACTTTGAAATATCAATACCCTCAGATATGCAGATGACACCATTCTAATGGCAGAAAGTGAGGAGGAACTAAAGAGCCTCTTGATGAAAGTGAAAGAGGAGAATTAAAAAGTTGGCTTAAAACTCAACATTCAAAAGATGAAGATTATGGCATCTGGTCCTATCATTTCATGGCAAATAGATGGGGAAACAATGGACACAGTGACAGACTATTTTCTTGGGCTCCAAAATCACTGCAGATGGTGACTGCAGCCATGAAATTAAAAGATGCTTGCTCCTTGGAAGAAAAACTATGACTAACCTAGATGGCATATTAAACAGCAGAGACATTGCTTTGCCAACAAAGGTCCATCTAGTCAAAGCTATGGTTTTCTCAGTAGTCATGTATGGATGTGAGAGTTGGACCATAAAGAAAGCTGAGCACTGAAGAATTGATGTTTTTGAACGATGGTGTTGGAGAAGACTCTTGAGAGTCCCTTGGACTGCAAGGAGATCCAACCAGTCAATCCCAAAGGATATCTTAATCCTGAATGTTCATTAGAAAGACTGATGCTGAAGCTGAAATTCCAATACTTTTGCCATCTGATGCAAAGAACTGACTCATTGGAAAAGACCCTGATGCTGGGAAAGATTGAAGGCAGGAGGAGAAGGGAACAACAGAGGATGAGTTGGTTGGATGGCATTACTGACTCAATGGACATGAGTTTGAGCAAGCTCTGGGAGTTGGTGATGGACAGGGAAGCCTGGCATGCTGCAGTCCATGAAGTCGCAAGGAGTTGGGCATGACTGAGCGACTGAACTGACTGAACTGACTTTACTGTACACCTAAAACTAATACAACATTTTAAATCAACTATACTTCAATAAAAAAATTTTTTTTAAATATAGTCTAATAGCTTTCTCAATAGCTTCCAATGTTTGAAGAGTATTAACAAGAACCACCAAGTCTTATCTCCCTCAGTCAAACATCATGGTTTATTATAGGATGATACAGATGAAAGAATGGAGGTCTAGGAGTCAATGACCTGGCTCTACCACTTAGTAACCATGCTACCTTGATCAAGGCACTTAATGCCACTCAATTTCAGCACTGTAATCTATTAAGACTGGTATAACAATATTCATCTCATAGGATGATTATGGGGATCAAACTCAGTATTACAGTGTGTGACAAAGACTTGCACATTGTAAATTTGTATGTAAATCTGATCATGGATGCCTCTACTTGCTCACAGTTGAGTAGTTATCCTTACACTGGAATAAAGCACTTCAGAATTGGGGTTGATCTGTAAAAAGTAAAAAGATATAATTTACTCTCAGTGAAAACACTCTTCTCCTTAATCATGCCTAAAGTGGCATTAGATGTCATTATTAGCTGTGCTGGCTCATCTTAAAGTCACAGTCAGTTAAAAAAACCCAGATCTTCATGTCTGTTTTTTTTTCATGTGCACTCATAGTATTTAACCTAGATGAAAGAATTAATCTTTCTCAAAAAAGTTTAAGTATAGTTGATTCATAATATTTATTATATAAGTTTCAGCTGTACAACATACTAATTCAATATTTTTACATATTACTCCACTTAGAGTTATTAGAAAATTTTGGCTATGTTCCCCGGGCTGTATAAAATATTCTTAAAGCTTATTTATCTTATACATTGTAGTTTGTACCTATTAATCCCTACTCTGAGGAGTTAATCTCGGTACCTGTTAAATTTCACACTGTTGGTCTTGGCCCAGTGCTTGAGAATGTTGAGGATATTTAGAGTATTGAATGAAGTTTCTGGATGAGGTCTACTGCCCAGATTTGCAGTATCTACAACCAGTTTTCTTTCCAATATCTTTTTTCGTGGCCTGCCAAAGGCACAGATTTAATCTCTACTTTTCCATTGCAGGACTAGAAGAATCTATATCTAAAGATGTAGGAGGTCCTGAAATACTTTGAGATGGCATCTTCCAGGGTATCTGACTCCATAATTCCTTGAACATTGTAACACTTAACATTGTAATACTGTACAGGAGGTGATGACCAAAACCATCCCCCCAAAAAAGAAATGTAAGCAGGCAAAGAGGTTGTTGGAGGAGCCTTACAAATAGAAGCAAAATGCAAAGAAGAAAGGGAAATATATACCAAATTAAATGCAGTTTAGGAGATAAGCAAGGAGAAATAGAAAGATTTCTTAAGTGAACAATACAAAGAAATGGAGGAAAACAATAGAATGGGAAAAACTAGAAATCACTTCAAGAAAATCAAATACCAAGGGAATATTTCATGCAAAGATGGGCACCATAAAGGACAGAAATAGCAAGGACTTAAAAGAAGCAGAAGAGATAAAGAAGTGGTAGCAAGAATACACAGAAGAACTGGACAAAAAAGATCTTAATAACCTGGATAACAATGATGGTGTGGCCATTCACCTAGAGCCAAACATCCTGGAGTGTGAGTTCAAGTGGGCCTTAGGAAGCATTACTATGAACAAAGATTTGGGAGGTAATGGAATTCCAGCTGGACTATTTCAAATCCTAAAAGATGCTGGTGTGAAAGTGCTGCACTCAATATGCCAGCAAATTTGGAAAACTCAGCAATGACCACAGGACTGGAAAAGGTCCGTTTTCATTCTAATCCCAAAGAAAGGCAATGCCAAAGAATGTTCAACTTATTGTACATTTGCACTCATTTCACATGCTAGCAAGATATGCTCAAAATCATTCAAGGTAGTCTTCAGCAGTACATAAACAGAGAACTTCCATAGGTTCAGCTGGATATAAAAAGGCAGAGGAACCAGAGATCAAATCACCAACATTTGTTGGATCATGGGCTTCCCTTGTAGCTCAGTTGGTAAAGAATCTGCCTGCAATGCAGGAGACTCAGGTCTGATCCTGGGTCGGGAAGATCCCCTGGAGAAGGAAATGGCAACCCATTCCAGTATTTTTGCCTGGAGAATCCCATGGACAGAGGAACATGGCAGGCTACAGTCCATGGGGTCTCAAGAGTCCAACACAACTTAGCAACTAAACCACCACTAGTTGGATCATAAAAAAGCAAGGGAATTAAAAAAAAAAATCCACTTCTGCTTTATTGACTATGCTAAAGCCTTTGACTATGTGGATCACAACAAACTGTGAAAACTTCTTAAAGAGATGGGAATACCAGACCTTCTTACCTGCTTCTTGAGAAGCCTGTATTCAGGGCAAGAAGCAACAGTTAGACATGGAACTACAGACTTGTTCAAAATTGGGAAAGGAGTACAACAAGGCTATATATTGTCATCCTGCTTATTTAACTTACATGCAGAGTACATCATGTGAAATGCCAGGCTGGATGAATCACAATCTGGAATCAAGATTGCTGGGAGAAATATAAACCTCAGATATGCAGATGATACTAACTTAATGGAAGAAAGTGAAGAGGAACTAAAGAGCCTCTTGATGAAAGTGAAAGAGGAGAGTGAACACACTGGCTTAAAACTCAACATTCTAAAAACTAAGACCATGGCATCTGGTCCCATCATTTCATGGCAATAGAAGAGGGAAAAGTGGAAAGCAGTGACAGATTTTCTTTTCTTGGGCTCCAAAATCACTGCTGACTGTGACTGCAGCCATGAAATTAAAAGATGCTTGCTCCTTGGAAGAAAAACTATGACAAACCTAGACAGTATATTAAAAAGCAGACATCACTTTGCCAACAAAGGTCCATATAGTTAAAGCTATGGATTTTACAGTAGTCATGTTATGGATGTGAGAATTGGACCATAAAGAAGGTTGAACACTGAAGAATTGATACTTTTCAAACTGTGGTGTTGGAGAAGACTCTTGAGAGTCCTTTGGACAGAAGAAGATCCAACCAGTCAATCCTAAAGGAAATAAATCCTTAATATTCACTGGAAGGACTGATATTGAAGCTCCAATACTTTTGTGCCAGATACAAAGAGGCAACTCTTTGGAAAAGATACTGATGCTAGGGAGGATTGATTGAGGGCTAGAGGAGAAGGGGACAACAGAGGATGAGATGGTTGGATGGCATCACGAATTCAATGGACATGAGTTTAACCTAACTCTGGGAGATAGTGAAGGACAGGGAAGCCTGGCTTGCTGCAGTTCATGGGATTGCAAAGAGTTAGACTCAACTTAGCAACTGAAGAGCAAATCCCTTGAAATGTCTAAGAAAAGCCCCATCACCCCATTTTTGTTAGGTTGATGGCATGGGAAAGGAGTATTAAGTGGCTTCATTTTCTTGCCAGTGCTTGTAAGAAGCCTCTACTTTTTGATGAAAGGTTGATGATGTCCTAGTAGAAGATGATGATCTGACAATTTTCCATTTTGGTTGCTGCAGTGATGATGAAAATGATCTGACTCATCTCACTTCAAATTCTGGAGACCTTTCCATACCCATTTATTGCATATGAGCACTTCCTCTTATCAGGAGAATGGAAAATTAGCCATTAGCCAAAATTCATTTTTGATGTTATCTTTTCATGTGCTAAGGATATGTGACTTGGCAATTCTTATATTATCTTAACATCATCTCAAAGATGCAAGTAAGTGAATTTCCAACAGAAAAGTGTCCCACTACAGATAGACCAAGTGATAAAAAGACAAAACTTTCCAGGAATGTTATTATTAGGTTAACTAGCCAGGGAAGGGCAAAGAGTAGGATTGGCTTTGGTACTTGGGCTGTAAAAATATGCACACAGATCTTTTTTCTGAGCCTTCTTGCTTAGCTAAGCATTTCATTATAACTCTTCTTGTATATCTTACTTCCTTAATTTTTAAAAATTAAGATATAATATACATATAACATTATATTCATTTCAGGCCTACAGCATAATGATTTGATATTTGTATATAGTACAAAATGATTACCACAAGAAGTCTACTTAACATAACAGTTTTCTGTGATGAGAACTTTGAAGGTCCACTCTCTTAGCAACTTTCAAATATGGAATACAATATTATTAACTGTAGTCACCATGCTGTATATTACTACTTCCTTAATCTTTAATGAGTTCATCATATCTTTAAGTTCTACCTTTATATACAGTCTTTCCCCTATGTCTTCAAACATATTTAAAATTTTCTATCTTGAAAAAACTTCCTTTGACACTTCTATCAACTCTAGTAAGAGAGGGATGAACTTTTCAAACCATATACATACCCTTTGCCTCTATTTACTTGTCATTTAATCATACATAGGGCTTTTGTTACACCTCTACCATCAAACTGAAATGTTTCCATCATCTATAATATCTCAAATGACCTCTTACTCTTTGACTCCTTTGTAGGGCTATTGTGATTGACTATATTCCTAAAATTATCCCTTCAAAATATTTTACTATCCTAGTTTTTCATGCTGCCCTAATTTTTGTCTTATCATTGTCCTTAAAATAAACTACAAGGTCTGATATGACTTTGGTCCTTTGTCTAACTCTCTAGCCTTATCTCTTTCCCAGCTTACATTTTACACAATCATGCCAAAATTTTTTTTTCTTGGTTCCTTGATAAGTGCAATTTGTCTTCACTTAATTCTGTTTCTTGGGACGTGATATTCTGTCCCACAAGAGTACTCAACCCTACTTCCCTTTCATCAAGCTAACTCCTCATCCCTTATACATCTGCTAAAATGCAAATTATTTAAGGAGGTCTTTTGCAACTTTTAAAGTAGGGCTACCTGTTCTTTGATCTCAGAGATCCATATCACAGCACTTACATTATTTTATTGTTATTAAATCAATTGTCAGTCACTTTCATAAAGTTATAGGTTTTGTAAAGATTTGGTCTGTTGCTATATACTCCCAGAGATAGGCACATGTGGTTATTCACTAGTGATGTATAAATGGATGGTGGATATTCTTTGTAATCCCTACTGATTCCTCTTCTTCTTTCTTTCCTCTCATGCATAAAATTGAGGTAATTATGTTTCCCATAACTATTTCACAATATTGTGAGGATTAAATAATGTATGTAAAATAACTTATTAATACATTACAAATGGATATACTTGCTATTGTGCTTACCAGATGGCTCCATGGTAGAGTCCCCCTGTGAAGGCAGGAGATGGAGAAGACAGGAGTTCGATCCCTGGGTCAGGAAGATCCCCTGGAGGAGGAAATGGCAACCCACTCCAAAATTCTTGCTTGGAAAATTCCATAGACAGAGGAGTCTGGAGAGCTACAGCCCATGGGGTTGCAAAGAGTCAGACATGACTGAGCATGCACACATACTTGCTATTATTATTTTTCCCTTATTAGCAAGACAGTCTCTCATCTATGGTGAAGAATGCCCTCAGAAATATTTATATTAGGACAAATGTTGTTTAAGGGTACAATTGCAACAAGTAGCAAACAAGCCTTAGACGTCTAATGCACAATATAGTGAATACAAACAACAATATTGTATTGTAAGCATTAAACTTGCCTGGCTTTCCTGGTGGCTCAGACAGTAAAGAATCTGCCTGCAATGCAGGAGACCCAGGTTCAATCCCTGGGTCAGAAAGACCCCCTGGAGAAGGAAATGGGTACCCACTTCAGTATTCTTGCCTGGACAATTCCACGGACAGAGGAGTCCAAAGGGTCACAAAGAGTTAGACATGACTGAGAGACTAACACTTTCACTTTCAAACTTGCTAAGAGACTAGAACTTAATAATTCTAATCACTAGAAAGAAATAATAAATATGTAACAACATAGAGATCTTAATTGTTGTTACAATGTCAATTATAGTAGAGTATATAAATGTATCAAGTAATAATGTTATATGTCAAATGCAGTTCAATAAAAAATATTTGGAAGATGGTGGAGGAATAGGACGGGGACACTACTTTCTCCCCCATAAATTCATCAAAAGAACATTTGAACACTGAGCAAATTTTACGGAACAACTTCTGAATGCTGGCAGAGGACATCAGGCACCCAGAAAGGCAGCCCATTGTCTTTGAAAGGAGGTACGACAAAATATAAAAGATAAAAAGAGACAAAAGAGGTAGGGACAGAGATCTGTCTTGGGAAGGGAGTCTTTAAAAAGAGAGAAGTTTCCAAACATCAGGAAACACTCTTTCCAGCCGGTCTGTGGTGAGCCTTGGAATCTCAGAGGGCAAAATAACCGGGAGGAAAAATAAGTAAATAATTAAAACCCACAGATTACGTGCCTAACAGCAACTCCCAGCAGAGCAGCAGCCCAGACGCTTGCATCGCCCACTAGCAAGCAGGGACTGGACAGGGAGGTGCAGGCTGCATGGCTTAGGGTAAGGATTCAGCCTGAATGCCCCGAGGCAATCTGAGGAAACTAGCTTGTGGTAGCAACCCAGACTGTGGGATAGCTATCCTGCAAAAAGCCCTAACCTAAGACACTGCCAGGCTCGCTCACAGAACAAAGGACTAAGCAGAGCTAGCTGGTTGCGGACCGGCCTATCCCCCACTGGAGACAGGCAGGCGAGGGCAGCCAGAGCCGGAAGGAGGCAATCACAGCCCTAGAGAGGCATTCTATACCAAACTGCAAGCAGACTTCATTGCTAACCAAGACGTCTTGGGGTTCTGGATGGTCGACATCTGCTGGGAGGGTCGCAGCCAGAGATCAGCTCCCCAGAAGAGACACATGGCACACATGAGAAGGCCCGCCCATTGTACACCCAGAAAACTGAGCCACTGGGATGGGGGAGGCGATAAGTTGCAGCCTTCAACTGGGGGCAACTGTGCTTGCAAAGCACCTGGTCACCTGAGCTGCTCGGACCTGGGGCAGGCACAAAACACAGGCCCAACCAAGTCTGCGCCTTTGTGGAATACCCGAGAACCTGAACCTGAGCGGCTTAAACCTGGGGAGTGCATGCAACACAGGGCCTGCATCAGACAGTTTCCGGCAGAGCAACCTAGAGCCTGAGCAGTGTAGACTGGGAAAGCACACATGCCATGAGCCGGGGTGGGGGGTGGGGGGGTGGGGGGGTGGGGGGCAGAGGAGGGCGAGGGGGGGAGGCAAACCCAGTGTGGCTGAAACACTGTGAGCACTCCCCACACACGCCAGTGATATATGTATGCAGTTTTCCTCCCTCCCCACAGCACAACTGAACAAGTGAGCCTAAAAAAAAAGTGACCACCACTGCCCCCCTTGTGTCAGGGCAGAAATTAGACACTGAAGAGACCAGCAAACAGAAGAAGCTAAAATAAACAGAGGAAACCACTTTGGAAGTGACAGGTACAATAGATTAAAACCCTGTAGTTAGCACCAACTACATAGGAAGGGGCCTATAGACCTTGAGAAGTATAACCTGGACCAAGGAACTATCAGAAAATGAACTGACCCCACACTGTCCGCAACAGCTCCAGAGAAAGTCCTAGATATATTTTTACTGTTATCATTTTTTAAATTAAAATTTTTTCTTTAATTTTTAAGTCCCTTATTACTCCTTTAATTTTCATTTTTATAACCCGCTATTACCTTGCAAAAAAAGACCCTATTTTTAAAGCAAAATTCATATTATATATTATAATTTTGTGACTTTGTTTTCTTTTTCTTTTTTTAATATTGTATTTTTGAGAATCAAACGTCTACTCTAGATTTTTAATCTTTCTTTTTGGTATTTGTTACCAACTTTGTACCTTTAAGAACCCCGTCTTCAGTACCCATTTTTACTTGGGAGCAAGATCACTGGCCTGATTGCTCTCTCCCCTTTTTGACTCTCCTTTTTCTCCACCAGGTCTCCTCTATCTCCCTCCTCCCCTTTTCTTCTCTACCCAACTCTGTCAATCTCTTTATGTGTTCCGGGCTATGGAGAACACTTAGGGAACTGATTACTGGCTGGATCTATCTCTCTCCTTTTGTTTCCCCCTTTTATCCTCCTGGCCACCTCTGTCTCCTTCCTCCCTCTTCTCTTCTCTGTGTAACTCCATGGACATCTCTGAGGGATCCAGACTGTGGAGAGCACATAGGGAAGTGATTACTGGCTAGCTTGCTCTTGCCCCTTTTGATTCCCCCTCTTCTTCTCCTGCTCACCTCTATCTCCCTCCTCCCTCTTCTCTTCTCCATGTAACTCTGTGTACCTCTCCGAGTGTCCCTCACTGTGGAGAAACTTTTAATCACTAACCTAGATGTTTTATCATCGGTGCTGTAGAGATGGAGAAATCTTGAGGCTGCTGTAAGAATAAGACTGAAAACCAGAGGCAGGAGGCTTAAGTCCAAATCCTGAGAACACCAGAGAACTGAATCCAGGGAACATTAATTGATAGGAGCTCATCAAATGCCTCCATACCTACACTGAAACCAAGCACCACCCAAGGGCCAACAAATTCCAGAGCAAGACATACCATACAAATTCTCCAGCAACACAGGAACATAGCCCTGAGCTTCAATATACAGGCTGCACAAAGTCACACCAAACCCACTGACATCTCAAAACTCATTATTGGACACTTCATTGCACTCCAGAGAGAAATCCAGCTCCACCCACCAGAACACCAACCCAAGCTTCCCTAACCAGGAAACCTTGACAAACCAACTGTCCAACCCCACCCAAAGTGAGGAACCTCCACAATAAAGAAGAACCACAAACTTCCAAAATACAGAAAGGCCACCCCAAACACAGCAATATAAACAAGATGAAAAGGCAGAGAAATACACAGCAGGTAAAGGAACAGGATAATGCCCACCAAACCAAACAAAAGAGGAAGATATAGGGAATCTACCTGATAAAGAATTCCAAATAATAATAATGAAAGTGATCCAAAATCTTGAAAACAAATTGGAGTTACAGATAAATAGCCTGGAGACAAGGATTGAGAAGATGCAAGAAAGGTTTAACAAGGACCTAGAAGAAATAAAAAAGAGTCAATATATAATGAGTAATGCAATAAATGAGATCAAAAACACTCTGGAGGGAACCAACAGTAGAATAAGGGAGGCAGAAGATAGGATAAGTGAGGTATAAGATAGAATGGTAGAAATAAATGAAACAGGAAAAAATAAAAAAAGAATTAAAGGAAATTAGGACAACCTCAGAACCTCTGGGACAATATTAAGCACCCCAACATTCGAATCATAGGAGTCCCAAAGAAGAAGACAAAAAGAAAGACCATGAGAAAATACCTGAGGAGATAATAGTTGAATAGTTGAAAACTTCCCTAAAATGGGGAAGGAAATAATCACCCAAGTCCAAGAAACCCAGAGAGTCCCAAACAGGATAAACCCAAGGCGAAATGCCCCAAGACACATATTTATCAAATTAACAAAGATCAAACACAAAGAACAAATATTAAAAGTAGCAAGGGAAAAACAACAAATAACACACAAGGGGATTCCCATAAGGATAACAGCTGATCTTTCAATAGAAACTCTTCAGGCCCGAAGGGAATGGCAGGATGAAAGAAAATAACCTACATCCCAGATTACTGTACCCAGCAAGGATCCCATTCAAATATGAAGGAGAAATCAAAAGCTTTACAGACAAGCAAAAGCTGAGAGAATTCAGCACCACCAAATCAGCTCTCCAACAAATCCTAAAGGATCTTCTCTAGATAGGAAACACAGAAAGGGTGTATAAACTCAAACCCAAAACAATAAAGTAAATGGCAACGGGATCATACTTATCAATAATTACCTTAAATGTGAATGGGTTGAAGGCCCCAACCAAAAGACAAAGACTGGCTGAATGGATACAAAAATAAGACTCCTATATATATTGTCTACAAGAGACCCACCTTGAAACAAGGGACACATACAGACTGAAAGTGAAGGGCTGGAAAAAGATATTCCATGCAAATAGAGACCAAAAGAAAGCAGGAGTAGCAATACTCATATCAGATAAAATAGACTTTAAAACAAAGGCTGTGAAAAGAGACAAAGATGGATACTACATAATGATCAAAGGACCAATCCAAGAAGATAAAACAATTATAAATATATATGCACCCAACATAGGAGCACCACAATATGTAAGACAAATGCTAACAAGTATGAAAGGGGAAATTAACAATAACACAATAATAGTGGGAGACTTTAAAACCCCACTCACACCTATGGGTAGATCAACTAAACAGAAAATTAACAAGGAAACACAAACTTTAAATGATATAATAGACCGGTTAGACCTAATTGAGATCTATAGGACATTTCACCCCAAAACAATGAATTTCAGCTTTTTCTCAAGTGCACACGGAACCTTCTCCAGGATAGATCACATCCTGGGCCACAAACCTAGCCTTGGTAAATTCAAAAAATTGAAATCATTCCAAGCATCTTTTCTGATCACAATGCAGTAAGATTAGATGTCAATTACAGGAGAAAAACTATTAAAAATTCCAACATATGGAGGCTGAACAACACGCTGCTGAATAACTGACAAATCACATAAAAAATAAAAAAAGAAATAAAAATATGCATAGAAACGAATGAAAATGAAAACACAACAACCAAAACCTATGGGACACTGTAAAAGCAGTGCTAACAGGAAGGTTCATAGCAATACAAGCTTACTTCAAGAAACAAGAGAAAAGTCAAATAAATAACCTAACTCTACACCTAAAGCAACTAGAAAAGGAAGAAATGAAGAACCCCAGGGTTACTAGAAGGAAAGAAATCTTAAAAATTAGGGCAGAAATAAATACAAAAGAAACAAAAGAGACCATACCAAAAATCAACCAAGCCAAAAGCTGGTTCTTTGAGAGAATAAATAAAATTGACAAACCATTAGCCAGACTCATCAAGAAACAAAGGGATAAAAATCAAATCAACAAAATTAGAAATGAAAATGGAGAGATCACAACAGACAACACAGAAATACAAAGGATCATAAGAGACTATTATCAGCAACTATATGCAAATAAAATGGACAACTTGGAAGAAATGGATAACTTCTTAGAAAAGTACAACTTTCCAAAACTGAACAAGGAAGAAATAGAAAGTCTTAACAGACCCATCACAAGCACAGAAATTGAAACTGTAATCAGAAATCTTCCAGGAAACAAAAGCCCAGGACCAGACGGCTTCACAGCTGAATTCTACCAAAAGTTTAGAGAAGAGCTAACACCTATCCTACTCAAATTCTTCCAGAAAATTGCAGAGGAAGGTAAACTAAACTCATTCTAGGAGGCCACCATCACCCTAATACCAAAACCTGACAAAGATGCCACAAAAAAAGAAAACTACAGGCCAATATCACTGATGAACATAAATGCAAAAATCCTTGACAAAATTCTAGCAAACAGAATCCAACAACATATTAAAAAGATCATACATCATGACCAAGTGGGCTTTATCCCAGGGATGCAAGATTCTTCAGTATCCACAAATCAATCGACGTAATACACCACATCAACAAATTGAAAAATAAAAGCCATATGATTATCTCAATAGATGCAGAGAAAGCCTTTGACAAAATTCAACATCCATTTATGATAAAAAAAAACCCTCCAGAAAGCAGGAATAGAAGGAACATACCTCAACATATTCTCCAGGCAAGACAAATGGAGTGGGTTGCCATTTCCTTCTCCAATGCGTGAAAGTGAAAAGTGAAAGTGAAGTTGCTCAGTTGTGTCCGACTCTTAGAGACCCCATGGACTGCAGCCCACCAGGCTCCTCCATCCACGGGATTTTCCAGGAAAGAGTACTGTAATGGGTTGCCATTGCCTTCTCCGATAATAAAAGCTATATATGACAAACCCACAGCAAACATTATCCTCAATGGTGAAAAATTGAAAGCATTTCCCCTAAAGTCAGGGACAAGACAAAGGTGCCCACTCTCACCACTACTATTCAACATAGTTTTGGAAGTTTTGGCCATAGCAATCGGAACAGAAAAAGAAATAAAAGGAATCCAGATTGGAAAAGAAGAAGTAAAACTCTCACTGTTTGCAGATGACATAAGCCTCTGCATAGAAAACCCTAAAGACTCCACCAGAAAATTACTAGAGATAATCAATGAATATAGTAAAGTTTCAGGATATAAAAACACACACAAATCACTTGCATTCCTACACACTAACAATGAGAAAACAGAAAGAGAAATTAAGGAAACAATTCCATTCACCATTGCAACAAAAAGAATAAAATACTTGGGAATATATCTACCTAAAGAAACAAAAGACGTATATATAGAAAACTATAAAACACTGGTGAAAGAAATCAAAGAGGACACAAATAGATGGAGAAATATACCGTATTCATGGATCAGAAGAATCAATATAGTGAAAATGAGTATACTACCCAAAGAAATCTATAGATTCAATGCAATCCCTATCAACCTACCAACGGTATTTTTCAGAGAACTAGAACAAATAATTTCACAATGTGTATGGAAATACAAGAAACCTCTAATAGCCAAAGCAATCTTGAGAAAGAAGAATGGAACTGGAGGAATCAACCAGGCTCTAATACAAAGCCACAGTCATCAAGACAGTATGGTACTGGCACAAAGAGAGAAATATAGGTCAATGGAACAAAATAGAAAGCCCAGAGATAAACCCACGCACCTATGGACACCTTATCTTTGACAAAGGAGGCAAGAATATACAATGGAGAAAAGACAATCTCTATAACAAGTGGTGCTGGAAAAATTGGTCAACCACTTGTAAAAGAATGAAACTAGAACACTTTCTCGGAGAAGGCAATGGCACCCCATTCCAGTAGTCTTGCCTGGAAAATCCCATGGACGGAGGAGCCTGGTGGGCTGCAGTCCATGGGGTCACTAAGAGTCAGACACGACTGAGCAACTTCGCTTTCACTTTTCACTTTCATACATTGGAGAAGGAAATGGCACCCCACTCCAGTATTCTTGCCTGGAGAATCCCATGGACGGGGGAGCCTGGTGGGCTGCTGTCTATGGGGTCGCACAGAGTTGGACATGACTGAAGCGACTTAGTAGCAGCAGCAGAACACTTTCTAACACCATACACAAAAATAAACTCAAAATGGATTAAAGATCTAAATGTAAGACCAGAAACTATAAAACTCCTAGAGGAAAACATAGGCAAAACACTCTCTGACATAAACCACAGCAGGATCCTCTATGACCCACCTCCCAGAATATTGGAAATAAAAGTAAAAATAAACAAATAGGACCTAATTAAAATTAAAAGCTTCTGCACAACAAAGGAAACTATAAGCAAGGTGAAAAGACAGCCTTCAGAATGGGAGAAAATAATAACAAACGAAGCAATGGACAAAGAATTAATCTCAAAAATATACAAGCAACTCCTGCAGCTCAATTCCAAAAAATAAAAGACCCAATTAAAAAATGGACCAAAGAACTAAACATACATTTCTCCAAAGAAGACATGCAGGTGGCTATCAAACACATGAAAAGATGCTCAACATCATTCATTAGCAGAGAGATGCAAATCAAAAGCACAATGAAGTGCCATTTCACACCAGTCAGAATGGCTGCGATCCAAAAGTCTACAAGCAATAAATGCTGGAGAGGGTGTGGAGAAAAGGGCACCCTCTTACACTGTTGGTGGGAATGCAAACTAGTACAGCCACTATGGAGAACAGTGTGGAGATTCCTTAAAAAGTTGGAAATAGCTGAGTAATACTCCATTGTGTATATGTACCATAGCTTTCTTATCAATTCATCTGCTGATGGGCATCTAGGTTGCTTCCATGTCCTGGCTATTATAAACAGTGCTGCGATGAACATTGGGGTACATGTGTCTCTTTCCCTTCTGGTTTCCTCAGTGTGTATGCCTAGCAGTGGGATTGCTGGATCATAAGGCAGTTCTATTTCCAGTTTTTCAGTTCTAATGAGATGGATAAAACTGTAACCTATTATACAGAGTGAAGTAAGCCAGAAAGAAAAACACCAATACAGTATACTAACACATATATATGGAATTTAGAAAGATGGTAACAATAACCCTGTGTACGAGACAGCAAAAGAGACACCGATGTATAGATCAGTCTTATGGACTCTGTGGGAGAGGGAGAGGGTGGGGAGATTTGGGAGAATAGCATTGAAACATGTATAATATCATGTATGAAACGAGTCGCCAGTCCAGGTTCGATGCACGGTACTGGATGCTTGGGGCTGGTGCACTGGGACGACCCAGAGGGAGGGTAGGGGAGGGAGGAGGGAGGAGGGTTCAGGATGGGGAACGCGGGTATACCTGTGGCAGATTCATTTTGATATTTGGCAAAACTAATACAATATTGTAAAGTTTAAAAATTAAAAAAAAAAAAGATTAGCTATTAAAAAAAAAAAAAAAGTTGGAAATAGAATGCCTTATGACCCAGCAACCCCACTGCTGGGCATACACACCGAGGAAACCAGAATTGAAAGAGACATGTGTACCCCCAATGTTTATAGCAGCACTGTTTATAATAGCCAGGACATGGAAGCAACCTAGATGTCCATCAGCAGACGAATGGATAAGAAAGCTGTGGTACATATACACAATGGAGTATTCCTCAGCCATTAAAAAGAATACATTTGAATCAGTTCTAATGAGGTGGATGAAACTGGAGCCTATTATACAGAGTGAAGTAGGCAGAAAGAAAAACACCAATACAGTATACTAATGCATATATATGGAATTTAGAAAGATGGTAATGATAATCCTGTATGCGAGACAGCAAAAGAGACACAGATGTATAGAACAGTCTTTTAGACTCTGTGGAAGAGGGCAAGGATGGGATGATATGGGAGAATGGCATTGAAATATGTAAATTATCATATGTGAAACAGATAGCCAGTCCAGGTTCGATGCATGATACAGGGTGCTCAGGGCCGGTGCACTAGGATGACACAGAGGAATGGGATGGGAAGGGAGGTGGGAGGGGGGTTCAGGATGGGGAACACATTACACCCATGGCGGACTCATGTCAATGTATGGCAAAATGAATACAATATTGCAAAGTAAAAAAAAAAAAAAAAAAGTACTGGAATTCTCAGGGACTTCTAAGTTTGGACAAATGTGTTTTATACTGATTAGCCAAAGATTCAAGATTTGAATGAGAGTTAGGAAATCACTGACAGCCTTGTGGAGGGTTCTCAGGATAATTTGAGATTTACATTTTGAAACCTTAATTCAAGTCACAGCAAAATTTTAACAAAATAACGCCCACCTAAAGTTATCCTATCCTGAAAGTAATTCCTTATTAAACAACATCATTCCTCATACAATAGGATCATCTTTCCAAATTTTTTTTTTGATGCCACAAGTTCATCCAAATTCTCTATTAATTAGTTTATCATGGAAATACAGAAAGATAGACTTGAGAAGTTGCCAAATCAGGGAACATGTTTATTTCCTTGCACCCACCTTTTGTTTGAGGGGTGGGGTGACTCTTGCCATGTCTTTAGCCCATCTCTGATAGTAGAGTAGGAATGAATATTATTTTTCAGAGATTATTCTGGGGAAGGCCCAAATTCAAGAAGGAAGTCATTTGCCTAAAGTCCTCCAGCCAGTGCAGTCTCAGAATCAGCGACAGAAATAAGACAACAATTTCTTAACACTCAAGAAGTTCAAGAAGTTCATCTTGAAGCTGTTTTACAGGTTATATTGGACACAACACACTGCAAAACACTATGGAATTTCCGAATATTTGTACTAACTTTGATCTGATCAGGTAACATTTAAGAAACTAATCATCTTTATGAAGCCCTAGAAAATATCTTGTTATACCATGGTCTGGTGTGGACTACTGATTTACTGAAAAGGAAGCAGTGAGGAAAGAGGAAATCAAAGCAGACTGCTGACTTGTCATGGAGTGTGTCTGGGATCAACGATGTTTGTTTGAACTCAGTCAAGTTGGCAGCCCTGGGCCCCATGCACTGCTTCCTGCTCCAACTCCACAGCACACAAGATGTTCAGCATCCATCCACATGAGGTCACGGAGGAGGGAGCTCTGTTGACCTTCCTGAGGTAGGTAAGAGTCTCTGTTTCAGGGTGGAGGGCCCAAATTCAGAGTTGAGAGAGAATGTGTCCAGAACTCCAGGTGACTGACATATCCTCTGGAGCTAGACAAGGAGAATAACTAATAATAAATAGTATCTACTGAACATTAAGTATACCAGCAGC
Organism: Bos taurus; assembly: GCF_002263795.3. Lineage (NCBI taxonomy): Eukaryota > Metazoa > Chordata > Mammalia > Artiodactyla > Bovidae > Bos > Bos taurus. The sequence continues at coordinate 40,616,694 of NC_037343.1, read as the reverse complement.
TTTTAAAAATACTTTATGTGGATCAGTTCATTTAATCCTCTTAACAAATCCATGCCAAATAAGGAAACTGAGACGTGGAGAAGATAAGACACTTGCCCAAGTTCATGCAAGAGATAAGTAGCAAAGGCAGACAGCAAGTTCAGGTGGTTGACTTTGAGGCTAAACTCTCCATCATTCTGTCATATTAGCTCACTCCTCAATGCAGATCATAAGCTCCAGTTAAGGGACAGAATTCTTCCAAGACACCATGTAGTGGGAAGGGAGTTATTGCTTAGATTAACTATTATGATGTATACCATATTTCATAACATAATTATAAAATGTGTTACATAATTATTATGAAGTAAAAATCACAAATGAAGGTGTCATTTAATCAGGTATATTGAGTACTACAAAACCAATCTCTAGGAAAAACTGAAAAAAATTGGGAAATGGGCTTAGCCTGAATGAGCTTGCATGCAGAAGGTGTGTGTGTATGTGTGTGTGCACTCAGTTGTGTCTGACCCTTTTGTGACCCCCAGGGCTGTAGCCTGCCAGGCTTTTCTGTCCATGGGATTCTCCAGGCAAAGAATACTGGACTGGTTTGCTCTTTCCTACTCCAGGGGAATTTTCCCAACTTGGACATTGAACCTGTGTCCCTTGCATCTCCTGCATTGGCAGGAAGGTTCTTTACCACTGTGCCAATTGGAGGCCCAATCAGAAGGTACTACAACTGATATCAAAGAGGCAGAAATATCTTTTGGAAACCTGCCATTGAGAAGCATGTCTGTAATCACCAGGAAATGGAGTGCCCACATGATTTCTGATGCTGAGGCTTCCCCCATGGGATTAAAACCAGAGCTGTTGAAGAAGAACATTTGTTTTCTATTTTCTTGTCTTTTCTAAAGTTCTAGGACAACTTCCAAGCCTTTTGCATCTCACTGACACAGTTGTCGCATGACACAGAAGATACATTTTAGTAAGGGAAATAAAATCAGATGGGAAACCTCTGCATAACTCCACTGTGTATAATTTGTTTTGTCACCTTTTCTTTGGCTGCATTAGGGAAAGTGGTAGTAAATTCTCCAAGCTGTTTTCTCTCAGGGAAACTAGGAGACATTATATCTAAGAAATTTTCACTTAAGATAAGGATGTGAAACAGACCTGCAGAATAAGAGGCTTCATCTAAAACAATCCATCAGTCATTACCTTCATGTACTGAAAAGAAGTTCAACACAATACAAGGACCAGGTAAAGGTCCCAAGGAAACTGTTGTATAATCACAGTCACTGATCCTCAAGGACTTTGCAATTTGGTTAGAGACAGAAAGTTCTATATGACACTCTAGAAGACTGAGATAATAAAATGCAAAGTGGGAATTGCTATCTATGGGTGTTTAAAGAAAGGAGAGGTGACAGAGAGCTGGGTAACCAAAGAAGGCACTGATAAGGAAATAGAGATGAGGGTGTGTGAGTGCACTCCGTGTGTGTGTGTGTGTGTGTGTGTGTGTGTGTGTATGATGGGGGATGTGAGTACTAAAGAGCATGAGGTTCAAGGCTCTGTTGTGGTGTGAGAGCCAAAACAGGCATCTGTGTTCTCCATCTGTGTTCTCCAACTATAGGAATTTATTTTGCCATTGTGACTATATCATTCCACCTCTCTGCTCTTTTCTTTGTTGAATTGCCAGCAGACCTAAATACACTGCCAGTGGATGCTGTGTCCTCTTAAACACTGGGCAAGTTTGGACAAGCTAATTTTTAGCTAGCCCTTGAGTTATTAAAAAGACTGAGGTCCAAAGAAAACTAAGGCATATTTGAAAGACACCAGGAAAACAGATCTTAAAAATTCTCATCATAAGAAAAAAAATTGTAGCTAGGTGATGATGGATGTTAATTAGACTTCTTGTGATCACTTTTTAACATATACAAATATCAAATCACTATGCTGCATATCTTAAACTAATATGTTATATGTCAATTACACCTCAATAAAAATTAATTTAAAAGTAGATACCTTTAATATTTGCTGATTATAAAAATGACAGAAGGTGTCTTTTAAATGAATTAATTTTACAGTAAGTCCCCTACATACGGACTTTCAAGTTGCAAACTTTCAAAAACGTGAGCATGTCCAATCACGTAAGCTAGTTCATCTGTCATGCCATTGTCGTGTGCTTGCACACTCTACAAGTGTACTTTTCTGAGTACTTTACAGTTTTCTATAGAGCACAGTCGTGAAATGTCTCTATTTCAAGCCCAGGATGTCTGGAAGCCAGTGTAAAGGCAGTAGTGAAGTAGCTGGGACTACTATAACTTTCAAGGTACTGTACTGTAAAATTAAAAATGTTTCCTTTATTTTTTGTGTTTTTCATGCGTTATTTGTGTGAAAAGTATTATAAAGCTTATTACAATACTATATAAACAATTTTGTTAGTTGGGTACCTAGGCTAACATTGTTGGACTTTTGAACAAATTGAACTTACAAATATGCGCTTGGAATAGAACTCATTCGTAGGTAGGGGACTTACTGTACACTATCATGGCTTTTTCAGAAGTATTTGTGATGCATCTATATGTAGTGTACAGACAATGTTCGGTGGGCATGAGAATTCAGTGACCGCCCAGGAGAGATGACGATGGTCCTGTATGAGATAAGAACCAGTACTTTAACAGACACAGAAACAATGATGCTCAGGAAAATTTCAAGAAAGCAGTCTTAGTTTGTGTACTGGAAGGAAGGAAAGAGGAATAGAAGGGAATGGCCCAGTAGGAGAAAGTTGTGTCAACAGCGTGGGGTGTTTTCTCAAGATTTACACAGTGGGCCTCTAGAAAAAGCCACAAATTTGTCAGCTTTATTCTGGCTACTTTTTAGAGACTTTGAGGAATTTTCTTTTAAGACAATACTAAAGTTTCTTAACAACTAATTTATGACACATATTTTCTTTAAAAATCCACATAGTGCTTTGTTCTTTTCCTCCTTTGGCTCCCCATCTGGTTTTAGAATGCTCATGGCTCTCTCTTCTCTATAGAAAGGGGTGTGTGTGTGTGTGTGTGTGTGTGTGTATTAGAGGGAAGGAATGGTTTCCTAGCGATCAGAACAAGGTCTCTTGAACATGGCAAAATTGTGCAACCTGCTCAATTGGTGGTGGTTTAGTTGCTAAGTTGTGTCCAACTCTTGTGACCACATGGACTGTAGCCTGCCAGGCTCCTCTGTCCATAGGATTCTCCAGGCAAGAATACTGGTGTGGGTTGCCATTTCCTTCTCCAGGGGATCTTCCTGACCCAGGAATTGAACCCAGGTTTCCTGTATTTCAGTCAGATTCTTTACCAACTGAGCTACAAGGGAAGCCCAATTATAGGTCATGAAGCCAGTAATGTGGTCTTTTGCACACTTTCCTAGAATCTGGGCCCTTCACTCAATCATAAGAAACATAAAGCCTTTCCCCAGGTAGCATCAACATCTCCTACTTTCCTAATAAATACCCGAAACTCTGTATCCTAACCCCCAGTCTCTTTTCTGGCAAAATTGCCCTGTGTGATCATAAGACCTTGCTTATGGCTAGCTGCCACTTTGGAAAAGATCTGATGATTTACTGGGGCCATCTGATCTTTTTCCATTTAAAGGAAGCATTAACCTAAATTTAAAGAGTTTAATGGCCCTGAGTTGGGTGGAGTGTGCATGAATACAAGTATTCATTCATGAGCTGGTTTGTCTTAGAAAAAATTTCAGGACAATGTCTAGAAACTCTTATGGGGTCTTTTCTCTTTTTCCAGTTGATAAATACTCCATAGGCATCAGCCAGGCTGTTGAACACTGGGGTGAAAAGATGAAAGGGGCTCGTGTAGCATAATGTCTTGTCCTTGGGGAGATCACAGTTCAGTCAGAGAAATATACATATAAACCTTGCTACTGACTTATATTAGGAATCAGAAGTAAGTGAGAAATTGTATTCTGGTTGGTGGGGGAAGAAAAAGGGCCTGTGTGCTTTCGTTTGAAAGAATATTGAGAAAGAATTCTCTCCTTTACCTCCTTCAGGGAAGCATTGGAAGAGAACTAAAATGAAAGCCCAGAGGGGTGAATGCTAGTTTTACTATCTTGAAGCAGAAAAGCAACTGGTGAAAGCTTTCCTAGAAAGCAGCCTCCTTTTGGGGCCTGAGGCCAGGATGGCAGATGCTGTGCACTTAACACATATGGGTGTTTGAGAGTCTGAGCCATTGTTCCTGATCTGCACCATGCTGGGTTTGCCACACCTGCCTTGGTGTGAACAGCTCTTCCTGAAGATGGATGTTGGCACTGGTGTGGGGCAGGGATGAGAGAGACAAATACGGGAAAATGGGAGTTCCCTCAGCACAGCCCTAAGGACGAAAAGGAAGATGCAGTGCATAGTTCCCTCTGATTGCAGCTCCCTAAACCATACCTTCAGTTTTTTCAGTTGCCTCTTTCAAAACAGGTCCTGAGATTTACAAGTGGACATAAGAAAGGATGGCTAGATTCCAAGGAAGGCCATTTAACTTTCTAAAACATTCTGCTCTTCTCATTTGGTCTCACCCCTCCCTGGTTCCCCTGTCCCAGTTCTCAATACCTACTCTGCACACTTTGGCCTTTGTGTTTTTAGCTCCCACTGTTTGGAACACTGGTGCAATGGCTTCCCTGGTGGCTCAGATGATAAAGAATCTGCCTGCAACACAGGAGACCCAGGTTCTATCCCTGAGTCAGGAAGATCCCCTGAAGAAGGGAATGCAACACACTCCAGTATTCTTGTGTGAAGAATCCCATGGACAGAGGAGCCTGTCCATGGGGTTGCAAAGAGCCCTACACGACTGAGAGACTAATGTTAAGTTGGTGCAAAAGTAATTGCAGTTTTGCATTGTTGGACTTTGCTGTTTGATATTAGAATACATTCTTAAATAAATGTGGTTACAATGAAATGTGGTTAAAATGATGTTCTACATCAATCATTTTAATGTGCATTTCTTGTTTTATTTTATTTTATTTTTTGCTAATGACATTACTTGCTGTTTATTTTATATTTATTTTAGACTAGGGAAATGTTAGGGAAAAAAGCAAACTTATGTGATTTTCTTATTTGAGTTCAAAATGATTGTAAAACAGCAGACAACCCACAATATCAACAATGGTTTTGGACAGGAACAGCTAAAGAACATGCAGTGCAGTGGTGGTTCAAGAAGTTTACAAAGGAGATGGCAGCCTTGAAGATGAGAAGTGCAGTGGCCGGCCAACAGAAGTTGACAACCAATTGAGAGGATCACTGAAGTTGATATTGTTACAACTACATGAGAAGTTGCCAAAGAACTCAACATTGACCATTCTGTGGTCATTTGGCATGTGAAGCAAATTGGAAATCTGAAAAAGCTCAATATGTGGGTGCCTCATGAGCTGACCAAAAATTTTTAAAAATCATCATTTTGAAGGGTCATCTTTTCTTATTCTATGCAATAACAAATTATTTCTCAATCAGATTGTGACATGTGACTAAAAGTGGATTTTATATGACAACCAATGATAATCAGTTCAGTGGTTGGACTGAGAAGAAGCTATAAAACACTTTCCAAAGTCAAATTTGGACCAAAGAAAGGTCATGGTCACTGTTGGCGGTCTGCTGCCAGTCTGATCCACTACAGCTTTCTGAATCCCAGTGAAAACCATTACATCTGAGAAGTATGCTCTGTAAATCAATAAGATCCACCAAAAACTTCAATGCCTGCAGCTAGCACTGGTCTACAGAAAGAGCCCAATTCTTCTCCACAACACCTGACAGCACATTGCACAATCAATGCTTCAAAAAAGTTGAACGAATTGGGTTATGAAATTTTGCCTCATCTGCCATATTCAACTGGCCTCTCACCAACCAACTACCACTTCTTGAAGCACCACAACAACATTTTTCAGAGAAAAACACTTCCACAACCAACAGGAGGAAGAAAATGCTTTCATCAAAAAGTCTACAAACAATAAATGCTAGAGAGGGTGTGGAGAAAAGGGAGCCTTCTTACATTGCTGGTGGGAATGCAAACTGGTAGGGCCACTGTGAAGAACAGTGTGGAAATTCCTTAAAAAAGTGGGAATACAAATGCTATGCAACCCAGCACACACCCTGAGGAAACCATAATTGAAAGAGATACATGTATCCCCAATTTTTTTTAATTTAATTTTTTACTGAAGGATAATTGCTTTACAGAATTTTGCTGTTTTCTGCCAAACATCAACATGAATCAGCCATAGGTATACATATATCCCCTCCCTTTTGAACCTCCCTCCCATCTGCCTCCCAATCCCACCCCTCTAGGTTGATACAGAGCCCCTGTTTGAGTTTCCTGAGACATACAGCAAATTTCCGTTGGCTATCTATTTTACATATGCTAATGTAAGTTTCCATGTTACTCTTTCCATACATCTCACCCTCTCCTCCCCTCTCCCCATGTCCATAAGTCTATTCTCTGTGTCTGTTTCTCCATTGCTGCCCTGTGAATAAATCTTTCAGTACCATTTTTCTAGATTCTGTATATGTGTGTTAGAATATGATATTTGTCTTTCTCTTTCTGACTCACTTCACTCTGTATAATAGGTTCTAGGTTCATCCACTTCATTAGAACGGACTCAAATGCATTCCGTTTAAAACCTGAGTAATAGTACATTGTGCATATGTACCACAACTTCTTTATCCATTTATCTGTAGATGGACATCTAGGTTGCTTCCATGTTCTAGCTATTGTAAATAGTGCTGCAATGAACAATGGGGCACATGAGTCTTTTTCAACCCTGGTTTCCTCAGGGTATATGCCTAGGAGTGGGATTACTGGGTCATATGGTGGTTTTATTTCTAGTTTTTTTAAGGAAATCTCCATACCGTCTTCCATAGTGGCTGTATCAATTTACATTCCAGACAAAAGTGCAAGAGCATTCCCTTGTCTCCACACCCTCTCCAGCATTTATTGTTTGTAGACATTTTGATGATGGTCATTCTGAATGGGGTGAGGTGATATCTATTGTAGGTTTGATTTGCATTTCTCTAGTAATGAGCGATGTTGAGCATCTTTTCATGTGTTTGTTAGCCATCTGTATGCCTTCTTTGGAGAAATGTCCATTTAGATCTTTTCCCCATTGTTTGATTGGGTTGTTTGTTTTTCTGATATTGAGCTGTATGAGCTGCTTGTATATTTTGGAAATTAATCCTTTGTCATTTGTTTCATTTGCTATTATTTCTCCCATTGTGAGGGCTGTCTTTTCACCTTGCTTATAGTTTCCTTTGTTGTGCAAAAGTTATTAAGATTAACCAGGTCCCACTTGTTTACTTTGGTTTTATTTCCATTACTCTAGGAGATGGGTCATACAGGATCTTGCTCTGATTAATGTCATCGAGGGTTTTTCCTATGCTTTCCTGCAAGAATTTTATAGTTTCTGGTCTTAGATTTAGGTCTTTAACTCATTGTGAGTTTCTTTGTGTATGGTGTTAGGAAGTGTTCTAATTTCATTCTTTTACATGTGGCTGTCCAGTTTTCTCAACATATATTGAAGAGGCTGTCTTTGTCCCATTGTATATTCTTGCCCCCTTTGTCAAAAATAAGGTACCCATAGGTGCATGGGTTTATTTCTGGGCTTTCTATCTTGTTGCATTGATCTATATTTCTGTTTTTGTGCCAGTACCATACTGTCTTGATGACTGTAGCTTTATAGTATAATCTGAAGTCAGGAAGGTTGACTCCTCTAGCTCCATTCTTCTATCTCAAAACTGCTTTGGCTATTTGGGGTCTTCTGTGTTTCCATATGAATTGTGAAATTTTTTGTTCTAGTTCTGTGAAAAATGCCATGGGTAATTTGATAGGGATCGCACTGAATCTGTAGATTGCATTTGGCAGTATAGTCATTTTCACAATATTGATTTTTCCTAACCAGGAACATGGACTACCTCTCCATCTGTTTATGTCATCTTTGATTTCTTCATTGGTGTCTTATACTTTTCTGTGTATAGTTCTTTTGTCTCCTTAGGTAAGTTTAGTCCTAGATATTTATTTCTTTTTGTTGCAATGATGAATGGGATTGATTCCTTAATTGCTCTTTCTGATTTTTCATTGTTAGTATATAGAAATACAAGTGATTTCTGCATATTGATTTTGTATCCTGCAACTTTGCTAAATTCACTGATTAGCTCCAGTAACTTTCTGATATTCTCTTTAGGGTTTTCTATGTACAGTGTCATGGTATCTGCAAACAATGAGAGCTTTACTTCTTTTCCCACCTGGATTCCTTTTATTTCTTTTTCTTCTCTGATTGCTGTAGTGGACCTCCAGAACTATGTTGAATAATAGTGGTGAAAGGGGATGCCTTTGTCTTGCTTCTAATCTTAGGGAGAATGCTTTCAGCTTTTCACCATTGAGAATAATGTTTGCTGTAGGCTTATCATATATGGCCTTTACTATGTTGAGGTAGATTGCTTCTATGCCTAGTTTTTGAAGAGTTTTAATCATAAATGGGTGCTGAATTTTGTCAAAGGTTTTTTCTGCATCTATTGAGATGATTATATGGTTTTTATCTTTCAATCTGTTGTTATGGTGTATCACATTGATTGATAAGCATATATTGAAGAATCCTTGCATTCCTGGAATAAACCTAACTTGATCATGAGTGGTTTTTCTTTTTCTTTTTTCTTTTTATTTTTTTGATATGTTGCTGAATTCTCTTTGCTAAAACTTTGCTGAGGATTTTTGCATCTATGTTCATCAGTGATATTGGCCTATAGTTTTCTTTTTGTGTGTTGTCTTTGTCTGGTTTTGGTATCAGGGTGATGGTGGCCTTGTAGAATGTGTTTGGAAGTGTTCCATCCTCTGCAAATTTTTGAAAGAGTTTTAGAAGAATAGGCAATAGCTCTTCTCTAAATGTTTGATAGAATTCTCCTGTGAAGCCATCTGGTCCTGGGCTTTTGATTTATGGGAGATTTTTGATCACAGCTTCAATTTCAGTGCTTGTAATTGGATTGTTCATAATTTCAATTTCTTCCTGGTTCAGTCTTGGAATACTGAACTTTCTAAGAACCTGTCCATTTCTTCCAGGTTGTCAATTTTATTGCCATATAGATGTTCATAATAGTCTCTTACAATCCTTTGTTTTTCTACATCGTCTGTTGTAGCCTCTCCTTTTTCATTTCTAATTTTGTTGATTTGATTCTTCTCTTTTTCTTGATGTGTCTGGATAAAGGCTTGTCAATCTTGTTTACCTTCTCAAAGAACCAGCTTTTAGTTTTATTAATCTTTACTATTGGTTCTTTCATTTCTTTTTCATTTATTTCTGCTTGGATCTTTATGATTTCTTAAACTAATTTTGTGTTTTCTTTTTGTTCTTCTTTTTCCAGTTGTTTTAGGTGTAAAGTAAGATTGTCTATTTGATGTTTTTCTTGTTTCTTGAGGTAAGATTGTATTGCTATAAACTTCCCTCTTAGAACTGCTTTTGCTGCATCCCATAGGTTTTGAGTTGTTATGTTTTCATTGTCATTTGTTTCTAGAATTTTTAAAATTTTCCTTTTGATTTCTTCAGTAACCTGTTGGTTATTTAGAAATGTGTTTTAATCTCCATGTGTTTGTGTTTCCTACAATTTTTTTCTTGTAATCGATGTCTAGTCTCATAGCATTGTGGTCAGAGAAGATGCTTGATATGATTTCTATTTTCTTAAATGTACTGAGGTTTGATTTGTGACCCAAGATGTGGTCTATCCTGGAGAATGTTCCATGTGCACTTGAGAAGAAGGTGTATTCTTCTGCATTTGGATGGAATGTCCTGAAGATATCAATGAGATCCATCTTGTCTAATGTATCACTTAAGACTTGTGTTTCCTTATTAATTTTCTGTTTTGATGATCTGTCCATTGGTGTGAGTGGGGTGTTAAAGTCTCTTACTATTATTGTGTTATTGTCAATTTCTCCTTTTATGTGTGTTAGTGTTTGTCTTATGTATTGAGGTGCTCCTATGTTGGGTGCATAGATATTTACAATTGTTATGTCTTCCTCTTGGATTGACCCCTTGATCATTATGTACTGTCCTTCCTTATCTCCTGTAATCTTTATTTTAAGGTCTATTTTGTCTGGTATGAGCATTGCTACTCCAGCTTTCTTTTGCTTCTCATTTGCATGGAATATATTGTTCCATCCTGTCACTTTCAATCTATATGTGTCTTGAGATCTGAAGTGAGTTTCTTGTAGACAGCATATATATGGATTTTGTTTTTGTACCCATTCATCCAGTCTGTGTCTTTTGGTTGGAGCATTTAAATCCATTTACATTGAAAGTAATTATTGATGTATATTGCCAACATCCACTGGATCATTGAAAAAGCAAGAGAGTTCCAAAAAACATCTATTTCTGCTTTACTGACTATGCCAAAGCCTTTGACTGTGTGGATCACAATAAACTGTGGAAAATTCTGAAAGAGATGAGAATACCAGACCACCTGACCTGCCTCTTGAGAAATCTGTATGCAGGTCAGGAAGCAACAGTTAGAACTGGACATGGAACAACAGACTGGTTCCAAATAGGAAAAGGAGTACGTCAAGGCTGTATATTGTCACCCTGTTTATTTAACTTATATGCAGAGTACATCATGAGAAATGCTGGGCTGGAAGAAGCACAAGCTGGAATCAAGATTGCTGGGAGCAATCTCAATAACCTCAGATGTGCAGATGACACCACCCTTATGGCAGAAAGTGAATAGGAACTAAAAAGCCTCTTGATGAAGGTGAAAAAGGAGAGTGAAAAAGTTGGCTTAAAACTCAACATTCAGAAAACGAAGATCATGGCATCTGGTCCCATCACTTCATGGGAAATAGATGGGGAAACAGTGGAAACAGTGGCAGACTTTATTTTTGGGGGGGCTTCAAAATCACTGCAGATGGTGACTGCAGCCATGAAATTAAGATGCTTACTCCTTGGAAGAAAAGTTATGACCAACCTAGATAGCATATTGAAAAGCAGAGACATTACTTTGCCAACAAAGGTCCATCTAGGAAAGGCTATGGTTTTTCCTGTGGTCATGTATGGATGTGAGAGTTGGACTGTGAAGAAGGTTGAGCGCTGAAGAATTGATGCTTTTGAACTGTGGTGTTGGAGAAGACTCTTGAGAGTCCCTTGGACTGCAAGGAGATCCAGCCAGTCCATTCTGAAGGAGATCAGCCCTGAGATTTCTTTGGAAGGAATGATGCTAAAACTGAAACTCCAGTACTTTGGCCACCTCATGTGAAAAGTTGACTCATTGGAAAAGACTCTGATGCTGGGAGGGATTGGGGGCAGGAGGAGAAGGGGATGACAGAGGATGAGATGGCTGGATGGCATCACTGACTTGATGGACATGAGTCTGAGTAAACTCTGGGAGTTGGTGATGGATAGGGAGGCCTGGCGTGCTGTGATTCATGGGGTCGCAAAGGGTCGGACACGACTGAGCGACTGAAGTGAAGTGAAGTGAACTGATCTGATGTTCCTATTGCCATTTTCTTAATTGTTTGGGTTTGATTTTTTAGATCTTTTTTCTTCTCTTGTATTTCTTGATTATATGAGTCCATTTAACATTTGTTGTAAAGCTGGTGTGGTGGTACTGAATTCTCTCTACTTTTGCTTGTCTGAAAAGCTTTTTATTTCTCCATCAATTTTGAATGAGATTCTTGCCAGGTACAGTAATCTTGGTTGTAGATTTTTCCGTTTCAGTACTTTAAATATATCCTGCCATTCCCTTCTGGCCTGCAGTTTCTGCTTAATGATCGGCTGTTAAGCATATGAGATTTCCCTTGTATGTTTTGTTGCTTCTCCCTTGCTGCTTTTAATATTCTTTCTTTGTGTTTAGTCTTTGTTAGTTTGATTAGTATATGTCTTGGTGTGTTCCTCCTTGGGTTTATCCTGTATAGGTCTCTTTGTGCCTCTTGGAGTTGATTGCCTGTTTCCCTTTCCATGTTGGGGAAAATTTCAACTATAATCTCTTCAAAAATTTTCTCATACCCTTTCTTTTTCTCTTCTTCTTCTGGGACCCCTCTAATTCAAATGTTGGTTCATTTGATATCAATTGATTCCAGAGGTCTCTGAGACTATCTTCAGTACTTTTCTTTCTTTTTACTTTATTCTGCTCTTTAGAAGTTAATTCCACCCTTTTATCTTCCAGCTCACTGATTTGTTCTTCTGCTTCAGATAGTCTGCCATTGATTTCTTCAAGAATATTGTTAATTTCAGTAATTGTGTTGTTTGTCTCTGCATGTTTATTCTTTAATTCTTCTGGGTCTTTGTTAATTGATTCTTGAATTTTCTCCATTTTGCTTTAAAGGTTTTTGATCATCTTTACTATCATTATTCTGAATTCTTTTCCAGGTAATTTTTCTATTTCCTCTTCATTTATTTGGACTTCTGTGTTTCTAGTTTGTTCCTTTGTTTGTGTAGTATTTCTCAGCCTTTTTGTTATTTTTTTTTTTAAGTTATTGTGCTTGAGGTCTCCTTTTCCCAGGTTTTAGTCTTGAATCCTTTCTTCCTTTTGGCTTCCGCCCTCTAAGGTTGGTCCAGTGGTTGTGTAACCTTCTTATAGGGTGAGTTTGTGCTGAGTTTTTGCTTGTTTGCTTGTTTTTCCTCTGTTGGGCAAGCCTAAGTGAGGTGGTAATCCTGTCTGCTGATGATTTGGTTTGTAATTTTCTTTTGTTTGTTGTTTAGATGAGGCATCCTGCACAGGGTGCTATTGGTGGTTGGGTGATGCCAGGTCTTATATTCCAGTGGTTTCCTTTGTGTGAGCTCTCCCTATTTGATACTCCCTAGGGTTAGTTCTCTGGTAGTCAAGGGTCTTGGAGTCAGTGCTCCCACTCCAAAGGCTCAGAGTGTTATCTCTGGTCAGGAACAAAGATTCTACAAGTGGCTTGTTATGGTATGAAGTGAGATTAACACAAATATGCAAAAATGAGAAACCAAAGATGAACCCCAGGCAAACTGCAGTTACAAAATCAGGCAAAAAATAATTAAAATAATGGAATATACACATATACATATATACCCAAAGCAAAATCAAAACAGTTCAGCAAAAAGAAAGTACAATAGATTGACCCAACAAACAAAGGAAGCCAAAAATTATATCTACCAGTTAAGAACAAAACTAACTAAAGTACAAACTGCAAAACAAAATTAAAGCAGGGTGCCAAGTGGGGACTAAAGCAATGAAAACAAAACTAACAAATATGTTGAGAGGAAAAGAAATAAAGAATAGATATGCAAAGTTAAATAGAGGTAGAGGATGAAGATTTATATAAAGATTAACTGCAAGGGAAAAAGAGCAGTAGGAAAGGCAAATGAAGGAATAAATGTATAAAAAATATAATAGGTTTAAAAAATTTTAAGTTAGAATGATAAAAAAGAGAAAAGAAAGAAAAATAAGGAAGAGGAAAGAAAAAAGTAAAAATAAAGGAAAACTCCACAGAACTGCAAAAGCCCAAAGCAGATGCAGAGGTTCATACAACAAGAAAAAGTGTGACTGAATATACATATACACCCATAAGCAAAATCAAAACAGTCCAACAAAAATAAAGTACAATAGATTGACCTGATAAACAAAGGAAACCAAAAATTGTATCTATCAGAACAAAACTAACTAAAGCACATTGGAAAACAAAACTAAAGCAAGGTGCCAATTGGGGAATAAAGCAATGAGAACAAAACTAACAAATATATTGAGACTAAAGGAAAGAAAGAAAAGAAAGAAATAATAGATATCCAAAGTTAAATAGTGGTTGATAAAGAAGATTTACATATATTAAAGATTAATAGGAAGGGTAAAAGAACAGTAGGAAAAGCCAGCAAAGGAATAAATGTAGAAAAATAATAATAGGTTTAAAAAATTAAAATTAAAAAAGAGAAAAAAATAAACCCTCCCCAGAACTGCAAAAGCCCAACATAAAGGCAGAGGTTTATACTAACAATGAAAAATGTGACTGAGAAAAAAATGAAAAAGAAAAAAAAAAACCCTCAAAAGCTTAATTAGATTTCATACTGCTGCTGCTAAGTCGCTTCAGTCGTGTCCGACTCTGTGCGACCACAGAGATGGCAGCCCACCAGGCTCCCCCATCCCTGGGATTCTCCAGGCAAGAACACTGGAGTGGGTTCCCATTTCCTTCTCTAATGCATGAAACTGAAAAGTGAAAGTGAAGTCGCTCAGTCATGTTCGACTCTTAGTGACCCCATGGACTGCCGCCTACCAGGCTCTTCTGCCCATGGGATTTTCCAGGCAACAGTACTGGAGTGGGTTGCCATTGCCTTCTCCTAATTAGATTTCATAGTGCCAATAAAATCAACAACTACAACAGAGGGGGGGAAAGTAAAGAAAAGAAAAAAAAATCCAAAAGAATCTACAAAATAAGTCAAAACATAACAATAATAAATGTTTTTCTTGCGTCACTGCTGTCAGAGTCCTTTCCCTTGCTGGGAGTCACAGTCCATTTCACCTCCCTAGGATGCCTTCTAACACTGTGCTGATCTCTGGACCTGCTGTGGGGGCAGCTCAGATTCTAATCTGGTCCTACTCCTGTGTGTTCTTGCCTATGTCCACAGCTATCAGAACTAGTCCATTTTCTTTTGAAGGAGCTCTCATTGATCTTTTAGATATTCCACACCACAGTCTGCCCAGTTGACCGTGTTAATCACATTTAATATACAGCTTGTATATTAAGTGCGAGGGTTTTGGGTCGTCTTCCTTAGTCACACTTGCCCTGTGGATTTCAAGTGTGGTTTTATTTCCACCTCTGCATGTGGGTCATCCACTGGGATTTGCTCCTGAGGTTGCCCTGGAGGACTTGGGTTTACTCCTGTGAGGGCCAGATGTGGAGGTGGTGCAGGTGCTTGGGTTGCAGGGGTTCTGGCAGCACCAGATATTCAGGGGTGTTGGCGGCTAGGGCAGCAGGAAATACTGTGCTCTAGAAGGGTATGGCAACCAGGATTGGCCAATATGCTCCAGTATTCTTGCCTGGAGAACCCTTGTCCCTGACAGAGAAGCCTGGCAGGCGACAGTCTACAGGGTCACAAGGAGTCGGACACAACTGAAGTGACCCTGTGCGCATAGGTGCAAGACATTTTTTTGCCTGTGGCAGCTCTGCCCCAGTGAGAGTTGAGCGTGAAGGTGATGCAGCTGTTTGGCTTGCAGGGACTCTGGCAGCACCAAGTGTGCAGGGACACAGACTGCCTCCGCTGCAGGAGTTATGGCCCTATCAGAGTCTTTTTTTGAGCCTCTTGCAGCTGGTGATCAGAAGGCCTCTTTGGCCAGTCTTTCTCTGTAGCTCTGCCTATTCAGGTACTTAGAGGGCTTTCTTGCCTGGGGTCCTTCTCTGCTGTTTGGCGCATCAGGCACATAGAGGGGCCCGCGGCTGCGGTCCTACTCTGTAGATTGGTGCATCAATCACTTAAAGGAGCACCCTGGGCGGGGTCCTACTCTGTAGTTCAGTGTGTCAGGCGTTTGATGGGCCAGCCTCTCCATTGTTGAGCTGCCAATGCTGGCATGTGGGGGGAGAGAGGCTATGATGTTGGCTCCACCCCCTACACGTGACTCAGCAGTATCGCCTTGCTTTCATGGCTACCTGACTTTCCTCCACAGGCATTTCCCACTACAATCTCTTCCCTCACATCCCCATGATCTGTCTCTCCGAAGTCAGTAGCAGCCCTCACCCAGGGATTGCTCCACAATCCCTAAACTCCAGTTTCCAGCCACTGCGCCCTCTAGGGAATGTATGGCTGTGGCAAGGACCGTCTGATTCTCATTCCATTTAGGCTACCACAGATCAGCTCTTTCACATTCAGCCTTAAATGTTTCTCCTCTGACTCAGACAATTGCCCTGATATGGGAATCGGACCCCTGCTTCAGTTTCCCCACCCACCGAGGGCAGGTCCAGTCCTACTAATACTCCTGTTTCCCCCCCTAGTTCCTTTGTCCTACCGAGTTTTGCATGGGTCTATATATTCTTTTCCGCTGGCCAGGTACTCCTGTCTGCTCTCAGCTGGTGTTCTGCATGCACTTCTGTGTTTGAAGTGTATTGCTGATATATCCATAGAGAGATGTACTCCATGTCCACCTACTCCTCTGCCATCTTTGTACCCCAATGTTCATTGCAGCACTATTTACCATAAGTAGGACGTGGAGGCAACCTAGGTGTCCATTGGCAGATGACTGGATAAGGAAGTTATGGTATATATAAACAATGGAATGTTATTCAGTTATAAAAAGGAATGCATTTGAGTCAGTTCTAATGAGGTGGATGAACCTTGAGCCTATTACACAGAGTAAAGTAAATCAGAAAGAGAAAAAACAAATGCAGTGTATAAACTCATATATGTGGAATTTAGAAAGACAGTACCAATGATCCTACATGCAGGTAGGATGACACAGATGTAAAGAACAGACTTTTGGACTCAGTGGGAGAAGGCAAGGGTGGGATGATTTGAGAGAATAGCATTGAAACATGTACATTACCATATGTAAAACAGATGACCAGTGCAAGTTCAATGCATGAAGCTAGGCACCGAAAGCCCATTTTCTGGGACAACGCAGAGGGATAGGCTAGGGAGGGGTTCAGGATTGAGGGGACACGTGTATACCTGTGGCCAATTCATGTTGATATATGGCAAAAAACATCACAATATGTAAAGTAATTATCCTTCAATTAAAACAAATAAATTTTAAAAAGAAAATGCTTTCTAAGACACAACACACAGATTTTAATGCTACAGGAATAAACAAACTTATTTCTCATTGGCAAAAAATATGTTGACTGTAATGGTTCCTATCTTGATTAATAAAGATATATTTGAGCCCAGTTATAATAATTTAAAATTCATAGCCTGAAACCGCAATTACTTTTTCACCAACCTAAACACATCTCTGCCTCCCTTCTCTAAATGTGCTGATCCTCCATGGCTCAGCTGAATTCCTATTCCTTCCTATTATTCCTCTTCTGGTCACATAATTATAGTTAACTTTGAACTCCCTTGTTTTGGGACTCCCATTTTGGAGGTTTGCATTGTCATTTAGATACCTTATGGTTTTTTAGTTGCTCTGCATGTGCTTACTTTGTCTTTCAGACTGCACAGAAAGGGACTAATTACAGAACTCTTTTATGTGCACGATAAGGGGCTTACCTGGTGGCTCAGATGGTAAAGAATCTACTGCAATGCTGGAGACCCAGGTTCCATCCCTAGGTTGGGAAGATCCCCTGGAGAAGGAAATGGCAACCCACTCTAGTATTCTTGCCTGGAGACTTACATGGACAGAGGAGCCTGATGGGGTACAGTCCCTGTGGACAGAAATAATCAGAGGTAGCTGAGCGACTAACACTTATTTACACTTACAGAAAGTACATAGTGATCAGCCCATCTTTGGGCCCTTGAGATAGAGGCTTGCTTGATTGACTCTGTGACAGCCTGCAGCATCAGACAACTAGAACGGATGGAGTAGTGAAGACTCAAGACTGAGGGAAAATGCAGAGATGATGAGGATGATGATGAGAGTGTAAATTCCTAGGCAGGTGGATAAGAAATCTGTGGTCCCCAAGGAGGAGAAAGGGATCTGGGGCTCTTAAGGAGAAGATAGGGGTCTGGAATTCTCAAGGAGTAAAGGACAAATGTTTTTTTCCTACATTCCTTAGTAAGGATTATATAACAATAATGTATCCTGTTTGAGGACAAGTTTCTCCTTCCTGAAAACCTTCTGACTAATCCTGCTATCTTAAAATGTATATTATGGGAGTGGGTCTAGTAAGATCTTTACAACCTTGAGACATTTTAATTTACTGTAATAACCAATTAAAAAGTATATAATTCTCTTGCTAAGACTAGGGATTGGGGCACTCTCCATCCCCCTTCTGATGTCTATGTTGGAAGCTTTCTCTGTCCGTTTTTATACTTTAGTAAAACTCTGCTACACAAAAGCTCTTGAGTGATCAAGCCTGGTCTCTGGTCCTGAAGCTAAATCTTCTTCGGAGATCACAAATCCAACACCCTTCCCGTAAGCTATCAATGATAATGGTGACTGGGACTCCAGAGAGTGTCCTGGTAACTACAAGTGCATATCACAGCTTGCTTATGGGTTTCTTGTTGAAGTTTCTATTTCTTGTGATTGCTAAGAAAAAAAAAATGTCCATGCTCAGAGGAATGAGCATAAATGAGCTATGAAGTTCTCAGCCAGACAGTCTGGATATCAAAACATGCTGTCATGTTTGGCCCTTGGCTGGTTCATTCCATCCTCGCCTATAGCTCAGTTGGTAAAGAATCTGCCTGCAATGCAGGTTCAATTCCTGGGTCAGGAAGTTCTCCTGGAGAAGGGATAGGCTACCCATTCCAGTATTCTTGGGATTCCCTTGTGGCTCAGCTGGTAAAGAATCTGCCTGCAATGCAGGTTCAATTCCTGGGTCAGGAAGTTCTCCTGGAGAAGGGATAGGCTACCCATTCCAGTATTCTTGGGCTTCCCTGGTGGCTCAGCTCGTAAAGAATCTGCCTGCAATATGGGAGACCTGGGCCTGATCCCTGAGTTGGGGAGATCCCCTGGAGAAGGGAAAGGCTACCCACTCTAATATTCTGGGCTGGAGAATTGAATGGAGTATGGCTGAGTGACTTTCACTGGGATCTTTAATACTTCATATGAAAGCACAACGTCAGTCTGTTTCATTCATATGGATCTTGGTAAACCTTGCAAAAGAGTGAAGTATGTTTTCTATTCTTTCCCAGTCTACAATACACTTGTGAATTTACTGGAATGCTCTGGGCCCACCCAAGACAGGAAATAAGTTTAGTGTTGGTACATCATAGTGTTATTTCTGGAAATGAGATGTTCTGTGGCTCTAAGTACCAGAAACATGCAGACAGCCACACAAGGAGCTCACATCTGGAGAAGTAAGAGCTGCTGCCAGCATTTCTCTCTGATGTGATAAACCTGAGGATGTGGGCATGTGGCAAAATATTTTCCGTTTAGCAAAAAATTAAACCATAAGCAACAGAAGGAAGGAAAAAATTCTATAAATCTATCATTTCCTGATCACCCATAGGGAGTACAAAGGTAAAAATACTGCAAGCTACACTCTCTAGAGCTTGACATCAAGGCTGGAGGCTTCTTGAGACTTTGTGGCTTAGTGTAGGGGTTCTATCACAGGCCCTGCAAGCAGTGTCATTCAGCTGGACCAGAGAAGATAATAGGAGTCCTGGGCAAAAAAATTCCAAGAAAAAAATCTCTTTCCTTCTGGTGACAATATTAATAATGATAATGATAAACACAATAGAAACTAATTGAGCAACAGCTATGTGCTAGTAATCTGGCCTTGGTGCTTTATACATTCTAGTTCACATTATCTTCATGAAAGGTCCCTAAGGTAATCACTAGCATTATCTCCATTCTACAGATAAGTAAACAGAGACATAGGCTTCCCTGGCAGCTCAGTGGTCAAGAATCTGCCAATGCAGGAGCCATGGGTTTGGTTCCTGGGTTGAGAAGATCCTCTGGAGGAGGAAATGGCAACCCACTTCAGTATTCCTGCCTGGAGAATCCCATGGACAGAGAAACTTGGTGGGCTAGAGTCCATGGGATCACAAAGAGTTGGACATGACTCAAGCAACTGAGCATGCAGACACTCAAACAGAGGTACAGAGTGGACAAAAGACTTGTCTAAGGTTAGAGCATAAAAAGTCAAGGAGGTAAACTCCAGTTTCTAGTCTCTATTCAAATAAGTGAAATATAAAGATAGTCCTACTAAGAGATACAAACATTTATGTTTTTAGTCATCATGTCTAATTCTGTGGTTGTGTGATTACACACACAATATCTCTAAGAAGGTATAAAGACACATAGCTCTAAGTCCTAATCTAGTTCCCAACTTGAGCATATTTGGATTGAGGCAAAGGCAGCAATGGAAGATCCCTGGAGAAGGGATAGGCTACCCACTCCAGTATTCTCGGGCTTCCCTGGTAGTGCAGATGGTAAAGAATCTGCTTGAAGGCGTGAGACCTGGGTTTGATCCCTGGGTTGAGAAGGTTCCCCTGGAGAAGGGCACAGCAAACCACTCCAGCATTCTTGTCTGGAGAATCCCATGGACAGAGGAGCCTGGTGAACTACAGTTCATAGGTTCACAAAGAGTCAGACATGACTGAGTGACTGACTGAGTACACATGCAAAGATAGCTAATCATAACTCTAAACAATCTCTTTAACTTGTAAACTAGTATCATTTGATTAGGTTTAAAGCACTTAACCTGAGTGAGAGACATGATGTACCTGAGGTGAAAGTATAAACAGACACAAATATAGTAACTAGATGGTTCTGGAAGATGTGTCTTTTGGGTTTCTGAGATCATCTATGACATATCCTTGTACACAAGATATTGCCCATGTTAGAAGTATAGACCTCACAATAAAAGACTACATATTTTTCATAAAATCCTGCTTGCTATATCCTCTATATAGTATAAAATGCAGCAAAATTCTACATATAAACAATAGTGTATCTGAGAATATGAGAAAGGCTAAATTGGATGGACACACTTCTGCTTAAAAAGTCTTATCTTCTCAGCTCCTATGCTCCCTTGAAACTGCTCAGAGTCCAGTCACAGGTTGTTCAGTCACTCAGTCTTGTCCGGCTCTTTGTGACCCATGAGCTGAAGCACACTTCCTTTTTCTTCATTATCTCCCAGAGTTTTCTCAAACTCATCTCCATTGAGTTGGTGATGTTATCCAACCATCTCATTCTCTGTTGCCCCCTTCTCTTCCTGTCTTCAGTCTTTCCCCACAAAATAGAGTAGAAAGACATGCACTCATCTTCTCTGAGAACACCAAAATCATAACTGTTGAATAACCATCAACAGGAGGATGTTGGAACCCACCAAAAAAAAAAAAAAAACGCATGTTGAAGAGCAAAGGATAAGCCACAACAAGATGGTAGGAGGGGTGCAATCACGAAAAAATAAAATCCTGTAATCACTGGGTGGGCGACCCACAAACTGGAGAACAATAATACCAAGAAATTCTTTCACTGCTGCAAAGTTTCTAGGCCCCACATAGACTTCCCAACCTGGGGATCCAGCAAAGGGACTGGGAATCCCCAGGGCATCTGACTTTGAAGGACAGCAGGATTTAATTACAGAATGTCCATAAACTGGAGGAAACAGAGACTCTGTAGGGCACAAACAAAACCCAGGGGAAAGGAGCAGTAACCTCACAAGAGACTGAGCCAGATCTGCCTGTGGGTATTTGAGGGTCTTCTGCAGAGGTGTGGGTTGGCAGTCGCCTGCCATGGGGAAAGGGACACTGGAAGCAGCGGTCTTGAGAAGCATGTATTGGCATAAGTCCTTTTGGAGGTGACCAGTAGCCCTACCATAGAGCCCATAGATTCCAGGACTGAGCCAATCAGTTATCAGTTCAATCACTCATTCATATCCAACTCTTTATAACCCCATGGACTGCAGCATGCCAGGCCTCCCTGTCCAACAACAACTCCCAGAGTTTACTCAAACTCACGTCCATTGAGCTGGTGATGCCATCTAATCATCTCACCCTCTGTCGTCTCCTTCTTCCCTCGCCTTCAATCTTTCCCAGCATCAGGGTCTTTTCAAATGAGTCAGTTCTTTGCATCAGATGGCAAAAGTATTGGAGTTTCAGCTTCAGCATCAATCCTTCCAATGAATATTCAGGACCGATTTCCTTTAGGATGGACTGGTTGGATCTCCTTGCAGTCCAAGGGAATCTTAAGAGTCTTCTCCAACACCATAGTTCAAAAGCATCAATTCTTTGGTGCTCAGCTTTCTTTATAGTCCAACTCTCACATCCATACATGACTACTGGAAAAACCATAGCCTTGACTATACACAGCTTTGTTGCCAAAGTAATGTCTGGGCTTTTTAATATGCTGTCTAAGTTGGTCATAACTTTTCTTCCAAGGAGCAAACATCTTTTAATTTCATGGCTGCAGTCACCATCTGCAGTGATTTTAGAGCCCCCCAAAATAAAGTCTCTCACTGTTTCCACTGTTTCCCCATCCATTTGCCATGAAGTGATGGGACTGGTTGCCATGATGTTAGTTTTCTGAATGTTGAGTTTTAAGCCAACTTTTTACTCTTCTGTTTCATTTTCATCAAGAGGCTCTTTATTTCTTTGCTTTCTGCCATAGTGTGGTGTCATCTGCATATCTGAGGTTATTGATATTTCTCCCGGCAGTCTTGATTCCAGGTTGTGCTTCATCCAGCCTGGCATTTCACATGATATTCTCTGCATAAAATTTAAATAAGCAGGGTGACAATATACAGCCTTTGTGTACTCCTTTCCCAATTTGGAACCAGTCTATTGCTCCATGTCCAGTTCTAACTGTTACTTTTTGACTTACATAAAGATTTCTCAGGAAGCAGGTCTGGTTGTCTGGTATTCCCATCTCTTTAAGAATTTTCCACAGTTCGTTTTGATTCACACAGTCAAAGGCTTTGGCATAGTCAATAAAGTAGAAGTAGATGTATTTCTGGAACTCTCTTGTTTTTTCAATGATCCAATGGATGTTGGCAATTTGATCTCTGGTTCCTCTGCCTTTTGTAAATCCAGCTTGATAAACTACTAGAATTTCATGATTCATGTACTGTTGAAGCCTGGCTTGGAAAATTTGGGTATTACTTTACTAGCGTTGTGAGATGAGTGCAATTGTGTGATAGTTTGAACATTCTTGGGTTTCCCTGGTGGCTCAGAGGGTAAAGTGTCTGCCTGCAACGTGGGAGACCTGGGTTTGATCTCTGCATTGGGAAGATCCCCTGGAGAAGGGAATGGCAACCCACTCAGGTATTCTTGCCTGGAAAATCCCATGGACAGAGAAGCCTGGTAGGCTATAGTCCTTGGGGCCTCAAAGAGTAGGACACGACTGAGAAACTTCAATTTTGAGCATTCCTTGGCATTGCCTTTCTTTGGAATTGGAATGAAAACTAAACTTTTCCAGTTCTGTGGACACTGTTGAGTTTTTCAAATTTGCTGTCATATTGAGTGCAGCACTTTCACAGCATCATCTTTTAGGATTGGAAACAGCTCAACTGGAACTCTATCACCTCAACTAGCTTTGTTTGAAGTGATGCTTCCTAAGCCCCACTTGACTTCATATTCCAGGATGTCTGGCTCCAGGTCAGTGATCACATCATCGTGATTATCTGGGTTGTGAAGGTCTTTTTTTGTAAAGTTCTTCTGTATATTCTTACCACCTCTTAATACCTTCTGTTAGGTCTATACCATTTCTGTCCTTTATTGAGCCCATCTTTTCATGAAATGTTCCCTTGGTATCTCTAAATTTCCTGAAGAGACCTCTATTCTTTCCCATTCTATTGTTTTCCTCCATTTCTTTGCATTGATCACTGAGGAAGGCTTTCTTATCTCTCCTTGTTATTCTTTGGAACTCTGCATCCAAACGGGTATATCTTTCCGTTTCTCCTTTGCCTTTAACTTCTCTTCTTTTCTCAGCTATTTGTAAGGCTCCTCAGCCAACCATTTTGCCTTTTTGCATTTCTTTTTCTTGGGGATGGTCTTTATCACTGCCTCCTGTACAATGTCATGAACCTCCAACCATGGTTCTTCAAGCACTCTGTCAGATCGAATCCCTTGAATATATTTGTTCCTTCCACTGGATAACCATAAGGGTTTGATTTTGGTCATATCTGAATGGTCTAGTTGTTTTCTCCACTTTCTTCAATTTCAGTCTGAATTTGGCAATAAGGAGTTCATGATCTGAGCCACAGTCAGCCCCTGGTCTTGTTTTTGCTGATTGGATAGAGCTTCTCCATTTTTGGCTGCAAAGAATATAATCAAGCTGATTTCAGTATTGACCTTCTTGGTGATGTCCATGTGTAGATTCTTCTCTTATGTTGTTAGAAGAGAGTGTTTGCTACGACTAGTACGTTCTCTTGGAAAAACTCTATTAGACTTTGGCCTGCTTCATTCTGTACTCCAAGGTCAGATTTGCCTATTACTCCAGGTGTTTCTTGACTTCCTACTTTTGCATTCCGGTCCCTTATAATGAAAAGGACATCTTTTTTGGGTATTAGTTCTAAAAGGTCTTGTAGGTCTTCATAGAACCGTTCAACTTCAGCTTCTTCAGCATTACTGGTCGGGTCATAGACTTGGATTACTGTGATATTGAATGGTTTGCTTTGGAAATGAACAGAGATCATTCTGCCATTTTTGAGAATGTATCCAAGTACTGCATTTTGGACTCTTTTGTTGGCTATGATGGCTACTCCATCTCTTCTAAGGGATTCTTGCCCACAGTGGTAGATATAATGGTCATCTGAGTTAAATTCACCCATTCCAGTCCGTTTTAGTTCCTGATTCCTAAAATGTCGATGTTGACTCTTGCCATCTCCTGTTTGACCACTTCCAATTTGCCTTGATTCATGGACCTAACATTCCAGGTTCCTATGCAATATTGCTCTTTACAACATTGGACTTTACTTCCATGACCAGTCACATCCACAACTGAGTGTTGTTTCTGCTTTGGCTCCGTCTCTTCATTCTTTCTGGAGTTATTTCTCCACTGATCTCCAGTAGCATATTGGGCACCTACTGACCTGGGGAGTTATCTTTCGGTGCCCTATCTTTTTGCCTTTTCATATTCTTCATGGGATTCTCAAGGCAAGAATACTGAAGTGGTTTGCCATTCCCTTCTCCAGTGGACCACATTTTGTCAGAACTCTTCACCATTACCTGTCCATCTTGGGTGGCCCTACACGGCATGGCTCATAGTTTCATTGAATTAGACAAGGCTGTATTCCATGTAATCAGATTGGTTAGTTTTCTGGTTGTGGTTTTCAGTCTGTCTGCCCTCTGATGGAGAAGGATAAGAGGCTTATGGAAGCTTCCTGATGGGAGAGACTGACTGAGGGGGAAACCAGGTCTTGTTCTGATAGATGGAGCCAAGCTCAGTAAATCTTTAATTCAATTTTCTATTGAAGGGTGGGGCTCTATTCCCTCCTTGTTATTTGACCTGAGGCCAAACTATGGTGGAGGTAATGAAGATAATGGCAATCTCCCGGTGCCCCCAACCCTGCAACAGGCCACCGCCCACCCATGCTTTTGCTGGAGACTCCTGGACACTCACAGGCATGTCTGGGTCAGTCTCTTGTGGGGTCACTGCTCCTTTCTTCTGGGTCCTGGTACACACAAAGTTCTGTTTGTGCCAGTCCTGTGTTAAGTTCTGGTGGCTCTATGGTGGGGTTAATGGTGACCTCCTCCAAGAGGGCTTATGCCATACCAAGGTTCACCGGTCCCAGAACCCCTGCCTCCGCAGCAGTCCACTGCTGACCCATACCTCTTCAGGAGACACTCAAACACAGTTCTGTCTCAGTCTCTGTGGAGTCTCTGGGTCCTGATGCACACAAGGTAGGTATGAGCCCTCTAAGCATCTCTGGTGACTATGGGGTTTTATTACAAATTCGATTTTGTCCCTCTTACCATCTTGCTGGGGCTTCTCTTCCCTTGGACTGAGTCACTTTAGGCCAAACAATTAAATCTGCAGAAAATTGGATTCAAGATTTACTAAGCATGGCCCTGTCCACCAGAGTAAGATCCAGTTTTCCCCACAGCCAGTCCCTCCTATTAGGAAGCTTACACAAGCCTCTTATCTACATCCATCAGAGGGCAGACATAAGAAGCAAGAACTATATCCCACAGTCTCCAGAAGGAAAACCACATTCATAGAAAGCTAACCAAAATGATCACAGCCTTGTGTAACTCAGTGAAGTTAGGAGCCATGCCACGCAGGGCCATCCAAGACAGACGGGTCATGGTGGAGAGTTCTGACAAAACATGGTCTGCTGGAGAAGGGAATGGCAAACCACTTCAGTCAGTATTCTTGCCAGTCACAGGAGACATCAAAATAGTCAAAAAGGAATATTTTATAATCTTTATCTTACTGACCTAACACGAGGTACTTCATGCCATTGACAATAGCTTGGTTTCTGGTACACCACTCTTTCATAATTCCTCCTCCATCTCTCCAACATCTCCTTTCCAGTTCCCATTACAAGTCTACCTCTTAGATGCTGTCATTCTACAAAGTTTTGTCCTTTATTTTCTCTTCTCACTCCATACCATTTCCCTGAGTTATCTCTTCCACCTCAAAAGCTTCTGGCATTCTCTTATAATCCAGTTCAGTTCAGTCACTCAGTCGTGTCTGACTCTTTGCGACCCCATGAATTGCAGCACGCCAGGCCTCCCTGTCCATCACCAACTCCCGGAGTTCACTCAGACTCACGTCCATCGAGTCAGTGATGCCATCCAGCCATCTCATCCTCTGTCATCCTCTTCTCCTCCTGCCCCCAATCCCTCCCAACATCAGAGTCTTTTCCAATGAGTCAACTCCTGGCATGAGGTGGCCAAAGTACTGGAGTTTCAGCTTCAGCATCATTCCTTCCAAAGAAATCCCAGGGCTGATCTCCTTCAGAATGGACTGGTTGGATCTCCTTGCAGTCCAAGGGACTCTCAAGAGTCTTCTCCAACACCACAGTTCAAAAGCATCAATTCTTTGGTGCTCAGCCTTCTTCACAGTCCAACTCTCACATCCATACATGACCACAGGAAAAATCATAGCCTTGACTAGACGGACCTTTGTTGGCAAGGTAATGTCTCTGCTTTTGAATATGCTATCTAGGTTGGTCATAACTTTCTTTCCAAGAAGTAAGCGTCTTTTAATTTCATGGCTGCAGTGATTTTGGAGCCCCCCAAAATAAAGTCTGACACTGTTTCCACTATTTCCCTATCTATTTCCCATGAAGTGATGGGACCGGATGCCATGATCTTCATTTTCTGAATCATGAGCTTTAAGCCAACTTTTTCACTCTCCACTTTCACTTTCATCAAGAGGCTTTTTAGTTCCTCTTCACTTCTTTCTGCCATAAGGGTGGTGTCATCTGCATATCCAAGGTTATTGATATTTCTCCCGTCAATCTTGATTCCAGCTTGTGCTTCTTCCAGGCCAGCGTTTCTCATGATGTACTCTGCATATTAGTTAAATAAGCAGGGTGACAATATACAGCCTTGACGTACTTCTTTTCCTATTTGGAATCAGTCTGTTGTTCCATGTCCAGTTCTAACTGTTGCTTCCTGACCTGCATACAGATTTCTCAAGAGGCAGTTCAGGTGGTCTGGTATTCCCATCTCTTTCACGATTTTCCACAGTTTATTGTGATATACAAATCTGGATCTCCTGATCAGCCTTTAGTCAGAAGTGGTAGAACTATCTAACTGACTGCCACTGGACATCTCCACATCAGTGTGCCATAAAATCTTCAACTTAAAATTTCCCTGAATGAACGTACTTCTTCCCACCCCCTATATTTATCTCTTCTTGGATTCTCTCTTTTGGTTAACCAAAAAACCACTCAACCTAAAACATCAAGCAAGAATGCTAATCATTATCCCTGAATACCTCCTCCCCCCCTTCACACCTCTTACTTAGTTGACTACATTTTCAATCTTCCTCAAAATGGATTCTTTCCACTCAAAACCACTAGTATTGCCTTAGTTCATGTCTTTCTGATGTCTTATCTAGATTTTCATACTAGTTTTATAACTAGGTTCCCTGACTATCCCTACTCTTACTCATTCTCTACATAGTCACCAGCGTACACTTTCTAAAACACACATCTAGTCATTGCTCCAGACTTTTCAAGGACCCTCTTCATTACCTGTATAATAAAGTCCAATGTGCTAAAAATGGTTGCGTATCAGGATTGTCTTCATCATAAGTGATGGACACTCAATTTAAAGTTGTTCATGTAGAACCCAGGTAATGAGAGTGTACAGGAATTGATCAAAAGCTTTGGGCACACTACTCAAGTGATATCACTTGGGCTTCATCTTTCCATTTCTTTTGATCTCTCTCACTGCATCCTTGGATTCTGCCTTCTTTAGTGTGTTTGCTCCCTACAACTTGCATGCAGCAGGAAACAGTAGCTGCTATCTATACAGTTAAAGATTCCAAAGGAAGAAGACTATCCCAATTGCCATACATCAAATCTTAGAGAAAACTCTTATTGGCCTGCTTGGGTCATATGCTTTGAATTAATCACTGTAACCAACAGAACCCTAAACTGGGTAGTTTTGAGTCATTGTCTGTCTCTAAGAGGTTTCCATGAAAGATAGCCCAATCAAGATCATAAAGAGTAGGAAAAGTGTGGTTCCCCAAAGAAAAGAAAATCATGGTGCCATCATCACTTGAAGGGGAAAAAGATACTGATCAGAAAAGAATGACATAAGTCATGACACACTGTCTTGCCACGATCTTGATCACTGTCAGTCTGTCCCATCACTACTCTTTCTTTTCATCACTGGACTAGTTATAGTCTCTTGAGTGTGCCAACTCATTTCAGACCTTCCTGCTTTTGCAAGTGCTGTTTTTCTCTGCCTGGAATGTCTGGCAGGCTAAGTTTTATTCCTCTTTACAGCTCCAGCTGAAATATCTCTTTTCTGAGAGCCCTTTGCTGACTTCCAGCTCACAAGGGAAATACTTCCTCTTTTGTACCACTATTACACATAGTACTTACCAACATTATTATGCTCTTTTTCACCCTATATTGTAATTCTTCACTTTTTTCTGGCTGACTAGTCCAACAACCTTGAAGAGTACTGCTAGATCCTTAAAACATATCACAGATGCAGAGTAGATGCTCAGTAAATTGTTGCATTAAGTGTTACATGAATAAATATATGATTGGCTGTGTTTTCCAGTGGTAGAAATAATATATAAAGGTTATTATTTTTACTAGATATCAGGAACATCTTTTGACTCATCTTTCTGCTCCTTCAACCTACCTCTTGAGGCATGTGCATGTTATACATACATGTATGCAAAAATTCCTCCAAAAGGATAAAGAGTGCTCCCTCCTTGGGATGGATACACAGGGGTTATCCTTACTGTCCTTTTATGTACTTTCTACAGCCAGAAAAATAGCACACTGATCTTTGAAATTCTTTTTTCTTTCTGGATAAGTGGAGAAGTATGAAACAAGTAGAAGGCTAAAGGGTACCTGAAAGGGAGAAGGGGAAGCCAGATGGAGATGAAAGGATGAAGGAGAATGATAGAATCCCAAATGACAAACTTTCTGGACACTTCACTTTTGCTCATTGTCAGCCAAGTTTGTTTTGATGATGAGAAAATGGTATGTGAAACTATTTGTACCCATATCACATGACTTTGCAAGTTTAGTTTTGCTTAATACAGCTAAATTCCTCTCAGAGAAGTGTTGTTCTTGGAAAATGAATTAGTGGTATAAGACTTGGATTTGCCCAATGGAATTTGTGTCATCTTAGGTCATTAGTCACCATTCTACATCTATTTAATCTCTGGAAAAATAGAAATCATTAATCCTGCTTTGGCTTTCAACCCTAAGGGCTATGTGAAGTTCTCAAATGAGACTTCTGAGAAAGTATTTTGTATGATGTTAAATCAATATGTGTGAGAGAGTCATTAACATTCAGTTCAGTTCAGTTGATCAGTCATGTCCGACTTTTTGCAACCCCATGCACTGCAGCACACCAGGCCTCCCTGTCCATCACCAACTCCCGGAGTTTACTCAGACTCATGTCCATTGACTTGGTGATGCCATCCAGCCATCTCATCCTCTGTCATCCCCTTCTCCTCCTGCCACCAATCCCTCCCAGCATCAGAGTCTTTTCCAATGAGTCAACTCTTCGCATGAGGTGGCCAAAGTACTGGAGTTTCAGCTTTAGCATCAGTCCCTCCAAAGAACACCCAGGACTGACGTCCTTTAGAATGGACTGTTTGGATCTCCTTGCAGTCCAAGGGACTCTCAAGAGTCTTCTCCAACACCACAGTTCAAAAGCATCAATTATTTGGCGCTCAGCTTTCTTCACAGTCCAACTCTCACATCCATACATGACCACTGGAAAAACCATAGCCTTGACTAGATGGACCTTTGTTGGCAAAGTAATGTCTCTGCTTTTGAATATGCTATCTAGGTTGGTCATAACTTTCCTTCCAAGGAGTAAGCGTCTTTTAATTTCATGGCTGCAGTCACCATCTGCAGTGATTTTGGAGCCCAAAAAAATAAAGTCTGACACTGTTTCCACTGTTTCCCCATCTATTTCCCATGAAGTGATGGGACCAGATGTCATGATCTTTGTTTTCTGAATGCTGAGCTTCAAGCCAACATTTTCACTCTCCTCTTTCACTTTCATCAAGAGCCTTTTTAGTCCCTCTTCACTTTCTGCCATAAGGGTGGTGTCATCTGCATATCCAAGGTTATTGATATTTCTCCCAGCAATCTTGATTCCAGCTTGTGCTTCTTCCAGCCCAGCGTTTCTCATGGTGTACTCTGCATCTAAGTTAAATAAGCAGGGTGACAATATGCAGCCTTGATGTACTCCTTTTCCTATTTTGAACCAGTCTGTTGTTTCATGTCCAGTTCTAACTGTTGCTTCCTGACGTGCATATAGGTTTCTCAAGAAGCAGGTCAGGTTGTCTGGTATTCCCATCTCTTTCAGAATTTTCCACAGTTTATTGTGATCCACACAGTCAAAGGCTTTGGCATAGTCAATAAAGCAGAAATTGATGTTTTTCTGGAACTCTCTTACTTTCCCTATGATCCAGCAGATGTTAGCAATCTTATTTCTGATTCCTCTGCCTTTTCTAAAACCAGCTTGAATATCTGGAATTTCACAGTTCACGTATTGCTGAAGCCTGGCTTGGAGAATTTTGAGCATTACTTTACTAGCGTGTGAGATGAGTGCAAATGTGCGGTAGTTTGAGCATTCTTTGGCATTGCCTTTCTTTGGGATTGGAATGAAAACGGACCTTTTCCAGTCCTGTGGCCACTTCTGAGTTTTCCAAATTTGCTGGCATATTGAGTGCAGCACTTTTACAGCATCATCTTTCAGGATTTGAAATAGCTCAACTGGAATTCCATCACCTCCACTAGCTCTGTTCATAGTGATGCTTTCTGAGGCCCACTTGACTTCACATTCCAGGATGTCTGGCTCTAGGTGAGTGATCACACCATCATGATTGTCTTGGTCATGAAGATCTTTTTTGTACAGTTCTTCTGTGTATTCTTGCCACCTCTTCTTAATATCTTCTGCTTCTGTTAGGTCCATACCATATCTGTCCTTTATCAACCCATCTTTGCATGAAACATTCCCTTGAGAATAGTTAAAATTCCTCCATAGAAGGGTGTTAAAGTAAAAGCAAACCACCTTATTTTGAAGTTTAACTTTTTTAAATATTATTTTCTACAATTGGATTTTAAAGATACAGTAATATGATTGTGAATACATTTAGAAGGATTTTCCTTAATTTGGCAGACAACATACAAATCTGTCTTACCTGAAAGAAAAAAAGAAAGGAATGGAGGAGAAATAAAGAAAAAATCTACAGCCAAATTTGTTAAGGTGGAGATGCTTGTTAGAAGAGCTCAAGAGTTCTGATAATCTAAGATCACAAATAGCTGCAGGGTGACCTTGTCAAGAGAGGACTCAAGTGGGCTTGTTCAAATTCCAGTGTTTTCTGAAGCACTATGTTATTGTGGGAACATATTTCTTTGCCTTCTATTTGGAAGTGCTGGGGAAATTTCCGGTTGAAAAAGAAAATTATATGTATAAAATAGATAACTAATGAGAATTTACTATATAGCACGAGGGAAACTCAATGCTCTGGGGTGACCTAAATGGGAAGGAAATCCAAAAAAGAGTGATATATGTATACACAGAACTGAAATATCAATAACCTCAGATATGCAGATAACACCATCCTTATGGCAGAGAGCAAAAAAGAACTAAAGAGCCTCTTGATGAAAGTGAAAGAGGAGAGTGAAAACGTTGGCTTAAAACTCAGCATTTAGAAAACTAAGATCATGGCACCTGGTCCCATCATTTCATGGCAAATAGTTGGGGAAACAATGGAAACAGTGAGAGACTTTAGTTTTTTGGGCTCCAAAATCACTGCAGATGGTGACTGCAGCCATGAAATTAAAAGATGCTTAATCCTTGGAAGAAAAACTATGACCAACCTAGATAGCATATTAAAAAGCAGAGACTTGACTTTGCCAACAAAGGTCCATCTAGTCAAGGCTATGGTTTTTCCAGTAGTCATGTATGGATGTGAGAGTTGGAGTATAAAGAAAGCTGAGCACAAAAAAATTGATGCTTTTGAACTGTGATGTTGGAGAAGAGTCTTCAGAGTCCCTTGGACTACAAGGAGATTCAACCAGTCCATCCTAAAGGAGATCTGTCCTGGGTGTTCATTGGGAAGACTGATGTTGAAGCTGAAACTCCAATACTTTGGCCACATGATGCAAAGAACTGACTTGTTGGAAAAGACCCTGATGCTGCAAAAGATTGAAGGCAGGAGGAGAAGGGGATGACAGATGATGAGATGGTTGGATGGTGTCACTGACTCAATGGACATGAGTTTGAATAAGCTCTGGGAGTTGGTGATAGACAGGGAAGCCTGGTGTGCTGCAGTCACAAAGAGTTGGACATGGATGAATAATGAACTAAACTGAATCAAGAGCTGATTCAATACTTTGGCCACCTGATGAGAAGAGTTTACTTAATTGAAAAGACCTCAATGCTGACAAAGATTGAAGGCAGGGCGAGAAAGGGGCAACCCAGGATGAGATTGTTGGATGGCATCACCGACTCAATGGACGTGAGTTTGAGCAAGCTCCAGGAGATAGTAAGGACAGGGAAGCCTGATGTGCTGCACAGTCCATGGGGTCACAAAGAGTCGGACACAACTGAGTGACAGAACAACAACAAGAGCTGATTCACTTTGCTGTATAGCAGAAACTAACACAACATTGTAAAGCAGCTATACTCTAATAAAAATTAACTTCAAAATTAAAAAATAAAACAATACCATGAAGCCACAAGATCAGATTCAACTGAAAAATATACTGTTTTTAAGACAATAAAGAAAGCTGAGTGCCAAAGAATCAGTGATAATGGAAGATGGAAAAGTAAAGACAAGATCAAAGTAACACCACCTTCCATATGCAGGCTTAATATTTTTCTAAGTTCTTTTATGCGCACCCTCTTATTGAAACTCACTGACAAGAGATTATGGGAATTTTATAGGCACAGTGTTTAAGCATACATAATCAGTTGTTCTGGAGAAGGCAATGGCAACCCACTCCAGTACTCTTGCCTGGAAAATCCCATTGATGGAGGAGCCTGGTAGGCTGCAGTCCATGGGGTCACTAAGATTCGGACACGACTGAGCATCTTCACTTTCACTTTTCACTTTCATGCATTGGAGAAGGAAATGGCAACCCACTCCAGTGTTCTTGCCTGGAGAATCCTAGGGATGGGGGAGCCTGGTGGGCTGCCATCTATGGGGTCACACAGAGTCAGACACGACTGAAGCGACTTAGCAGCAGCAGCAGCAGCAATCAGTTGTTTTCCCTCTTGCTAATAAAACTGATCTCCTCCACCCCTTCCTCTCTCTCTCCTGCTCACTATGAGATTTCAAGCAATGATGCCAGGTTCCATCCATAGGTCTAGTCACCTGAAACAAGTGTGGGCAGCTGGCAAGGTCAGATCCTTTGGGAATTAAGAAACCTACCCTGACTTACTGACTCAACAGCACGGACAATGACCTAAAGAAACTCTTTCTTCAGCCTCACCCCTCTCTCGCTTACTTTTGCTGTGGTGTAAATGGTATTGCCTGAAGAATAGAAGTACAAAGAGGTAAATTCAAGGTGGAGATAAACTCAAGTAGAGAAAGTACCAGGAGTTCATGCCATAGCCCTGAGCTAAAGCTAAACACTCCTATATTCACCTCAACATCACTGTCAATCAGAAGGCTGCCCTCATCTAGCTTCAGATTACCACATGGGAGAGGGAGCCTCAACTAACAAATGCTCATGGGAAAAAAGATTTTACTTCCTTTCACCATGTAAAGTGTACAGAGTTGGGTGAGCACACACTTAACAAGTTTTACCACAACTTTTTGAGCTTTATCTTTAGAACTGTTGAAGTCCTATCTTTGGGATTCTTTCCTCAATATCACAAAGAGGAATCTGGAAATTCTTGCAAACTGGGCTGTGGATATTATCAAAAGAAGAAATTTGGAAGACTAGCATCTTTGGAAGTAGAGCACAGCATGGTTTATCCATCTTCTTCATTGATGGCATTTTGCCAGATACAACTAACCACATTCCTATTTTTTTTAATGTGCTCACCTCTATTCCTTACCTCAACCAACAGAGTAATTATGCTTATGGGCAACACAGAGGCAAAAATAATCATCTCTTCAAGAGATAGCTTTAGAGTCTTGCTCAATGTTCCCACTCATTGAGAACAGAAACTGTGTTTGAACAACAATGGATGCCAATTTCTCCTTCATTAAGAGGCCTCTTGGTTTATGCAAAACAATGACTAAGAACAGTAGGCACCCTCCTACCAAGGTAGAAGATACCAAACAAGAACCAATACTGATTTGAAAAAGATAAATCTTCTCTTTGGTAATGTAATAAAGTCTGTGTCTTTCCAGAGATCCCAGACTGCCCATATTGGAAAGAAACTCTGATTTACCATTTGATTTCTAACTTACATTTTTCCAGATAATAGGGAAGGAGTAATATTGCCTACCTTGTTTTATGAGCTTAGTGTAGTCTTGATTCCAAAAGGAGATAAGAATGACTCAACACTTATTTATAATTAAAAACAAAGTCTTAGAAAACTTGGACTAGGAATAGCCAGGAAATTCCTTAACTTGGTAATAGTTATATACCAAAAATCTAGAACAAACATTGTGGTCATTGGAAAAACCTTAGATACATTCCTTTAAATACTGGAAATAAGACAAGTATACACTGTTACTATTTCACTCAGTACTAGACACACTGCTGAATGTTACCTGGAATGAAAAAGAAGTAAATTCAATGACTGGAAGAAAAGAGATAAAACTTGACATGCAAGTGATATGGTTATTTACCTAGAAAAATCAACAGAGGGACAGACTAACTCTTTTTTTGTGTGTGTGTGTGTGTCACTTCTTTTATTTTTTTTTCTAATTTTATTTTATGTTTAAACTTTACATAATTGTATTAGTTTTGCCAAATATCAAAATGAATCCGCCACAGGTATACATGTGTTCCCCATCCTGAACCCTCTTCCCTCCTCCCTCCCCATACCATCCCTCTGGAGCCTATTATACAGAGTGAAGTAAGCCAGAAGGAAAAACAGACTAACTCTTAGAACTATTGAGTTCAATGTGTTTGCTGGGTCCAAGATCACGTCACAATAATAAGAACACATTTCTTCATCAGTAATAAAATAGAAAATACTATTTAAATAAAAGATGTCTATCTCAATCACAACAAAAAGTTATCAGAAATTAACTTACACAAGATTTCTAGAAGATACCCTGAACAAAGGGAGAGGAATTCTATTATCTTAGATATGAGGACAATGTTATGAAGAAACCAATTCACTCCACATTTATCTATAAATTCAGGGTAAACCCAATTAAGCTTTAATCTACACCTTTGAAGAATCAAACACACAATTCTAACATCTCAGAAAAGGCTACAGAGAGAAGACTTAACCTATCAGTTATTAAGAATAATAAAAAAAAAATCAGAGTCATAAAAATAGTTTTAAGAACATGGATCCCAGAGACACAGACTCATGTATATACAGCAAAGGCAGTTCTGCAAATCAATGGGCAAAGTGCAGATGCTATAGTAGATGGTGCTAAGAAAACAGGCTTACAACATGTAGAATAAGGAAACTGGATTCCTTCTTTAATAGTAAATGCAAATGGTAGATTGCAGATGGATTCAGACTCAAGTGTTAAAACAAAATTTATAAAAGTACACACAAGAAAATGTAAACGAATATGCTTATGACCTAGAAGTTGGGGAAACTATTCTTAAACAATGCTTCCCTCTAAAATAATTCTACAAATCATTAACAAAATAATTGATGAATTTGATTATATAGTAATTATATCTTTCTGTTCAAGGATGCACAACATAGATGAAGTATACAAAAGCCTTATATTTAAGAAAAGAAGCACATGAAAATTAACAAGACAAGAACCCACAATCATGAGATGGGCTAAGGACATGATGAGGCCATTTATAAAAGAGGGAATCCAAAGGCTAACAAGCATATGAAAAGATGTCCAAATTCAGCAATAATCAGGGAAATGCAAATTAATCAATGAGACACCATTTTGCATTTGTTAAACTGGCCAAAAAAATAAAGAGGGAGAAAGCTGGACATTGCCCAGCCATGATGGAGATATGGGGCGATCTTTCCAAGAGAGTAGAGACTGTGGCAAAGACCACTCTAATAGAACCTGGTTCAAATAAATATCCCCATATTTTATGACCAAGCAATCATACTTTCGGATGTCAACACAAAGACATTCTCACAGTTTCACAAGGGAACATTTTTTAAAAAGCTCATCAGTGTCGCTTTTGGTGGTATAAATTAGAGGCAATCTTGGAGTCCAATCTTAGGAGAAAGATAAGTTGAAGGTGAAGAATTCCCAGTGAAGGACTGCACAGTGAAAGAAATAACAGATAACGTATGCCCACAGCTCCATGTGCTCAATCTTGTGCTCAGTTGCTAAGTTGTGTCCACAAACGAATGCTAAAAAAGTTATGGCTGAGTTTTTAAAAAGAAAGAAAAGATAGAAACAGGAGTGGAACCTGTAAATAACTAACTAGCATAAGTTGAAAATTCATGCTAATAAAATGGATATTTTGTAAGAACAATACCTACAAAAAGATAAACATTAAACACTTTTGAATACTAGGGATGTAGAACTGGTGTGGAAAAGGGATGAAAGAATGAATGAAATTAAGCAAGAGACTATCATGGATCTATGACAATAATGTACATTCTGAGGAGTATAATTAACTCAAATACATCTATCTCTATACATTTCTATGCTTATCTATCTATCATCTATCTATTTAGAGACATGGGAATTTCTACCACAAGGTTGGAGCACAGACTAACATCCTTATTGGAAGGGGCTACTCAAGATTGAATTTTATATATTCTCCTTCTCTAGGAAGGCCTTCTTCAAACTCTAGCTTCATAAAGGAGAGTTCATGTCAGTTCCCAAAGAAAATAAAAAAAGAAGAGGAAAGGAAAAAATGCAGACAAACAGGCTCAGAAAACCATGATTTAAGTATTATTGATATAATTAAGATTATGAAGTGAGTCTCAGAAAAGAAAAAAAAATAAAAGCAAGTGCAAGATTAAATAATATATTTGCCATATCCTCCCTCAAACAACACAATTTCTAGGAAAATCAATTAATTTGGCCCAAGTAGTCATGCTTTTCTATGATCATTGTGGAGACTAAACAGCATGACAGACTAAATTTCAACTGAATTAGTGAAATATTTTGTTGTCAGGCAGAAACACCCTTAAAGTGCTGTGGTATGTTCCTGGTTCACAGTTCGTGTAAATATTTGAAACCTAACAGAATGTAATTGTATGCTTTATTTAATGTAAATTGCACCTATTTTCCCATTTGGGGTACACCTAAGCAAAGAAAGGTGATCTTTTAGTAGTTAAAATTCTAGGGAAGGGAAATAGTTGTTTATGTAATGAATTTTACAGAACACCAGCTGCATTTGACATAAATAGGCAGACACCCATACTAAGTGGATGGATTTTCTTTGGGGAAATGTCATAAACAAACATTTTATCTGGGGAAATGTTATGAAAAAAGCACACTTCCCGCACAAATTAAAAAAAAAAAAATTTCCTTTGGTATTTGCTTAATATCTTGATTGAAAATGTGGGTCACACGAAACTCTATGTCCAAATTGGAGAAACTGAGTATAAAAATATGAGAAACATTAGGTGGAGATCAGGACCCATTCACCATAAGGGGGCTGAGATTAGAGGTGACCACAAGTGACTCTCCACTGTCAACTGAAGCAATAAGTGCTCTGAGGAAACACTTAGGGCTTTCATTCATTCACCCAAAATATGTCAAAGAGTAACTCATTCTGTTTGCACTGTTCTCAAAATTTTGAACGATACCAGCAAAACCCTTTATATTCTAATGGGATCAGAAAGACAAGAAGTCTATAAACAGGTGATTACTAACACAGCTTATGTTGTGTTAAGCACTGGGAAGAAAACAAATATGGAAAGGTAGCAATAGGAGAAACAGTGAGAATGGGAAAATATATTTTGTCAGAGGTGGCTCTTCTCGCTGAAGTGATTAGAGGAGGTCCATCTGAGAAGCTGGTATTTTAGGTGAACCTGAATGGTGAAAAAATGGGATGATGGATAGCCAAAAGTGTTGTAGGGAGGGGGAAATAAGTGAATCAGGAAAGAGAATGGGATAAATGGGCATAGAAATAAAGCCAGTGTGGTTGATGCACAGTGAGAAAGTGATCATGGAAAGGAAGATGGGATTAAGTTATGAAAAACTTTATGGGCTATGAGAAGGAGTTTAGATTTTTATTACAAGTACAGAGTATTGTCAGTGGGGAAAGGAGTGTATGCATAATCCATCGTGTCAGACTCTTTGTGACCCCATGGACTGTAGCCCAGCAGGCTCCTCTGTCCATGGAATTTTCCAGGCAAGAATACTGCCGTGGGTTGCCATTTCCTACTCCAGCAAATGATGCTGTGAAAGTGCTGCACTCAATATGCCAGCAAATTTGGAAAACTCAGAAGTGGCCACGGGACTGGAAAAGGTCAGTTTTCATTCCAATCCCAAAGAAGGGCAATGCCAAAGAAGGCTCAAACTACCGCACAATTACACTCATCTCACACACTAGTAAAGTAAAGCTCAAAATTCTCCAAGCCAGGCTTCAGCAATATGTGAACCATGAACTTCCAGTTGTTCAAGCTGGTTTTGGAAAAGGCAGAGAAACCAGAGATCAAATTGCGAACATCCACTGGATCATTGAAAAAGCAAGAGAGTTCCAGAAAAACATCTATTTCTGCTTTATTGACTATGCCAAAGCTTTTGACTGTGTGGATCACAGTAAACTGTGGAAAATTCTTCAAGAGATGGGAATAGCAGAACACCTGACCTGCCTCTTGAGAAATCTGTATGCAGGTCAGGAAGCAACAGTTAGAACTGGACATGGAATAACAGACTGATTCCAAATAGGAAAAGAAGTATGTCAAGGCTGTATATTGTCACCCTGCTTATTTAACTTAGATGCAGAGTACATCATGAGAAACGCTGGGCTGGAAGAAGCACAAGCTGGAATCAAGATTGCCAGGAGAAACATCAATAACCTCAGATATGCAGATGACACCACCCTTATGGCAGAAAGTGAAGAGGAACTCAAAAGCCTCTTGATGAAAGTGAAAGTGGAGAGTGAAAAAGTTGGCTTAAAGCTCAACATTCAGAAAACGAAGATCATGGCATCTGGTCCCACCACTTCATGGCAAATAGATGGGGAAACAGTGGAAAACAGTGTCAGACTTTATTTTGGGGGGCTCCAAAATCACTGCAGATGGTGACTGCAGCCATGAAATTAAAAGACGCTTGCTCCTTGGAAGAAAAGTTATGACCAAACTAGAGAGCATATTCAAAAGCAGAGACGTTACTTTGCCAACAAAGGTCCGTCTAGTCAAGGCTATGGGTTTTCCGGTGGTCATGTATGGATGTGAGAGTTGGACTGTGAAGAAAGCTGAGCACCAAAGAATTGATGCTTTTGAACTGTGGTGTTGGAGAAGACTCTTGAGAGTCCCTTGGACTGCAAGGAAATCCAACCAGTCCATTCTGAAGGAGATCAGCCCTGGGATTTCTTTGGAAGGAATGATGCTGAAGCTGAAACTCCAGTACTTTGGCCACCTCATGCGAAGAGTTGACTCATTGGAAAAGACTCTGATGCTGGGAGGGATTGGGGTCAGGAGGAAAAGGGGACGACAGAGGATGAGATGGCTGGATGGCATCACTGACTCGATGGACATGAGTCTGAGTGAACTCCTGGAGTTGGTGATGGACAGGGAGGCCTGGTGTGCTGCGATTCATGGGGTCACAAAGAGTTGGACACAACTGAGCAACTGAACTGAACTGAACTGAACTCCAGCAGATCTTTTCAACCCAGGGATTGAACCTGGGTCTCTTGCATCTCCTGCATTGGCAGGGGGATTCCTCACCTCTGAGCCACCTGTGAAGCCCACATAGTAGGTATTAATGTGTAATAACATTTTTGAAGATTGAATTCTGGTCAATGTAGATCTATAATAACAGTAAGGCAATCCAAGGAATTGTGTACCTGAGTTGAAAGGGCTCCAATTGAAACTGCTTCAGGGAAGGTATCATTTCAAGAAATAATACACAGTAGACTAGCATTTCTTTTCAGAATCAAGAAAATATCTTCTAAGTAACCTGTGCTTTATTTAATCTTTGACTTGTATCGAATACCTGTATTATTGGCTTCAAGAAGTCCAACGCTAACCTGTGTGGTTTTTATTTTTATTAGTCACAGTTTTCCAAAGAAACTGAATAAAATGCAGGTTTTTATCTATATGTATACCTTTACTTTATCTATCTATGTGAGAGAAATCTATTTTATGGAGTTGGCTCATATAATTGTGGTGACCCTGCAAGTCTCAATTCTGCAGGTTGGGCCAGTAAGCTGGAGACCCACAGGAAGTTTGATGTTACAGTTCAATTCAAAAGGCAGTGTGGAGACAGAATTCCTTCTTCCTTAAGAGAGATCAGTCTTTTTTTTTTTTTCTTTTTCCCCTAAAGCCTTCAACTGATTAGATGAGGCCCACCCATATTGTGGGGTATATTCTGCTTTACTCAAAGTCTATTAATTTAAATACTAATCTTACCTAAAACATAACTTCATAGGAACATCTAGACTAGTGTTTCACCAAATAGCTAGGTACTGTGGGCTAGTCAAGTTAACACATAAAATTGACCATCACTGTTTCCACCCTTAGAGTTTAATAAAGATGGTACTGCTTATTTTGTATGGCAGAAAAAAAAATCCTTAGCAACTTTCTCCTTAGTGACAGAAAGCTATAGCTATTAAAATCTCAAAGTAAGGCAAACTCATTCTACATCGGTTTCTTCAGTTTTTTTTTTTCCCCCAGTATTTTCTGACCAGGTGAGAGTCTACTCTATTATGGGGTTGTCTTAATACTCTAAGCTTCCTTTTTACCTACTTCTCCTTCTTCCCTGCTCCCTTTCTTATCAAATATTGCTGATGAAATACAGATATAATAAAAAAAATTTAAGTGTCTTTAAGAAAGAAAACAGATTATAGGCAGAAAAGAGACTGTATTTTATGACTTATAGCTGAGAAATGACTGTGGGAAGTAAGAGTTTCAGTTCTGCTCCACTGCATGAAAGTCTACAGTTATTTTCTTCTCAATGACGTGGGAAAAAATTGATTCATTTAAATGAAATTTAGTACACAATTGCCCAACACCTCTTTTTAATTTATTTTCAAAGCAGGATATTTTTAAGATTTATAGAGAGATGTTTGAGGTTTATAGGACATACTCTGGCTCTGCTTACTTCCCAGATACTTCCAAATATTTCCAATTATCAACCATTAATAAACCCAAGTTTATTTCCATTAATCTTGTGAGGAATGTAAGGATCTTAAGAGATGGTGACAAATATTTAAGGTCAGCAAAAGTTCACCTCTAGTTACCTAGGCAGGAAGTGTGGGCAAACCAGTTTGGTCCAGTCGTGCTGATGGTAGATAGGAGAAAAATCACAGTGCAGGAGTTTCAATATGCCCTAAGGGTAATATGCATTCTCACACATTTGAGGGAAATTCCATTCAATCAAGAGTATTTTTTGAATTTCAGCCATGTTCAAGGCACTGGATTAGGTGGACATAGTGGTAGGAGGGAAGATTTAGAGATGGGTAAACAATAGCTTCTATTGTCCTCATTAATTATAATCTAAAGGGAAGAATGGGGCTTCCCAGGTGGTGCTAATGGTAAAGAACCCACCTGCCAATGCAGGAGACATAAGAAACACGGGTTCAGTCTCTGGGGTTGGGAAGATCCCCTGGAGGAGGGCATGGCAACCCACTCCAGTATTCTTGCCTAGAGAATCCCATGGACAGAGGAGCCTGCTGGGCTATAGTTTGTAGGGTCACAAAGAGTCAGACATGACTGCAGTGCATATATATCCATCATACAAGGTAAAACATAGTAACTCAAGAATAGAAATATTTATGTAGGGACTTCCCTGCTGGTGCATTGGATAAGAATCTGCCTGCCAAGGCAGGATACACATGTTCATTCCCTAGTCTGAGGAGATTCCGCAAGTGGCGGAGCAACTGAGCCCATGTGCCGCAACTACGGAGGCCACGTGCTACAACTACTGAAGCCCGCACACCTAGAGGCCATGTTCCACAGTAAGAGAAGCCATGGTAATGAGAAGCCTGAGCACCACAATGAAGAGTAGCCCCCACTTGCCACAAATAGAGATAGACTGCGTGCAGGAGCAAAGTCCCAGTGCAGCTAAAGATAAAAAAATGAATAACTAATTTTTAAACAGAAACATTCATGTAATGGCTTGTTGGCCAAAATATCTTTTTGTACTTCTGGAGGAAGAGAGTTGGGCCATGAGCTGACATCTACTACCTTTGAACAATTTGCCTGATAGCCAAGAATCTGAGGAAGAATCTGCCTATTTTGGAAACAGTCTCCAGCTTTGACAGCAAAGCTTTCCACCTCCCTTTATTCTGTTCTTGGTCTTCAGATTTAGGTTTCCAGTGAGGATTTAGGAATATGCCTCTGTTGGTGGCATCCAGCCAACACAGCACTGGATACCACAAAGACCTTTGGGAGATCCAGGCTATAGATCCCAGAAGCCAAAAATGACTGCTAAATGTCACAATTGTGTATGCCTTCCACTTTGTTCTTGACTTGTCATGGGCTTGCATTTCTCACTTGTATTCTAATCTCTTGGCGTTCCCTGGGTCAAAGTCCAGAGATCTCAGGAATTTTTTGAGAGAGGAATTTCTAAACGCACTGATTTGGCCTTTCTTTGTGCTAAACTTGTTTGAATGTTTGTTCTGGCCACAGAGACTTCGTCCAGCTTACTAACTACTTTTGTTTTACAACCTAGAATTTAGTCCAGATTGTTAGCTGCCTACAGCTGTGTGTGTGTGTGTGTGCGCGCACACACACACTCAGTCTTATCTGACTTTTTGCCACCCCATGAAATGTAACCCACCAGGCTCTTCTATCTATGGGATTTCCCAAGCAAGCATACTGGAAGAGGTTGCGATTTTCTTCTCCAGGGAAATCTTCCCAACACAAGAATCGAACTTTTGTCTCTGGCTTTGGCAGGCAGGTTCTTTACCAGCTGACCCATCATGAAAGCTCCAGCTGGCTTCAGTTATGCCCTAGCTACCAACTGAGAAGCTGTCATGTTCCAATGAAGCTTCTGGTAGAGGTGGATAAAGAGACATAACACTATGCTGCCAAACCACACCCATCCTCAGTTTACACTGCAGTGTAAACTGATTATGCAGTTGTTTCTGGTGCTTTCCTTTGAGTCATCTTGACACTTGCCACAGATGTTTTTAAGGATTTGATTCCTCTCTACTAGACAGACCTTTGTTGACAAAGTAATGTCTCTGCTTTTCAATATGCTGTCTAGGTTGGTCATAACTTTCCTTCCAAGGAATAAGTGTCTTTTAATTTCATGCCACTCATAAACTCAAAGGCACCTGCCTTTAAAACTTGAACTCTGGTGACACAAGTCATACCGTCTAGAGTGTACAGGTCCAAATAGGGCTCTGTTTGTAATAGTCACTCATTAAATATTTCTTGGGAGAATGTATTTTTCCAATGCTTCTTACCATTTCCCCTCTATTGCTTCATTCACTCAGTCCATCACTCAGTTATTCATCAAGTAC
Source organism: Bos taurus (assembly GCF_002263795.3). Lineage (NCBI taxonomy): Eukaryota > Metazoa > Chordata > Mammalia > Artiodactyla > Bovidae > Bos > Bos taurus. The sequence goes on along the minus strand of NC_037343.1, from coordinate 40,572,844 downwards.
TTATTAAGTACTTGCTATGTGACAGAGACTGTCCTAGATATAGGGAAAATATCAAAGGAACAAAAGAGGCAAGAATTTCTTTCCTCCTGGAGCTTTCATCCCTTATTATGATAAGGCTAAAGCAATAAATACCTTGGCATGCTATATATATTATAAATGGTCATAATTAATATAAACAAAAATAAAATAGGGAAAGGGGGTGAAGGAGGTTGGCGTCAGAGGAGGGATGAAGTTGATTAGGGTACTTCTGTGTTAAAACGATGGGAGATTAGGAAGAACTGGCAAAAAGAAAGACTGATAAAGAATAGCCAGTGGGGTAGAAGGAAAACAAAGGATGCGTGATTTGGGGAGTTAGTCAGTTCAGTTAGTCAGTTCAGTAGCTCAGTCATGTCCAACTCTTTGCGACCCCATGAACCGCAGCATGCCAGGCCTCCCTATCCATCACCAACTCCCGGAGTTCACAAACCCATGTCCATTGAGTTGGTGATGCCATCCAACCATCTCATCCTCTGTCGTCCCCTTCTCCTCTTGCCCTCAATCTTTCCCAGCATCAGGGTCTTTTCAAATGAGTCAGCTCTTCGCATCAGGTGGCCAAAGTATTGGAGTTTCAGCTTCAATATCAGTCCTTCCAATGATATTCAGGACTTATTTCCTTTAGGATGGACTGGTTGGATCTCCATGCAGTCCAAGGGACTCTCAAGAGTCTTCTCCAGCATCACATTTCGAAAGCATCAATTCTTCGGCACTCAGCTTTCTTTATAGTCCAACTGTCACATCTATACATGACTACTGGAAAAACCATAGCCTTGACTAGACAACTTGACCTTTGTTGACAAAGTAATGTCTCTGCTTTTCAATATGCTGTCTAGGTTGGTCATAACTTTCCTTCCAAGGAATAAGTGTCTTTTAATTTCATGGCTGCAATCACCATCTGCAGTGATTTTGGAACCCCCAAAAATAAAGTCAGTCACTGTTTCCACTGTTTCCCCACCTATTTCCCATGAAGTGATGGGACTGGTTGCCATGATCTTAGTTTTCTGAATGTTGAGTTTTAAGCCAACTTTTTCACTCTCCTCTTTCACCTTCATCAAGAGACTCTTTAGTTCTTCACTTTCTGCCATAAGGGTGGTGTCATCTGCATATGTGAGGTTATTGATATTTTTCCCGTCTATCTGATTCCAGCCTGTGCTTCCTCCAGCCCAGTGTTTCTCATGATGTACTCTGCATATAAGTTAAATAAGCAGGATGACAGTATACAGCCTTGATGTACTCCTTTTCCTATTTGGAACCAGTCTGTTGTTCCATGTCCAGTTCCAACTGTTGCTTCATGATCTGCATATAGGTTTCTCAAGAGGCAGGTCAGGTGGTCTGGTATTCCCATCTATTTCAGAATTTTCCACAGTTTATTGTGATCCACACAGTCAAAGGCTTTGGCATAGTCAATAAAGCAGAAATAGATGTTTTTCTGGAACTTTCTTGCTTTTTCGATGATCCAGGGGATGCTGGCAATTTGATCTCTGGTTCTTCTGCCTTTTCTAAAACTAGCTTGAACATCTGGAAGTTCATGGTTCACAGATTGCTGAAGCCTGGCTTGGAGAATTTTAAGCATTACTTTACTAGCATGTGAGATAAGTGCAATTGTGTGGTAGTTTGAGCATTCTTTGTCCCTGCCTTTCTTTGGAATTAGAATGAAAGCTGACCTTCTCCAGTCCTGTGGCCACTGCTGAGTTTTCCCAATTTGCTGACATATTGAGTGCAGCACTTTCACAGCATCATCTTTCAGCATTTGATATAGCTCAACTGGAATTCCATCACCTCCACTAGCTTTGTTGAAAGTGATACTTTCAAAGGTCCATTTGACTTCACATTCCAGGATGTCTGGCTCTAGGTGAGTGATCACACCATCATGATTATCTGGGTCGTGAAGATCTTTTTTGTATAGTCCTTCTGTGTATACTTGCCACCTCTTCTTAATATCTTCTGCTTCTGTTAGGTCCCTTCTATTTCTGTCCTTTATTGACCCCATCTTTGCATGAAATGTTCCTTTGGTATCTCTAATTTTCTTGAAGAGATCTCTAGCCTTTCCCATTCTATTGTTTTTCTCTAGTTCTTTGCATTGTTCACTGAGGAAGGCTTTCATATCTCTCCTTGTTATTCTTTGGAACTCTGCATTCAAATGGGTATATCTTTCCTTTTCTCCTTTGCTTTTCACTTCCCTTATTTTCACAGCTATTTGTAAGGCCTCCTCAGAAAGCAATTTTGCTTTTTTGCATTTCTTTTTCTTGGGGATGGTCTTGATTCCCATCTCCTGTACAATGTCATGAACCTCCATCCATAGTCCATCAGGCACTCTGTCTATCAGATCTAGTCCCTTAAATCTATTTCTCACTTCCACTGTGAGGGGTTTGATTTAGGTCATACCTGAATGGTCTAGTGGTTTTCTCCACTTTCTTCAATTTCAGTCTGAATGTGGCAATAAGGAGTTCATGATCTGAACCACAGTCAGCTCCTGGTATTGTTTTTGCTGACTATATAGAGCTTCTCCATATTTGGCTGCAAAGGATATATAATCAATCTGATTTTGGTGTCGGCCATCTGGTGATGTCCATGTGTAGATTCTTCTCTTGTGTTGTTGGAAGAGAGTGTTTGCTATGACCAGTGTGTTCTCTTGGCAGAACTCTATTAGCCTTTGCCCTGCTTCATTCTGTACTCCAAGGCCAAATTTGCCTGTTACTCTAGGTGTTTCTTGACTTCCTACTTTTGCATTCCGTTCCCCTATAATGAAAAGAACATCTATTTTGGGTGTTAGTTCTAGAAGGTCTTGTAAATCTTCATAGAACCATTCAACTTCAGCTTCTTCAGCGTTACTGGTCAGGGCATAGACTTGGATTACCATGATATTGAATGGTTTGCCTTGGAAATGAATAGAGATCATTCTTTTGTTTTTTAGATTGCATCCAAGTACTGCATTTCAGACTCTTTTGTTGACTATGATGGCTACTCCATTTCTTCTAAGGATTTCTGCCCACAGTGGTAGATATAATGGTCATCTGAGTTAAATTCACCCATTCCAGTCCATTTTAGTTTGCTGATTCCTAGAATGTCGACGTTCTCTCTTGTCATCTCCTGTTTGACCACTTCCAATTTGCCTTGATTTGTGGACCTAACATTCCAGGTTCCTATGCAATATTGCTCTTTACAGCATTGGACCTTGCTTCTATCACCAGTCCCATCCACATCTGGGTGTTGTTTTTGCTTTGGCTCCATCTATTCATTGTTTCTGGAGTTATTTCTCGACTGATCTCCAGTAGCATATTGGGCACCTACCTACCTGGGGAATTCATCTTTCAGTGTCCTATCTTTTTGCCTTTTCGTACTTTTCATTGGTTCTCAAGGCAAGAATACTGAAGTGGTTTGCCATTCCCTTCTCTAGTGGACCACATTCTGTCAGACCTCTCCACCATGACCCATCTGTCTTGGGTGGCCCCACATGGCATGGCTTATAGTTTCATTGAGTTAGACAAGGCTGTGGTCCGTGTGATAAGAATGGCTAGTTTTCTGTGATCATGGTTTCAGTCTGTCTGCCCTCTGATGCCCTCTCATGCCCTCTCTCAGTGCCTACCATCTTACTTGGGGAGTCAAGAAGATAAGAACTGAGAACTAATATGGAGGCCATTTGTTACTTATCAAGAGCAGTTCCACTGGTAATGGAGAGAAAAACCTGATTGGAATTATTTAAAATAATAATTGGAGAAGCATATGAAAAGTTTCAACATCATCAGCCTTCAAGAAATGGCAAATTAATACTAAAGAGATACCAGTTTCTCCCACTAGACTGAATTAAATTAAAAGGACAGTAAAATCAGATGTTGGTGAGAATACGGAGATTTACATTGTTGGTGGCCATATAAATTGGTAAAGCCAGTTTGGAAAATTAACTGGCAATATCTTTTGAACTAAACATGATCCTACCACAATTCCATTCCAGGCTATATATCCAATAGGAATGAGTGCTGTGTGTAGCAAAATATTTTAAGAATGTTCAAAGTAGCTTTATTAATGATAGCAAAAAGTTGAAAGCAATTCAAATATTCACCCATAGAATAGATAATCTGTGGTATGTTCATACAGCATACAAGAAATGAAAAAGAATGAACCACTGCCATCCTTAACAATACAAATGAATCTCACAGACGTAATATTGCATGAAGAAGCTAGACATGAAAGAGTATATACTGTGTGATTCCATTAATATGACATTCAGAAATAGGCAAAAATTAATCTATGGTGATAGAGTATAAAATTGATATTATCCTTGAGATAGTGATCAGAAAGGGGCATGAGAGAACCTCTCATGAGGACTGCTATTTATTCTAGTTTTAATCAGAGTTATGCTTAAATGTTATACACTTAAGATCTATGTATTTCATTCTTTGAGTGTGTCTCTCAGTCCGAGTCTTTGTGATCCCATGGACTATAGCCTGACAGGCTCCTCTGTTCATAGGATTCTCCAGAAAGGAGTGGGTTGCCACTCACTTCTCCAGAGGATCTTCCAACCCAGGGATCAAACTCACATCTTGCACATTACAGGAAGATTATTTACCATCTGAGCCATGAGGGAAGCCAAGTGCTTAAGTGCTATACACTTAAGATCATGTATTTCATTCTATGTAAGTCATACATTAATAAAAAGTGTTTAGACATAGAATTAAGAAAAGATAATAGGGACAACTTTTTATTTTCTTTCCCTAATACTAACATGGGGAAGTTCTAAGCACATAGAATCTTAGAATGGGAAAGGATTTAAAGATCGTCCTGTCCGAACTTCTTCCACAGTACCCTATGAAGCATACCACTTTCCTGCAGGCTGGTGTCTGGAATATGTGCCTTTGAGTACTGATCACTTTTCTACATGTCTGGACATCATTTTGGTTGACTCTCTTGATTATCATGGTATGTCAGTCAGGAGAAAACATAGCAATATAGATTCAGGGTAAACTTAAGGAATGACTCCTATAAGAATCAAAGATACTAAAGGTCATGTTCTGTATGGAGATGAGTAATAGTGACCAACTCCTACCTTATATTTTATGAAGAGAAGCACCATCTCTCAAGTTTAGAAGGCATATTTCAGGCGAAAGGAAAGGTGTGTGCCAGTGCAAATCCCAGGTTATTCCAAACTGGAAGTTTCTCCACATATGAAAAATACACATAAATCTTTTGAGCTTCAGTGGGATCAATTTAAATGCTTTTAGGTAAGCTGCTATAAAGATAGCAAAGACAAGAATGATCAAAGTAATGTCAGACCCCCAGCTGAACTGCTTGACTTGTTCAGAGGCTGCCTTTCAGCTTGTCCGAGTGAGGAGCTTTACCCTTTGTATTAATTTGGAAATAACTCATGACACAGCATAGACCAAATCCTCCCTCTCTTGAAGCCCAGCCAACTTCCGGGGCTATAACTTTCCTTGGTAAAGAGCACACCCTGAGCCTTGGGAAGCTTCCTTGAGAGATCCTCAGCAGTGAGATGTGGCAACAGCAGTAGGGACAAGAACTGATAAACTGGGAGAAGGAGTTTGCTGGGCTAGTGGGAATCTTTCTCCTGCTTTCTACCCTGGGCACACCAAAATCATGTAGTAAAGGAAATCTACCCTTCCCTGTGTGCAGGCTGCGTGCTAAGTTGCTTCAGTCATATCCGACTCTTTGTAACCCTATGGACTGTAGCCTACCAGGCTCCTTAGTCCCTGAAGCAAGTACAAATTTGAAGAGGGTGGAAACTGGCTGTGGAGCAGTTAGCATGGCAGGGATAAAGCTGTTCGTTTTGTGGGAACATTTTGTGGGAAGCAGTTGAAGCAGGGAGTGGAGAGCAGAGTCATGAAAACCTGTCCTGCTGACTGCAATCTGTGCTACAGGAAATTGCATAATAGAGGTTTCATCAGCATCTAAGTTGCTGAAGCCAATGTTGTTCACCTCTTAGGACATGAGTCATGACTGTAAACACTCACTCACACAAACACACATACACTGATCTGGATGGTAATATCCAGTGGGAATCATGTGATGAAAATAGAAACAATCAAAAGATCATATAGTACCTTCATTATCAACCACTCCCACATAGGTGCACAAAAATATTAATTTAGAGACCAAAATGATGCTCACATGCAGTATACACTGTAAGTTCTCATTAGTTGTGTTGACTGAGAAACGAATGGATGTTGGCTAGTTCAGTTTAGTCGCTCAGTCATGTCTGACTCTATGCAACCCCATGAATCACAGCACGCCAGGCCTCCCTGTCCATCACCAACTCCCGGAGTTCACTCAAACTCACACCCATCGAGTCAGTGATGCCATCCAGCCATCTCATCCTCTGTCGTCCCCTTCTCCTTCTGCCCCCAATCCCTCCCAGCATCAGTCTTTTCCAATGAGTCAACTCTTTGCATGAGGTGGACAAAGTACTGGAGTTTCAGCTTTAGCATCATTCCTTCCAAAGAAATCCCAGGGCCGATCTTCTTCAGAATGGACTGGTTGGATCTCCTTGCAGTCCAAGGGACTCTCAAGAGTCTTCTCCAACACCACAGTTCAAAAGCATCAATTCTTCGGTGCTCAGCTTTCTTCACAGTCCAACTTTCACATCCATACATGACCACTGGAAAAACCATAGCCTTGACTAGACGAACCTTTGTTGGTAAAGTAATGTCTCTGTTTTTCAATATGCTGTCTAGGTTGGTCATAACTTTCCTTCCCAGGAGTAGGCATTTTAAAATTAAACTCAGATAAATTTTTAAAGGGCTTCCCTGGTGGCTCATCTGGTAAAGAATCCACCTGCAATGTGGGAGACCTGAGTTCAATTCCTGGGTTGGGAAGATCCCCTGGAGAAGGAAATGGCTAACTACCCACTCCAGTAGGTTGGCCTAGAGAATTCCATGGACTGTATGGTTCATGGGGTTGCAAAGAGTCAGACATGACTGAGTGACTTTCACTTTAAACTTTTAAAAATTCTTAACTATTTTAATTTTTCATCTAGTAAATTAAAAAGTAGATTTAGTGATAACTAACAAAGGTTGATTAAAGTGTGGGGAAATGGACACTCACAAGAGAGTATAAATTTGTATACATTTTTCTATAGATCAGTTTGGCAATATAAAACAGAAATATCAAAATAAAAATTTCATTTACCTAATTTTAGGTAATTCTAATTTTAGTACTTTTCAAGAATATCACTAGCATTGTTTTCAGAGACTGTGTTCTTTACACAATGAGGTAATACATCAACATTAAAAATGATGTTTTAAAGGGGATATTTTGAAAGTGGTATGGAGGCTCAAGAGCGAGGGTATAGATGAATACATGTAGCTGATTAACTTCTTTGTACAGCAGAAACTAATGGAACATTGTAAAGCAACTATACCCAAATAAAAAAATAAAGAGTATTTTGTTGTTTGTTGATATGGAAATATGGAAATTTGTTGATGAGTGGGAAAATATATTTAAAAACACTAAAATGCAGTGTGAATAGTATGATCTCATTTCGTAAATAAATATGTAAATAGTTGCACACAAAACTCAGATAAACTTTTCATAAATAGTATGCATCTCAAAATTATTTCTGTTGAAAGCTCCAAATTGCCTTATAGCTAGGATTCAATGAGTTAGCTTGAAATAAAGGGGAAAAAGAGACAGAGTAATGCAACTTAAGGCTTAGTATTCAACATCTAAGGAACCAGATCAGTGTTTTCCAATCTAATGTATGGGCATTAGAATCACTGGGAATATTCACATTTTTGGGTCTGGGGTCCCTCTAAACTGGTACTGGTAAGGCTTCCAAAGTGATTTTAATGTGCAGCCACAGATGGGATCTAACACATTAGGTGCAGTGGTTCTCAAAGTGTGGTTCCTGGACCAACATCATCAATATCCCCTGATAATTTGTTAAATAGGCAAATTATTGGTTCCTACCATAGCCTTACTGAATCAGAAACTTTGGGAGTGCTGGGCCCAGCTGTTTATGGTTTAACAAGTGCTCCAAGTGCTTTTGATACAGCCTAAAATATGAGAAGGCCAGTTTCTTGGTGGCTTAGTGGTAAAGAATCCACCTGCCAATGCAGGAGATGCAGGTTCAATCCCTGGGTTGGGAGGATCCCCTGGAGAAGGAAATGGCAACCCACTACAATATACTTGCCTGGGAAATCCCATGGTTAGGAGAGCCTGGCAGACTACAGTGCATGGGGTCGCAAGAGAGTTGGACCCGACTGAGCGACTAAACAACAGCAACTAGGTATGAAAAACCTTACCTCAGGGAAACAGTGCCATGAGTTTCAGGTGATCAACCACAGGGAACCTAATTTAAAGAGGCCAGATCAGAGCTCTGCATGATAGCAGATGGACTATTCTAAACAGAGGTCAGCATAGTTACAAATGCCCAAAATTAAAAAAAAAAAAATTAATCAGGGAAAGGGAATTTATGCTGATGCACACACACAGGCAATGATCTTCCAAAGCAAGGTAAACTGACATATGTGAGAAAGCTTTGTTACATGTTACATGTTTCCAATGCCTGGAAGTGCTCAGCTGCTGCTATTGACAACACTTTCCCACAGTAATACACCCTCCATGTTACAACCACAGTAATATTTTCCACTTGCAACACTGATCATCCCACCTCCATTTCCAGACTTAAAAACCCCAAGGCTTTCCGTTGCCTGCAGGGCAAAGACCAAAATTCCTAACATAGCTTAAAAGGTCTCACACATTCTGATCCCCACCCATTCCCACCCTCGTGTCACAGGGTGTTCCCTGGTGAGTTCAATGTCTTGGCTACATTGGCCTACTTTCTGTCCTTGGGACTCCAAACCATCCCTCCTGCCACATTCTTTTCATATAATGTACCCTCTGCCTAGAGCATTCTCTCCTCCTGTCATTGTCTATTCAATTCTTGCGCAGCCTTCAAATCTCAGCCATCACCTCTACAAGGTAAACTTCCCTGGTCCTGCTGACCAGGTCAGTTTGAAGGACATGTACTCTCTTCTTAAGAGCATTCCTCATACTTACGAGCTTGCATGCGTTGGTGAGTCTCCTTGACTCATACCTTTCCCCTCCACCATTTGGTCAACTCCACATAGTCAAGCTCTCTTTCATAGCCCTGGCATATTGATGGCACAGGGCTTGACATGCAGCAAAGACACAAGACCGCTTTTAATGAGTGGATGACTGGATGGATAGATAAATGAATAAGTGAATAGTAGTTTGGCTATACTGCTAGGACTCCCTACTGACAGTGGTCATTGACTTGCATCACACTATCCACATCCCTTATTTGAGGTCCATACAGTCTTACTGAAAGGGACACAAGGACATTCTGAAGGTGTGTCTCTTGTGTATCATCACAGTTTTGGGTCTTGAGATTACCTCAAGGGAGAATATTGAATTAGAAGTCAAGTGCTTTTCTTAGCTGTTACTCTGTCTCTATTAGCCTGTACATGCTAGCTTTGCCACAGTGAATTGTATGCGACACATTACTACTTCCTGGCATCATATGAGCAGGTTCTGCCCATTGATTTCTCATAACTGAGCTTGTTTTGATAAACTTAAACTTTCACATTCAGTTTCGGTTCAGTTGCTCAGTCGTGTCTGACTTTTTGTGACCCCATGGACTGCAGCACACAAGGCTTCCCTGTCTATCACCAATTCCCTGAACTTGCTCAAACTCATGTCCATTGAATCAGTGATGCCATCCAAACCTCTCATCCTCTGTCATCCCTTTCTCTTCCTGCCTTCAATCTTTTTCAGCATCAGTTCAGTCGCTCAGTCGTGTCCGACTCTTCGCGACCCCGTGAATCGCAGCACGCCAGGCCTCCCTGTCCATCACCAACTCCCGGAGTTCACTCAGACTCACGTGCATCAAGGTCAGTGATATCATCCAGCCATCTCATCCTCTGTCATCCCCTTCTCCTCCTGCCCCCAATCCCTCCCAGCATCAGAGTCTTTTCCAATGAGTCAACTCTTCGCATGAGGTGGCCAAAGTATTGGAGTTTCAGCTTCAGCATCATTCCTTCCAAAAAAATCCCAGGGCTGATCTCCTTCAGAATGGACTGGTTGGATCTCCTTGCAGTCCAAGGGACTCTCAAGAGTCTTCTCCAACACCACAGTTCCAAAGCATCAATTCTTCAGCTCTCAGCTTTCTTCACAGTCCAACTCTCACATCCATATATGACCACAGGAAAAACCATAGCCTTGACTAGATGGACCTTTTTTGGCAAAGTAATGTCTCCACTTTCGAATATGCTGTCTAGGTTGGTCATAACTTTTCTTCCAAGGAGAAAGCATCTTTTAATTTCATGGATGCAGTTACCATCTGCAGTGATTTTGGAGCACTCCAAAATAAAGTCTCTCACTGTTTCCATTGTTTCCCCATCTATTTGCATGAAGTGATGGGACCAGGTGCCATTCTGAATGTTGAGTTTTAAGCCAACGTTTTCACTCTCCTCTTTCATTTTCATCAAGAGGCTCTTTAGTTCTTCGCTTTCCATAAGGGTGGTGTCACCTGGTATGTGAGGTTATTGATATTTCTCCTGTCAATCTTGATTCCAGCTTGTGCTTCATCCAGCTCTGCATTTTGCCTGATGTACTCTGTATGTAAGTTAAATAAACAGGGTGACAATATACAGCCTTGATGTACTCCTTTACTGATTTGGAACCAGTCTGTTGTTCCATGTCCAGGTCTAATTGTTGCTTCTTGACCTGCATACAGATTTCTCAGGAGGCAGGTAAGGTGGTCTGGTATTCCCATCTCTTGAAGAATTTTCCACAGTTTGTTGTGATCCAGACAGTCAAAGGCTTTGGTGTAGTCAATAAAGCAGAAGTAGATGTTTTCCCGGAACTCTCTTGCTTTTTTAATGATCCAATGGATGTTAGCAATTTGATCTCTGGTTCCTCTGCCTTTTCTATATCTAGTCTGTACATCTGGAAGTTCATGGTTCACGAACTGCTGAAGCCTGGCTTGGAGAATTTTGATCATTACTTTGCTAGTGTGTGAGATGAGTGCAACTGTGTGGTAGTTTGAACATTCTTTGGCATTGCCTTTCTTTGAAATTGGAATGAAACTGACTTTTTCCAGTCCTGTGGCCACTGCTGAGTTTTCCAAATTTGCTGGCATATTGAGTGCAGCACTTTCTAACATATTGAGTGAAACACTTTCAAATCTTATAGGATCTGAAATAGCTCAACTGGAATTCCATCACCTCCACTAGCTTTGTTCATAGTGATGCTTCCTAAGGCCCACTTGACGTCACATTCCAGAATGTATGGCTTAAGGTGAGTGACCACACCATCGTGATTATCTGGGTCATGAAGATCTTTCTTGTATAGTTCCGCTGGGTATTCTTGCCACCTCTACTTAATATCGTCTGCTTCTGTTAAGTCTATACAATTTCTGTCCTTTATTGAGCCCATATTTGCATGAAATGTTCCCTTGGTATCTCTAATTTTCTTGAAGAGATATCTAGTCTTTCCCATTCTATTGTTTTCCTCCATTTCTTTGCATTGATTCCTGAGGAAGGCTTTCTTCTCTCTGCTTGCTATTCTTTGGAACTCTGCATTCAGATGTTTATATCTTTCCTTTTCTCCTTTGCCTTTAGCTTCTCTTCTTTTCTCAGCTATTTGTAAGGCCTCCTCAGACAACCATTTTGCCTTTTTGCATTTCTTTTTCTTGGGGATAGTCTTTATCACTGCCTCCTGTAAAATGTCATGAACCTCCATCCATACTTCTTCAGGCACTCTCTCAGACCTAATCCCTTGAATATATTTGTCACTCCTACTGTATAATCGTAAGGGATTTGATTTGGGTCATACCTGAATGGTCTAGTGGTTTTCCCTACTTTCTTCAATTTAAGACTGAATTTTGCAATAAGGAGTTCATCATGATCTGAGCCACAGTCAACTCCTGGTCTTGTTTTTGCTGACTGTATAGAGCTTCTCCATCTTTGGCTGCAAAGGATATAATCAATCTGATTTCAGCATTTATCACCTGGTGATGTCCATGTGTAGAGTCTTTTCTTGTGTTCTTGGAAGAGGATGTTCACATACCAACAGCCTAAAGCAGTACTTAAGTCAAAATAGGCATTTAATGTGTGGGGAAAGATTGGTGTTAGAGCAAAGTTTTGGTCTAATTAGGTAATGACATCAATTTACTCATGGTTCAATGCTGCTGAGGAGACAAAGTGTTTCTGGATGTACTTTCTTCCAAGTGAAGGACACAAGTTCCCCCCAAAGTAGTCGTTAGATTTGTCAGTAGCAATAGCAAATGCAAAAAGAGAATGAAATTCTGTATGTAAAGTATTGATGGAAAAGAAATTTGGACTAAGAATTTTATATCAAGTTACATTTTCATTTAAAAAAACGGCTTAATAAAAAAGAGGCATACACAGCCTCATGTTTACCTTATAAAGATACTACCTTGAATGTGCTTTTGAAGAAAGTTCTAAATAAGAAATTTCTAAAGAAGAGAAACCAGGAATTGCTACAAGAGATGAAAAAAGAATGTAATCAAATATCTTGGTAAAGTCTATTGTTCTCTTTTTAAAACCTAGAACCGGAGAAAAACAAAAAGGGAAGCATCAAACCCAGAACTAAAATTTAGACAACATGATAGATTAATATGGAGATAAAACAATATTTTAATGTAAAATAGAAGTATTAACACATGAAACAACTAATAAGGATATATGAATAAGAGTATGAATGTTATAAGAAAAAAATAGGGTATACAACATCTGAAATAGCAGACAAAAACTCAATCTGTTCCTTGGGATGCAGGAAAGGAGAATAAAAAAACTTAAAGAAGCTATGAAAATGAATAAAGATGAATTCTCTGGTCTGCTTAAGAATAGTGAACTGAGATTTGACAGTGGGGGGAAGAGGCAGAATTAGGAGACATTCGGTTTTGGAGGACAAACCCTCAGTGGCCTCAATGTCATTATTCACCTTTTCCCTTCTGATCATGACAAAACTGAGAAGCCTTCATCGTGGCCATTGTTCTTACTTAGACACTGTGTAACCAAATGAAGCTATTTGGAAAATAGACATTTTGTTTTCCCTGCCCTGGGTCTCAGGGAGAGTCTTGGAAGTCTGGCCAGCTCTTAAGTTTCAGATGAGGGAGCTGGCTATCAGAGGCAAATGGCAGGCCAGGTTAATAACCAGCACAACAACTGGTGTAAGGGTGCCAGACACAGGGTCTCTCCATGGGGTCTGTTCCCTGTTCCAGGGACTAAAGATAAATGAATTGTTTGAAATGTGCAACCACCATACTTGTCAACTAGTTACAAAATTTGGGCCAGAAGAGCCATAAGAGATGAAAATCTCTGAGCACTGGAAGTTTATATACTTGACTTTTCCCAGGTGGCTCAGATGGTAAAGCATCTGCCTGCAATGAGGGAGACCTGGTTTTGATTCCCAGGTTGGGAATATACCCTGGGGAAGGAAATGGCAACCCACTCCAGTACCCTTGCCTGGAAAATCCAATGGACAGAGGAGCCTGATAGGCCACAGTCCATGGGGTCGCAGAGAGTTGGACATGACTGACTTCAATATATAATATATATTTGAATATACATAGAGCCCCAAACATTTGACTTTGATGGTAAGTTTTAAATCAGGGAGGATTAGCTTGCATGGGAAAGAACTCACCTCCTAGGCTGAGTTAGCTTCTATGGACATTAATCACTTTCCTCAAATATTTCAATTTCAAAGGGATATATTGAACTTCCACTTTCTCAAGACAGAATAGTAACAAAGCACATGTGTTTTTGGTGTGAGAAAAACCACTCACATGAGTAGAATTTCCCTCATTGTTTTCCAGGTGAAGTCTGTCTTCCCTGGCTTGACAGAACATTGACAGCCTAGAAAGCCTCAGTTCTGGGGGAAATGTCCAGTGAGCAGTGAATCTTGATGCCCTCTGGTGGGGAAGGAGGCATTTTAGCAAATCCAGTTCCAGGGTCATATGAAGGAGCATTTCAGAGTGAAACATCTTCTAGCATGCAACAGGAAGCAATGGGAAGTTCGCATTCATGACTCTTTATTCCCAGGACAAGGAGTCGGAGTCTACACATGCTCTGCCAGCATGAACAATTAGCTCTTTCCAGGGAAAATAAGAAACAAATGCCAAGAATATAAAAAGAAATTTAGGGTCAACCATTTAATTCCCATTAAGGACAGTGGCTCAGATCATGACTCCTTATTGCCAAATTCAGACTTAAATTGAAGAAAGTAGGGAAAATCACTAGACCATTCAGGTATGACCTAAATCAAATCCCTAATGATTATACAGTGGAAGTGAGAAATAGATTTAAGGGACTAGACCTGATAGACAGAGTGCCTGATGAACTATGGATGGAGGTTCCTGACATTGTACAGGAGACAGGGATCAAGACCATCCCTATGGAAAAGAAATGCAAAAAAGCAAAATGGTGGTCTGGGGAGGCCTTACAAATAGCTGTGAAAAGAAGAGAAGGAAAAGCAAAGGACAAAAGGAAAGATATAAACATCTGAATGCAGAGTTCCAAAGAATAGCAAGAAGAGATAAGAAAGCCTTCCTCAATGATCAATGCAAAGAAATAGAGGAAAACAACAGAATGGGAAAGACTAGAGATCTCTTCAAGAAAATCAGAGATACCAAGGGAACATTTCATGCAAAGATGGGCTCGATAAAGGACAGAAATGGTATGGACCTAACAGAAGCAGAAGATATTAAGAAGAGGTGGCAAGAATACACAGAAGAACTGTACAAAAAAGATCTTCATGACCCAGATAATCATGATGGTGTGATCACTCACCTAGAGCCAGACATCCTGGAATGTGAAGTCAAGTGGGCCTTAGAAAGCATCACTATGAACAAAGCTAGTGGAGGTGATGGAATTCCAGTTGAGCTATTTCAAATCCTGAAAGATGATGCTGTGAAAGTGCTGCACTCAATATGCCAGCAAATTTGGAAAACTCAGCAGTGGCCACAGGACTGGAAAAGGTCAGTTTTCATTCCAATCCAAAAGAAAGGCAACGCCAAAGAATGTTCAAACTACTGCACAATTGCACTCATCTCACACGCTAGTAAAGTAATGCTCATAATTCTCCAAGCCAGGCTTCAGCAATACGTGAACCGTGAACTTCCAGTTGTTCAAGCTGCTTTTAGAAAAGGCAGAGGACCAAGAGACCAAATTGCCAACATCCGCTGGATCATCAAAAAAGCAAGAGAGTTCCAGAAAAACATCTATTTCTGCTTTATTGACTATGCCAAAACCTTTGACTATGTGGATCACAATAAACTGTGGACAATTCTGAAAGAGATGAGAATACCAGACCACCTGACCTGCCTCTTGAGAAATTTGTATGCAGGTCAGAAAGCAACAGTTAGAACTGGACATGGAACAACAGACTGGTTCCAAATAGGAAAAGGAGTACGTCAAGGCTGTATATTGTCATCCTGCTTATTTAACTTCTATACAGAGTACATCATGAGAAATGCTGGGCTGGAAGAAGCACAAGCTGGAATCAAGATTGCCGGGAGAAATATCAATAACCTCAGATATGCAGATGACATCACCCTTATGGCAGAAAGTGAAGAGAAACTAAAAAGCCTCTTGATGAAGGTGAAAGAAGACAGTGAAAAAGTTGGCTTAAAACTCAACATTCAGAAAACGAAGATCATGGGATCTGGTCCCATCACTTAATGGGAAATAGATGGGGAAACAGTGGAAACAGTGTCAGACTTTATTTTTTTGGGCTCCAAAATCACTGCAGATGGTGACTGCAGCCATGAAATTAAAAGACACTTACTCCTTGGAAGAAAAGTTATGACCAACCTGCTGCTAAGTCACTTCAGTCGTGTCCGACTCTGTGCGACCCCATAGACAGCAGCCCACCAGGCTCCCCTGTCCCTGGGATTCTCCAGGCAAGAACACTGGAATGGGTTGCCATTTCCTTCTCCAATGCATGAAAGTGAAAAGTGAAAGTGAAGTCGCTCAGCCGTGTCTGACTCTTAGTGACCCCATGGACTGCAGCCCACCAGGCTCCTCCGTCCATGGGATTTTCCAGGCAAAAGTACTGGAGTGGGGTGCCATTGCCTTCTCCAATGACCAACCTAGATAGCATATTGAAAAGCAGAGACATTAGTTTGCCAACAAAGGTCCATCTAATCAAGGCTATGGTTTTTCCAGTTGTTATGTATGAATGTGAGAGTTGGACTGTGAAGAAAGCTGAGTGCCGAAGAATTGATGCTTTTGAACTGTGGTGTTGGAGAAGACTCTTGAGAGTCCCTTGGACTTCAAGGAGATCTAACCAGTCCATTCTGAAGGAGATCAGCCCTGGGATTTCTTTGGAAGGAATGATGCTGAAGCTGAAACTCCAGTACTTTGGCCATCTCATGCAAAGAGTTGACTCATTGGAAAAGATGCTGAGAGGGATTAGGGGCAGGAGGAGAAGGGGACAACAGAGGATGAGATGGCTGGATGGCATCACTGACTCGATGGACTTGAGTCTGAGTGAACTCCGGGAGTTGGTGATGGACAGGGAGGCCTGGCATGCTGCGATTCATGGGGTCGTAAAGAGTCGGACATGACTGAGCGACTGAACTGAACTGAACTGAAGCAGTTAATTTTTCTTAGGTTCTGGAAACACAGGTTAATTAGCATTCAAATACATTTCTCTATTTCAAGGTCATGGTTTTCTTGAGGAAATTACTGACT
Organism: Bos taurus; assembly: GCF_002263795.3. Lineage (NCBI taxonomy): Eukaryota > Metazoa > Chordata > Mammalia > Artiodactyla > Bovidae > Bos > Bos taurus. Next base: position 40,556,114 of record NC_037343.1, on the reverse strand, counting down.
GACTTCTCTTGCCTAATATGTTAGGACTGACTGACTTCTCTTGCCTAATATTTTAGCACTCCTAGGAATTTCTACAGTTTAGGATAAGCACTTGTTGAAAAATTGTATTAACAAGTTTTATTAATAGAAAATACTGTGAAATACATTATATCTAATACACAGTTTGTTTAAACTTACACATACACATGAGAGTTCCTTCATAACTTGAGCCTGCAAAAGCTATTTGTCTTTCCCATAAATCCGAATTGGAGATGTGTGTATCTTTGTAATTCAGGTGTCACAGTTTATCTCTTTGAAACGCTATAGAACTTGTTCAGTTTAGTCCTCATCACAAAACTATTGTTTCCTCTAAGTGTAAGAAGGATCCCTAGAGGCTTGAACTTGGCTGACAGAATTACTGTGTTCTAAAATCCAATAGATTAATCCATTAGTATAGCTCAATGGATTAGTGAGTTGGCTACTTGGTCTGATTTTTCTTTTTTTCTTTTTCACATTAAGAAATTTTCCTTATCAATACTTTATAATAAAATATATATTATAAATATATATTTATAATATATATAATATTTTATATTATAAAATATAATAAATATAATATGTAAGTAAATGTAAATATAATAAATAAATATAAAATATAATAAAATTTATATTTATTATAAATATTTTATTTATAATAAATATAAATTTTATTTATAATAAAATATTATTAATATTTTATTCTCTTTACCTCATATTTTAGTTTTTAAAAACTTTCAAAGATATTGAGAAGATCATAGACTAATTCAGTAAACATAGTTATATATACAACTAGGTATACCAATTGATTACATTTTGGAAATTTTGCTTCTCTCTCTCTCCTGAATTCATTTGAAACTAAATTCATCATGACATTTCATCTGAACTTATTCTGCTGGTATTTCCTAAAAATCAGAATATTCTTCTACATAAACAGTAGCATGAACATACCTAAAACATTACCTGTAATCTCATAGTATTTTTTTATATCCAACAAAATCGCTCCACTTGCCTTAGAAATGTCTTGTGACTAGAGTTCAATTTCTTTAAAAAAATTTTTTTTTTAATTTAAATTTATTTATTTTAATTGGAGGCTAATTACTTTACAATATTGTATTGGTTTTGGTTAATTGGTTAATACATCAACATGAATCTGCCACGGGTGTACACGTGCTCCCCATCCTGAAGCCCCTCCCACCTCCCTCCCCATACCATCCCTCTGGGTCATCCCAGTGCACCAGCCCCAAGCATCCTGTAGAGTTCAATTTCTTTAAAATTTCAATCTCACACCATTTTAGTTTGGTTTTGTTTTTGTGAAATTGACTTTTAGATAGGACCAGTACGTAGACACATATAATGTACTATATTCTAGATGTGTCTGTGTGTTTTCTCATGGTAATGTTTTAACTTGTTGCTCTAATCCTATACTTCTAGTAAACTGAAAGCTTGGACTATACATCCCCCGGGGCTTGTGTCATCATATTTGTTTCCTTAAAAGAAGCGGAGAAGAACTTTAGTTAGTCTTACGGGCCAACATCTTTTTCTCCTTTCTCTCCTTTACCTTTCTTTCCAAGGCACTTCCTAGATTCACTGCTCTCTTCTCCTTCAGGGCTTTTCTGCCCTTCACTTTTGCAGCCCTGTGTGAAATTTGTATTACTCTTATTTTCAGGGCTACTTCTAAACTGGAAAAAAACTTGTGTTCTGAAATCCTTACTTTAATCTCTCAATTTAAAGCACTGTCTTTCTTCTTTGGAGAAATGTCTATTTAGTTCTTTGGCCCATTTTTTGATCGGGTCATTTATTTTTCTGGAATTGAGCTGTAGGAGTTGCTTGTATATTTTTTGAGATTAGTTGTTTGTCTGTTGCTTCATTTGCTATTATTTTTTCCCGTTCTGAAGGCTGTTTTTTCACCTTGCTTATAGTTTCCTTTGTTCTGCAGAAGCTTTTAAGTTTAATTAGGTCCCATTTGTTTATTTTTGCTTTTATTTCCAATATTCTGGGAGGTGGGTCATAGAGGACATGGAAGCAACCTAGATGTCCATCAGCAGATGAATGGATAAGAAAGCTGTGGTACATATACACAATGGAGTATTACTCAGCCATTAAAAAGAATACATTTGAATCAGTTCTAATGAGGTGGATGAAACTGGAGCCTATTATACAGAGTGAAGTAAGCCAGAAAGAGAAACACCAATGTAGTATACTAACGCATATATATGGAATTTAGAAAGATGGTAACAATAACCCTGTATATGAGACAGCAAAAGAGACACAGATGTATAGAACAGTCTTTTGGACTCGGTGGGAGAGGAAGAGGGTGGGATGATTTGGGAGAATGGCATTGAAATATGTATAATATCATATATGAAACGAGTTGCCAGTCCAGGTTCGATGCATGATACTGGATGCTTGGGGCTGGTGCACTGGGACGACCCAGAGGGAGGGTATGGGGAGGGAGGAGGGAGGAAGGTTCAGGATGGGGAACACATGTATACCTGTGGCAGATTCATTTTGATACATGGCAAAACCAATACAATACTGTGAAGTTAAATAAAATAAAATTCAAAAAAATAAAATAAAGCACTGTCTTTGTAATATATTATGGAATTCCACAAAGATAGCTTTTATGGTTTTAGAGTTTGAAAGTTACTTCAAATCACTTTAGTCCTGCCTCTTTTATTTACTAATTAATTAATTCAATAAGCCTGCTTCAGGTACACTGCTAGTTATTAGGGACAGAAACTAATCAGGATATAGTGCCAGCCCTTGTTGAACTGGGAAACAGATGTGTTAATAGTTATCATTTCAGCCATAAAAACTTCCCTTTTTCTTTTGCATTCAAAAGAGACTTGCTGCCTTCCCCTCCGTGTTCATTACTTGTCACTTTTTTCATTGGACTGAGACTTCCTTTACTTTTTTGAGGTATTTTTTATCACCAGCATCTCTAGCACTTAGTACTTGTCCCTAAAACTAATAGATGTCCAATAAATGTCTGGAATATTGCTGAAGTGTTATGTGTGGTGTTATAAGAAAGAGATGTACTAACTGTAATTATAGAAATATGAACAAAGTTGTATAGAAATACTGAGATGGTGACTTTTGAACTGGAGTTCTAAAAGATGAATATGTAAATATTGTGGGGAGGATATTACAAAGAAAGCGAACTATATGTAAAAAGGCCTACGGTATTCAGAGAACAAAGTGACACTACAAAGAGCAAAATATAAGAGACAGGTTATTGGGGGAGGGCAGAGGAAGAATATAAAATGGTGGGTTGAAATTAGATATTGAAGAGTCTTAACTTCTAAGCTAAACCTTTTGGATTCTACCTTGTAGGAAACAGGAGGAAAGCAAAAACTTTAAAAGACAAGGAAAGAAATAAACCCCACACCTATGGCCACCTAATCTATGACAAAGGAGGCAAGAATATACAATAAATGTGGTGCTGGGAAAACTAGACAGCTATGTGTAAAAGAATGAAATCAGAACACTTCCTAACACCATACACAAAAATAAACTCAAAATGGATTAAAGACCTAAATGTAAACTCAGAAACTATAAAACTCTTGAAGGAAAACATAGGCAAAACACTCTATGACATAAATCACAGGAAGATCCTCCATGACCCACTTCCTAGAGTAATGGAAATAAAAATAAACAAGTGGGACCTAATTAAACTTAAAATCTTTTATACAGCAAAGGATACTATAAACAAGGTGAAAAGCCAACCCTCAGAATGGGAGAAAATAATAGCAAATGAAACAACTGACAAAGGATTAATTTTCAAAACATATAAGCAGCTCATACAAATCAATACCATAAAAACAAACAACTCAATCAAAAAATGAGAGAAGACCTAAAGAGACATTTCTCCAAAGAAGACATACAGATGGCTAACAAACACATGAAAAGATGCTCAACATCACTATTAGAGAAATGCAAATCAAAACTACAATAGTTTTGATATCAAAACTATATAGAATAGATATCACCTCACACTGGTCAGAATGGCCATCATCAAAAAGTTTACAAACAATAAATGCTCGAGAGGGTGTGGAGAAAAGGAAACCCTCTTGCACTGTTGGTGGGACAGCCACTATGGAAGATGGTATGGAGATTCGTTAAAAATCTAGGAATAAAACCACCATATGCCCCAGCAATTCCACTGCTAGGCATATATCCTGTGGAAACCAAAATTGAAAAAGACACAGGTAGCCCAGTGTTCATTGTAGCACTATTTACAATAGCTATAATACAACCTAGATGTCCATCAACAGTTGAATGGATAAAGAATCTGTGGTACATATATACAATGAAATATTACTCAGCCATAAAAGGAACACATTTGAGTCAGTTTTAATGAGGCGGATGAACCTAGAGCCTATTACTCAGAGTGAAGACAGTCAGAAAGACAAAAACAAATATCATATACTAAAACATATACATGGAATCTAGAAAGATGGTACTGATGAAATTATTTTAAGGGTAGCAATGGAGACACAGATATCTGGACATGGGGAGGGGGAGGAAGGAAAGGGTGGGATGTATGGAAAGAGTAACATGGAAACTTACATTACCATATGTAAAATAGATAGCCAATGGGAATTTACTGTATGCCTCAGGGAACTCACACCAGGGCTCTGTAACAACCTAGAGGGTTGGAATGGGAAGGGAGATGGGAGAGAGGTTCAAGAGGGAAGGGACATATGTATACCTATGGCTGATTCATGGCAATGTTGGCAGCAACCAACAAAATTCTGTTAAAGGAATTATCCTTCAATGAAAAAATAATTTAAAATTAGAAAAAAAAACAAACAACCCAATCAAAAAATGGGCAGAAGACTTAAATAGGCATCTCTCCAAAGAAGACATACACATGAAACGATGCTCAATATCACTAATTATTAGAGAAATACAAGTCAAAACTACAATTACCTCACACCAGTCAGAATGGCCATCACCAAAAAATCTACAAACAGTAAATGCTGGTGAGAGTGTGGAGAAAAGGATCTTGCACTGTTGGCGAGAATGTAAATTGATACAGCCACTATGGGAGACAGTGTGGAGATTCCTTAAAAAACTAAACACAGAAGTACCATATGGCCCAACAATCCCATGACTGGGCAAGCCATAATTCAAAAGGGCACATGTACCCCAATGTCCATTGCAGCACTGTTTACAATAGCCAGGATATGAAAACAACCTAGATGTCCAATGAGAGATGAATGGATCAACAAAATGTGGTACATATATAGCTGCTACTGCTGCTGCTGCTGCTGCTAAGTCTCTTCAGTTGTGTCCTACTCTGTGTGACCCCATAGATGGCAGCCTACCAGGCTCCCCCGTCCCTGGGATTCTCCAGGCAAAAATACTGCAGTGGGTTGCCATTTCCTTCTCCAATGCATGAAAGTGAAAAGTGAAAGTGAAGTCGTTCAGTTGTGTCTGACTCTTTGCAACCTCGTGGACTGCATGCAACCTACCAGGCTCCTCTGTCCATGGGATTTTCCAGGCAAGAGTACTGGAGTGGGGTGCCATTTCCTTCTCTGGTACATATATAGAATGGAAGATTATTCAGTCACTAAAAGGAATGAAATCGGATCATTTGTAGATATATGGATAGACCTAGAGTCTATCATACAGAGTGAAGTAACTCAGAAAGAGAAAAACAAATATCATGTATTAATGCATATATGTGGAATCTGGAAAAAATGGTAGATGAACTTATTTGCAGGGCGGGAATAGAAACGCATACATAGAGAATGGACATGTGGGCAGGGGGAGGGAGAAGAGGATGCTGGGATTAACTGGGAGATTGAGATTGACATATGTACACTACCATATAGACAGCTAGTGGGAAGCTGCTATAAAGTGCAGGGAACTCATCTCAGTGCTCTGTGATGACCTAGAGGGATGGAATTGGGAGTGAGATGGGAGGGAGGCTCAAGAGAGAGGGCATATATGTATATATACAGCTGATTCACTTCGTTATACAGCAGAAACTAATGCAAATTGTAAAGCAATTATATCCCAATAAAAAAAGACAAGGAATGACTGGGTCACTTTATTTTTTGAACCCAATTATTCTAGCATAGGAATGTGAAAGATGAAGCTATTGTTAATGAGGAGAAACATGAAAAAAGAAATTGAGAAAGAGAAATGACTTGTCCAGTGTGACAGTGCTAGCCACTTAAAATACAACCAACCTGGAGCAGGACAAGACTATTGAGTTTAAGGTTCTGGGATATGGGCAGAAGTGTTGTGTAGAGGAGGGTGGCATAAGAGAAACCAGAGTTACCCAGAATGAAGCCACAGATCAAGAAATTAAACTGGTGCATAAAAGATCCAAGGATTTTAGATATGTTAGATAGGCTGACAGGAACTAAGCAGAAGTTAAAACTAAGCAGAAGTTAAAACAATGAAAGACACAGCCTAATTGCTGTGTGATCTATTTGTGATCTAACTAGAAGGAAATAGGCTGCAGAGGTAATTAGGCTAGTTTGTATATGGCTAATGAGTTAACGAAATTCAACTCTCTCTATATATGCATAGAGAAAGGAGTCTGGCAGACTATAGTTCATGGAGTCACAAAGAGTCAGACACAACTTAGTGACTAAAACAACAACAATACACACACACACACACACACACACACACACAAACATGCATATACATTCATGCATGCTGCTGTTGCTGCAAAGTCACTTCAGTCGTGTTCGACTCCGTGTGACCCCATAGACGGCAGCCAGGCTCCCTCGTCCCTGGGATTCTCCAGGCAAGAACACTGGAGTGGGTTGCCATTTCCTTCTCCAATGCATGAAAGTGAAAAGGGAAAGTCAAGTCACTCAGTCGTGTCCGACTCTTCGCGACCCCATGGACTGCAGCCTACCAGGCTCCTCTGTCCATGGGATTCTCCAGTCAAGAGTACTGCAGTGGGACATTCGTGCATAATTGCATTCATGCATACTCGCATTCATGCATACTCGCATGCTAAGTCACTTCAGTCATGTCTGACTCTGCAAAGCCATGGACTGTAGCCCGCCAGGCTCCTCTGTTCATGGGGTTCTCCAGGCAAGAACAGCAGGGTGGGTTACCATGCCCTCCTCCAGGGTATCTTCCCAACCCAGGGACTGAGCCCACATATCTTATGTCTCCTCCATTAGCAGGTGGGTTCTTTACCAGTAGCGCCACCTGGGAAGCTCATGTACATATACACATATATATACATGGCTTTGAATTGTTGCCTTCAACAGCTCTATTCTGGCTACTGAGTGGTTTGCCTATTAGTCATCTAGCTAGATAGATGAAGGGTTTGTTAGTTAGTCAGTTAGTTGATTATTTTAGAGATACAGACCTTATACAGGACTGTTTCCTCACTGTGGGTTTTTCCACTGGTCAGTGATGGGCAGGCCTCATCTTCTAGAAACAACTAGACTGAACTATCCTACTTTCTCACCAGCACTTACCACAAAGGAAACTACAGTTGAAACCCACTGATAGATTGATATAGTCAATGGATAAAGCATTCTAAGACAGGACTCTGAGAATCTGAGCACCTCCCCTAGAGGAACCCACACAGCTCTGTTTAATACAGCTTAAGGTTTTACACCACATACACCAATCTCCACCCAAAGGAAGAGGTGTGTCTGAGAAAAACTTCATCCTCAGCTTTGCTTCCCATACATTCTTATACACCTCTTTGGGTGCTAAGAGCAAACAAAGATTTGCACAGTCCTTTTTACGCTGCTTTGTTCAGGGACTGGGGAAGGGGAAGGTTGAGATGCAGGGATTTTCCTTAAGGGGCTAAGTTTAAACATCACCTTTTGAATGAGACTGAGAGCATTATAGAGCAGAGCTTCTATTTATCTTCTGTTTCCATTTGTTTATTTCAATTTTCTCCTTTCTCTCTCTATGAGCTGCTGTGTCAGGGTGGGCCTTGTAAGCATGTGTGTCCCAAGTAGTGAAAAACTGAGGAACTGTGTTAAAACCATTCTATCTCCCTGTGTTCCATTCATCCAGTGATTCATTCATTTGTTTAACAAATATTTAAGGAGCCCCAACTATGTATAGGTGTTAGAAATGCATCAGTGAACAAAAAAGACACACTTTTCTGCCCGTGTGTAACTTAACTTCAAGTGAAGAAAGACTGACCTTAAATAATGGATACACAAGCAAGTGTTAAATACGTTAGAATAACTACAATGGAGAAAAATTACAGCAAGGAGTGAGAGACTGAGAGTGCGGGTGGTGATAGAAAGAAGGTAAGACCTGGAATCAAAACCACAGTGGTCAGGAGGCATTGGGAAGATGGCATCTGTGCTCCTTGAAGGAGGTGCCTTCCTCACAGCCGAGTGAGGCTTCTTCCACCCAAGGACCTTCTGCAGTCAATGCTTTTCTCAACTTTCCAGGCCTCCAGAGAACACTCTTTCACTATGGAATTTCCTTTCATCAAAAAGACCAACAGCTGGTCCAAACCAAGCTCTTCTTCATCTCTATCCAAGAGATCAGGGTTGTTTTTAAATTTTCTCTGAACTTTCTGCTATAACATCTTCAGAGGATTCCTGAGAATGCATCATTTTCTCCAGTCTCTCACTTCTTGGCATGACTCTCCTCTTTCCTGTAATCTGTATTCACATCTGAAGAACGACAGCCAGCCAGAGAATTGAAGAAAAATCTCTGAACCCAGAAAACTGAAGAAAATATGTATGTAACTAACAGCTTTTGAGCACGTACTTTGTTCTGATACCATTTTTAGTGCTTACAAGTAGTAAGACTCACAAGAGACTTAAGAAGCAAGTCCTGGTTTTAGTCATTTTTACAGATAAGGAAATTAAGGCTTCAAGAAGTTAAATAACTTCCCTGCAGTTACAGTACTAGTATACTTAGAGCCAGGTTCTGAACGCAGTGGTTTGCTCGAGAGTCCACTCTCTCTCCAGGAGTCACTTCAGTGTTCATATCTGGCTGCTGCCACATCTAATTCCAACTGTATCCATTGGCAAGGTTATAAATGCATGACTTGAAGTATCTTAAATCATGCTTTCTGATAAAATGATAACATACTTGACATTACCTTTCCTTCAGTCCCCATCTCTCCCACAAAGAAAGAAAATTTAACAATAAACAATACATTAAGATCCAAACAAACTCAGAACACAGTCTTACAGAAAAGCCCACTTTAAAGATGGAATGAAGGAGAGACAAACAGAGTCATAATGAAAGCAGTAGTTTCCTAGCTTCTAGAGTCCTACAGGGCATCACCACACACACACAAAATATACATACCCTTATTTCACTGATGTAATTTCCAACTGACTTAAATTGTTTTTGATGAGCTTTTCCTAAGTGCCTGTCAAGGAACTGTGAGCACTGATACAACCTACATTTTTCCATGTCACTAGCACTAATAATATTAATAGTAATAATCCAAATTTCACTGGGCTTTGCTGCCATCTACTCACAGAGGTCTTCAATCCTCTGAACAAAAGACCTGCTTAAGAAAAGTGTTTGCTTTTTTATTTTCTTTAATAATGAAAAAAATTTTTAAAGCTAATACTAGAGAAGTAAACCATTGGAGAATAAAGGAAAGCTTTATTGGTAAAGTCAAACATGTTTATATGTTTACTGGACATTTGTTTTGTGAATTGTCTTCTCATGACTTTGTCTAGCATGCAACTGTGAAAAACTATATGTTAACTGCTCTTTATGGATTGCAAATATTTTCCCTAATTTATATTTTTTAATATTTGGCAAAGTTCTTGGCCTTGTAAAAGTTTTAATTTTTTTTCAGAAATCAATTCTATTGTTCATTTTCTTAATGCTTTCTGCCTTTGATACAATGCTTAGTAATACCTTTCCCACTTGAGAAGTATAAAAATTTCCACACATTTGTTGTTCTAAGATTCTTATAGTTTTATATCTTATTTAACTTTTAATTGTTCTGGAATTGTGTTGTAAGATTGATTAATTGTGACAAACATCACAAGTGTGTGTGTGTGTGTGTGTGTGTGTGTGTGTGTGTGTTTTACTTGAGTTATTTTAGATGGGCAACTCTAGAGCTAGTTTTAAAATGAGTCACTTGTTGCTGTAGATTGTGGGAAATAGAGAACAAATCAGCACTGTGGGATGTTTCTTCAAAAACAAAAAACAAAAACAAAATTGGAATTAATTTTGGTGATTTCCTTCTGGGAGCAAAACACTGTAACTATCCAGAAACCCATGTGTTAAACTCATATCAGTTATGCACACATTGATTTGTGTATCTTCATAACCATTTATACACGGTACACACTTAGGGCAAGATCAGTGCTCAAAGGGGCTGCCCTCGATGGGAGGATGCCTGCTCTCGTTGTCTTTAGAGTGTCAGTGGAGCCAAAAATGAGAGGATGATCTGCCCCAAATTCAAGAGGTTCCTGTTTATCCAAGTGGGAATGATTTTGACATCTTGCTGTCTATCTAAGAAATGCTTAGATTCACACACATCTGGAAGGAAATTATATAATTTGCGTCAATTTGCTTTGAACAACAACAATTTCTTCAATCTGCTCTGAGAATCAGACAAACTCAAAGTCAACAGTTGACTGTATTGGCACTCACAAGCTCTTTGGCGAGGGAAACTTCCCACAATTGTTGCTATAAAAGGAGAGTGAGAAGATGTAAATCATTAACTCTGAAGAAAGAAAGAAACTTCTAAGATTTATCTTGGTTGCCGAGAACCAGATTTACTGAGATATGGTTTACAAGTATGAATATTTTAATTGACTAAAAAAAAGCCTAGTAGGTTTTTCTGTAAAGAAGCATTTGTATTTTGGGTATCCCCTTGGCAAAGTCATGTTCCAAAGAGCCCAAGGGAAGTGGACCCAAGTGAAATGGTTTGGATGAAGGCTGTAGAAGGCAAAGGTAGAGAAGAGAGTTTGAGAGTCAAAGTGATGAAAATGGGCTGAGATGCAACGGAGTGGAGGAGGTGGAGTGAGGAAAAGCTTCTACTTTGAGCATGGTCAAGGCAGGGATGTCAAAGCAGGTTTACATGTGTTCTTTCTGCACTGATGGTTTATATCTATTAGGTAGTTAGAGTAGGAAATGGAGTCCAGAATGGTGGTAGCTAAAAGACAAGGGAGGGAAAAGCCCGCGAAAATAGAACAAAGGAAGGTCCAAGGACCGAGGACCTGAGAGAGGACCTTAGGTAGAACAAACAGCACTCCTGGCTAGCCCAATTTACATAGGACAGGCCCAGGGAGAGGAAAAAACATATAAAAAGAGGAGCCAAATGGCCAGGGGTCTCTCTGTCCTGTGTGCGTGCTCGTTCTGTCTCTCTGTCTCTCCCGCATGCTGGCGTGCCCCGCCCCCGCGCCCCACTCCTTCTCTTCGTGTCTTTGGGTTGGCATGCCCTCACACCTTGAGGGTGGATTTTCCTGCTATTTTCTAAATAAAATAGAGCTGTAACACGGAGCTATAACACTGATTTGTCTAAGAGCTATAATACGATCTGTTCGAGACCTGAGAGCTATACCATTGTCTGTCTGAGACCCGAGAGCTATGACACGCCGAGGGCTCTAATGTCCGGCGCTTCAATTTTTTGTTAAGACGAGACAGAACTGAGGAGAATACACTTGCCTGATTTATCCATGTGCTCTCCAAAATCCCAGGAGAGGAACACAGAAGTAGCTTTGAACCCAAGAAAACTCTGAACCCAGTTCCTCTAGGCTCATTATGGCTTTTAGCATTTTCTGCTTCATCTGGAAAAGCCTGACCCAATTTGAATTCCACTGAAACTCATTTCCCTTAACCTAGGCGTGTACCCTCAAGTATTCAAAATCTTAAGGAATCTAAACAATGATCTCTCTAATGTAAGTCAACTTTTCTAGCTTCACATTTTAGTGCTACCACATTCCTCAAATTCCATTCTGCTGACTGTCCACATCCAGAACTATGCTCCCTGGTGTGCTTATACCAATGCTTGGATGATCCCTGTGCTCAGCCTGTGTTTCCCCTGGCAGCAAATGATGGGATGAATCTCAGAGCTGGAAAAGACCTTGAAAAATAGCTGGTTCTCTTTCCAGCCCTGTTCAGTTCTGTTCAGTTCAGACGTTCAGTCGTGTCCAATTCTTTGAGGACTCTCAGCCCTGTTACCAGACAAGTTAACACCCAGCCCAGTCTGGGCAGATGTGTGTTTTAAATGAAAGAAAATGCAGCCAGTTGAACTGTTGCCCCAGATTCACTGACATCTGAGGTCTGACAGCATTTCTCTTATGCTGCTGCTTCTTCCTGTTCCCTGCTCTCCATCAGACTACCAAAGTAATACTCTCTTGACCAAGGGTTTGAAACCACTAGCCACCAAGTCCTGTTCTCACATTCTTTCTTCCCTCCTGAACCTGGAATGGTTGGCTCAGGACATCAGCCTCCTTACAACTCTTCTAATACCCGTGAAGGACAAGATAAAAAATCAAGTCTTGCTTCCTTGAGGTTGAAAATTCCTTTTTTAACAAGTTGATTTTTGACTTAGATATGGTTACAAGCAGCTATACATTAAGAGCAGTGTATTTCTTTGGAAGGAATGATGCTAAAGCTGAAACTCCAGTACTTTTGCCACCTCATGTGACGAGTTGACTCATTAGAAAAGACTCTGATGCTGGGAGGGATTGGGGGCAAGAGGAGAAGGGGACGACAGAGGATGAGATGGCTGGATGGCATCACTGACTCGATGGACGTGAGTCTGAGTGAACTCCGGGAGTTGGTGATGGACAGGGAGGCCTGGCGTGCTGCAATTCATGGGGTCGCAAAGAGTAGGACATGACTGAGCGACTGATCTGATCTGATGTCTACAGTATCCCATAGTTTCAACTCAGCTTTATGAATCTTAGCAGCAGGCATAAAGTGATTTCAAATTAAAATCCAGATTCTCAGATCCTCCTCTTTTCATTTCAATTTTCATCATTTGTGTTTTTCCCCCCTGCTTTGTTTTCATATAGAAACAAATTGGAAATAGATGTCCTTGCATTTATGGCCTGTGGCACTATAAATGATCAAAAAATTCTTATTGATGGCCTAACATATTTAAATAAGGTTCTTCATGTATAAATTCGAGTCAATATATCTGAATGCTATGTGAGAAAGATATAAACTGTTCTATTTATGAGATTTGTTTAAACCAGACTAGTGCTTTGTTTTCTTAATTGATTAATCTTGAGTAGAAATTAATTAACTTGACATTAATCAAAGGAACCTTTCATTCAGAGGCCAACTCCTCTTTAAATGAATGTAAAATTCTAGTTTTGTAAAATCTGCCATAAGACTTCTGCTTGAGACTTAAGCACAGACTAGGAATTCTATTAAATAGTGTTTGTTGACAGGCTAATTGTTTAGGGTGGCAGCCCCCAAACTTTTTGGCACCAGGGACTGGTTTCCACGAAAAATTGTCTTCAGGGGGATAGTTTCAGGATGATTCAAGGGCATCACATTTATTGTGCACTTTATTTCTATTATTATTACATCAACTCCCCCTCAGATCATGAGTTATGGGAATCAGAGGTCGGGGATCCCTGGTTTAGGGAATAAGTTTTGCCCTTCCAATTTCCATGAAAATGACTTGAGATCAAGAACCAAGTTTCCATAATGTTTTAGTTTCCATTTTTCTTCATTCTCTTTAACTTGTTCTCAGTCCCAGAACTGAATAGAAGTTTATCCACTGGCATTAAAAAAAAATATCACCCTCTTTATTTGTTGGTCAGTTGCTAAGTCATGTTTGACTCTTTGCAACCCCACAGACTGTAGCACACCAGACTCTTTTGTCTTCCCCTAACTCCTGGAGTTTGCTCAAATTCACGTCCACTGGGTCAGTGATGCTATCTAACCATCTCATCCTCTGCCACCCCCTTCTCCTTTTGCTTTTAGTCTTTCCCAGCATAAGAGTCTTTTCCAATAAGTCAACTCTTTGCATCAGGCAGCCAGAGTATTGGAGCTTCAGCAACAGTCTTTCCAATGAATATTCAGGTTTGACTGGTTTGATCTTGTAATCCAGGGACTCTCAAGAGTCTTCTCTATCACCACATTTCTGCTCTGTGACAACCTAGAGAGGTGGGATGGGGTGGGAAGTGGAAAGGAGATTCACGAGGGAGGGGGAAAATGTATATCTATGGCTGATTCATGTCGATGTATGGCAGAAACCAACACAACATTGTAAAGCAATTATCCTCTAATGTAAAAATAAACAAAAATTATATAGGACTGACTTTAGATACATTTGTCAAAAGAAAATAAAGTTGTCAAAAGAGCTGTATTTCCTTTCCTTACCACAAGAAGAACAATCAAAAACTTCTTTATACTGAAAAAAAGCCACATACAAATGAAAAATACTGACATGTGGAGTGTATGTGGGGTGAATAATGTAAGTGGTGGGCCACCGTGTGATTAAATTTGGTGGTAGAGATTCAGTTAACTTAAATGAAACCCAAAGTTACAGTGTTCACACATACCAACTGGAAAAACAGGCCCCTGGAAGGACCAACTGGAAAACCAGGCCTCTGGAAGGAAGAGCCCCAGGACTGTCGAATACCCTAATTATCTGTGTAACCAAATAGAATCATAACATTCTATTATGCTTATTGGAGTATGATCACAGGCCTATTGATAATTGTCCACTGTTAACTACCTAGGCTTAAGACGTATGAATCATGGGTTAACTTTGATTGTATCTTTCTTTTTCCTTTGTTCAGACTAGTTTCAGGGAATTTGGAGAGGTGGGTTTGGGCACTTATGCTTAGGGGATGTAAGGTTTTTATAAAAACTGGTCCGGGTCCTTGGCTAAGAGGAGACTCTGCCTTGGGCCCGCACAAGAAAGATACAATCAAAGTTAACCCGTGATTCATGTCTTAAGCCTAGTTAAGTGTACACCCATGGCGGATGCATGTTGGTGTATGGCAAAACCAATACAATTTTGCAAAGTAAAAAAAAATTAAAAAAAAAAAAACAAAAAAAACAAAAAACTGCATTGTCCTTCTGAGTGAGTTTGTTTCCCAGAACGTGTGGCTACACAATGCTAGTTGTTTATAATATCAGTGGGAGAATTAATAACAAATATTGACTCTCTTATTTGTCTTTGATCTGACTGTGTCACAATCTCAAAGCTTCATATCTCTCCAGCCCATCTAAGCAGATGCTTTAACTACTTGGTTCTCTGAGAAATTTGAAGCAAGCATGCATGAAATATTTGAACTTCCTATCTACTACATACTTGCCTACATTCATAATTTTTCTCCTCCCTTTTCTTTATTTGTAGAGCAGAATAGATTGTTCTTTCTCAGGCTCAAAGCAAACACACTCCTCTGTACTTTGGACCCTATCTCCTCCTGTGTCCCAGAGGACCAGCTCCATCGGTTAGTGTTTCTGTCTTTCATCCTCAGCCTGCCCTCTTCACTGGCTCCTTTGCTTCACTGTGTATCCATGCTTATACACAACTTCTCCCTCTGTGTACCTCATGATTAATTTCCTTCTCAGCTACTTATTTACTGGCCATTAAAATCTCAATTTAATATAATCTAACTCCTACCCTAACAAATCCACTGAAACAGCTCTTGTTAAGCACATCAGTATCCAGGAACACCCCTTAATGAATCACAGCCTTGTCATGGCAAAGGGACTTGCATAATTCAATGAAGCTATGAGCCATGCTGTGCAGGGCTACCCAAGACAGACAGGTCATAGTGGAGAGTTCTGACAAAATGTGGCCCACTGGAGGAGGGAATGGGAAACCACTCTAGTATTCTTGCCATGAGAACTCCATGAACAGTATGAAAAGGCAAAAAGATATGACACCAGAAGTTGAGCCCCCAGGTTGAAAGGCATCTAATATGCTACTCGGAGAGAACAGAGGGCAATTACTAAAAGCTCCAGAAAAAATAAAGCAGCTGGGCCAAAGCAGAAATGTCACTCAGTTGTGAATGTGTCTGGTAGTGAAAGTCTGATGCTGTAAAGAACAATATTGCACAGGAACTTGGAATGTTAAGTCTGTGAACCAAGGAAAATTGGACATTGTTAAGCAGAAGATAGCAAGAGTGAACTTTGATACCTTAGGAATTGGTGAATTAAAATGGATGGGGATGGACAAATTTAATTCAGATGACCATTATATCTGCTGTTGTGGGCAAGAACCCCTTAGAAGAAATGGTATAGCCCTCATAGTGAACAAGAGTCCTAAGTGGAGTACTTGGGTGCAATCTCAAAAACGACAGAACGATCTTGGTTTGTTTCCAAAGCAAACCATTCATCATCACAGTACTCTAAGTCTATGCCCCGACCATTGGTGCCAAAAAGCCTAAAGTTGATTGGTTCTATGAAGATTTACAACAGCTTTTAGAACACCTCCCCCCCGCCAAAATGTCCTTTTCATCATAGGGGATTGGAAAACAAAAGTAGGAAGTCAAGAGTTACCTGGAGTAACAGGTAAGGTTGGCTTGGAGTACAAGATGAAGCAAGGCAAAGGCTAACAGAATTTTGTCAAGAGAAAACACTGATCACAGCAAACACCCTTTTCCAACACGACCAGAGACATATGGACATCACCAAATAGTCAATACTGAAATCACATTGATTACATTCTTTGCAGCCAAAGATGGAGAAGCTGTATACAATCAGTAAAAACAAGACTTGGAGCTGACTGTGGCTCAGATCATCAGGTCCTTATTGTAAAATTCAGGCTTAAATTGAAGAAAGTAGGGAAAACCACTAGGCCATTAAGGTATGACCTAAATCAAATCCTGTATGATTTATACAGTGGAGGTGACAAGTGGATCCAAAGAATTAGACCTGGTAGATAGAGTGCTTGAAGAAGTGTGGACAGAGGTTCATAACATTGTACAGGAGTCAGTGACCAAAATCCTCCCAAAGACAAAGATGCAAGAAGGCAGTGTTTGTCTGAGGAGGCTTTACAAATAGCTGAAGAAAGAACAGAAGTGAAAAGCAAGGTAAAAAGGGAAAAATTGCAGAGTTCCAGAGAATAACGAGGAGAGATAAGAAAGCCTTTTTTAATGAACAATGTAAAGAAACAGAGGAAAACAATAGAATGGAAAAGACTACAGATCTCTTCAAGAAAATTGGAGCTATGCTGGGAGGGATTGGGGGCAGGAGGAGACGGGGACGACAGAGGATGAGATGGCTGGATGGCATCACCGACTTGATGGACATGAGTTTGGGTAGACTCCGAGAGTTGGTGATGGACAGGGAGGCCTGGCGTGCTGCAATTCATGGGGTCACAAAGAGTTGGACATGACTGAGCAACTGAACTAAACTGAGGGAACATTTCATGCAAGGATGGGCACAATAAAGGAGAGAGAAATGGTAAGGACCTGACCGAAGCAGAAATTAAGAAGAGGTGGCAAGAATACACAGAAGAACTATACAAGAAAGATCTTCATGGCCCAGATAACCATGATGGTGTGGTCACTCACCTAGAGCCAGACATCCTGGAGTGTGAAGTCAAGTGGGCCTTAGGAAGCATTACTACAAGCAAAGCTAGGGGAGGTGATGGAATTCTAGTTGAGCTTTTTCAAATCCTAAAAGATGATGCTGTGAAAGTGCTACACTCAATACGCCAGCAAATCTGGAAAACTCAGCAGTGGCCACAGGACTGGAAAAGGTCAATTTTTATTCCAATCCTGAAGAAGAGCAGTGCCAAAGAATGTTCAAGTTATCATACAACTGCATTAATTTCACATGCTAGCAAGAGTATGCTCAAAATCCTTCAAGCTAGGCTTCAGCAGTACATGAACTAAGAACTTCCAAATGTACAAGCTGGATTTAGAAAAGGCAGAGGAACCACAGATCAAAGTGCCAACATTCATTGGATCATAGAGAAAGCAAGGGAATTACAGAAAAACATCTACTTCTGCTTCATTGACTATGCTAAAGCCCTTGACTGTGTGGAGAACAACAAATTGTGGAAACTTCTTAAAGAGGGGAATACCAGACAACCTTACTTGTCTCCTGAGAAACCTGGATGCAGGTCAAGATGCAACAATTAGAACCAGACATGGAATAATACACTGGTTCAAAACTTGGAAAAGAGTATGACAAGGCTTTATATTGTGATCCTGTTTATTTAACTTCTATGCAGAGTACATCATATGAAATGCCAGGCTGGATGAATCGCAAGCTAGAGTCAAGATTGCTGAGAGAAATATCAACAACCTCAGAGATGCAGATGATTCCACCCTAATGGTAGAAAGTGAAGATGAACTAGAGAGCCTCTTAATGGAGGTGAAAGAGGTGAATGAAAAAGCTGGCTTAAAACTCAGCATTCAAAAAACTAAGATCATGGCACCTGGTCCCATCACTTCATGGCAAATAGATGGGTAAACAATGGAAACAGTGACAGATTTTATTTTCTTGGGCTCCAAAATCACTGCAGATGGTGACTGCAGCCATGAAATTTGGAGAAAGCAATGGCACCCCACTCCAGTACTCTTGCCTGGAAAATCCCATGGATGGAGGAGCCTGGTAGGCTGTAGTCCACGGGGTCGCGAAGAGTCGGACACGACTGAGCAACTTCCCTTTCACTTTTCACTTTCATGCATTGGAGAAGGAAATGGCAATGCACTCCAGTGTTCTTGCCTGGAGAATCCCAGGGACAGGAGAGCCTGGTGGGCTTCCGTCTATGGGGTCGCACAGAGTCGGACACGACTGAAGCGACTTAGCAGCAGCAGCAGCAGCGGCCATGAAATTAAAAGACACTTGCTCCTTGGAAGAAAAGCTATGACAAACCTACACGGCACATTAAAAAGCAAAGACACCACATTGGTAACAAAGGTCCATATAGTCTAACCTATGGTTTTTCCAATAATCATTACAGATATGAAAGTTGGACCTCAAAGAAGGCTGAGTGCCAAAGATTTGATGCTTTTGAATTATGGGGCTAGAGAAGACTCCCCAGAGTCCCTTGGATTGCAAGGAGATCAAACCAGTCAATCCTAAAGAAAATCAGGCCTGAATATTCATTGGAAGGGCTGCTGCTGAAGCTGAAACTCTAATACTTTGGCCACCTGATGCAAAGAGTTGACTCAATGGAAAAGACCCTGATGCTGGGAAAGATTGAAAGCAAAAGGAGAATAGGGTGGCAGATGATGAAATGGTTAGATAGCATCACCAACTCAATGGACATGAATTTGAGCAAACTCTAGGGGATAGTGAAGGACAGGGAAGCCTGGAGTGCTACAGTCCGTGTGGTTCTTAAGAGTTGGACATGAATGAGTGACTTAACAACAACAAATTCAATTACAATGGACTCTTCAGTGACCTTAGCTTAGTAGAACTTTGACTCTTCATGACAACTTCTTTCTTAAAATGCTCTACCCCTGGATTTGTATACTAAATATTCTGTTGATTTTCCTGTTACTTTCATCTCAGTGTTAGCTTTTTTTGCCCACGGATTTCAAAAGTTGGTGGTTTCATGCCACTTTTCTCATTCTACATTTCACTCTGAATGATCTCATCTACTTTCACAGTTTTAGTTGTTACAAAGATGCTGATGTAGCTGACATGGTTTTTTTTTTTCTTTTTTCTTTAGTGAAGTACAGTTTGGGCTAGCAGTGCTAAAGTGTCACCTGGAGTCTCTTTTCGGACGCCTAGCTATATACCAGACAGTTTCTTATTTTGGAGAAAGGGTTAATGCCACTTTTTTTATTGGCCTGTTTTTAAAGGAATTCAGCCTCATGGGATGCCAAGCTCTGGGCAGAAGATAAGGCAACTTGTCTGAACTTCCTGAGGATCTTTCCAAGTGAGAGTGTGACTAAACCCCAGTACCTATTCCTGAGGTTTTTGAGGTAGGAAGATCTACCGGGGTAAAGCAGAATTGTCTCCCAGCCAGGCTTTGTGGCAAAGAAGGGTGACAAGACTTCTAAAGAACTGCCATGGCCGTAAAGAGAGAAGATGCTATGAACTAGCTCTCACACTGCATCAGAAGAGAGAAAGGGACAAGGCAGGTTTTTGTCCCTTAAGTAGCCAATATGGAAACCCCAGCCTGTGATCCAAATCATTCTTTTTCTCACAGAACTCGTACATCCTGTAGGATGTTGTCTTGGATTCAAATTTCCAATCATCTGTTTAGTTTACCCCACTCTCAATTTCATTGTCATGGATTTATGCCAATCCCTCCTCATGTCTTTCCTGGAAGATTATAATGCAGTTGACCCTTGATCAACATGGATTTGAAGTATGTGGGTCCACTTATTTGCAGATTTTTTTTCAATAGTAAATATTAGTACTACATGGATCCCCTGTTGGTTGAATCTGTGCATAATGGAACTGTAGATAAGAGGAACCTCAGGCAAGAAGGAACCACAGGCATGGAAGACTGATTATAAGACATACTCAGATTTTGACTGTGTGGAAGGTTGGCTTGTATAAGGGTCAACTGTAGTCTCTTTACTGGGTTTCTACCTCAAAGTCTTACCCATTTATCAGAGCCATCTGCCTAAATATGCAAATATAATCAGATCACTTGTCTAAGATCATTTGATATCATTTCACCATCCACAGGCTAAATAAACTGCAAACTCCTTAACGTGCCCCCAAGTGGACTCCATTTTCTGAATCCTGTGTGTCTTTTTAACCTCAATTTTCTCACTCATGGTGCAGGAAAACCAAATTCTTTGTAGTTATCACTCATCCCATGCTATTTCTTGCTTTCAATCCCTTTGCTCCTGGTGTTTACCAAGTCTAGAATGCTCTGTGTGTGAGTGCTAAGTCACGTCAGTTGTGTCCAACTCTTTGCAACTCCATGGACTGTAGCCCACCAGGCTCCTCTGGCCATGGGATTTCCCAGGCAAGAATACTAGAGTGGGTTGCCATTCCCTTCTCCCGTGGATCTTCCTGACCCAGGGATCCAACCCGAGTCTCTTAAGTCTTCTGCACTGGCAGGCAGGTTCTTTACCACTAGTGCCACCTGGGAAGCCCCAGAATGCTCTACATCTTTTATTTTGCTCTTAATTGGCTGTTAAGTCTTAGCTTGGGAATCACCAAATGTCACTTCCTGACCTATATTCTCTTTAACTGGTGCATTTATCTTCATAGTTATTTTCAACATCCCCTTCTCATTAATCAGTCATTATTCAGTACTTTGTAGGAATTCTCAGTGTCATAGCTTGGAAGTCCCATCCTGATAGTTATCACAGATGTTAAGGCAAAACAAGTGTTAACACATTATTGGGAAGATTCTGAAAGGACACCTACAAAAATACCTTAGGAACCCTGAAGAAGCAAAGCAGGTCTTAGCTTTATTTTTTCCAAGTTTTACTCATTTTCTATTATTATTCATTTCTCCCTGACAAGATATGTATCCTCTGATAATTATTATTTTATGAAGATTCTTCACATGGTATTAATAGGACCTAGTTATGTGTTTAAGAGGTATTTTCCTTTGTGATTTTTGTATTTCTAGTTCTCAAAGTAACTAGGGAATGCTTCTTATGATGGGTGGGCCCACATAGGTTAGTCACAAAGCAGAAGTTTTAGAATTCAATTAACAGTTAAGTCGCTCAGTTGTGTCCAACTCTTTGCGACCCCATGAATTGCAGCACACCAGGCCTCCCTGTCCATCACCATCTCCTGGAGTTCACTCAAACTCACATCCATTGAGTCAGTGATGCCATCCAGCCATCTCATCTTCTGTTGTCCCCTTCTCCTCCTGACCCCAATCCCTCCCAGCATCCCAGAATCTTTTCCAATGGGTCAACTCTTTGCATGAGGTGGCCAAAGTACTGGAGTTTCAGCTTTAGCATCATTCCTTCCAAAGAAATCCCAGGGCTGATCTCCTTCAGAATGGACTGGCTGGATCTTCTTGCAGTCCAAGGGACTCTCAAGAGTCTTCTCCAACACCACAGTTCAAAAGCATCAATTTTTCAGCGCTCAGCCTTCTTCACAGACTCGCCCTCAAATACTCATTCTGCCATATACTGTGTAACTCTGGAACTTAATCTCTCTGAAACTTAATTTCCCATCTCTAAAATGAAAATAATAATAATAATAATACCAACCATGTAGGGTTATTGTAAGGACTAAGTGAACTAAAATGTATAAAGCACACATTTATTATAAAACATATAAACCTCAATAAAGGTCAACCTTGCAGTGCTCTTTGAAGGATGAAGAGAATTGAGATTGGTTGGAGGAACTGCAGGTAAGGAGAAAGCTAAGCCTGCAAAAAGAGAATACATTTTCCTTGGAGTGAACCTGATGATTTGCCTTTCACTGCAATGAAGCAGGAGTGACTTAGGGTGACAGTGGCATGAATAGCTGAAAACAAATTCCCCTCCCCCAAAATATTGCTGCAGTTTATGTCAAAGAGTGTTTTGCCTGTGTTTTCCTCTAGGAGTTTTTAGTATCCAGTCTTCAATCCATTTTGAGTTTATTTCTGTATATGATGTTATTTTTTTGGGCTCCAAAATCACTGCAGATGGTGACTGCAGCCATGAAATTAAAAGACGCTTACTCCTTGGAAGAAAAGTTATGACTAACCTAGATAGTATATTGAAAAGCAGAGACATTACATTGCTTACAAAGGTCCGTCTAGTCAAGGCTATGGTTTTTCCAGTGGGCATGTATGGATGTGAGAGTTGGACTGTGAAGAAGGCTGAGCGCCAAAGAATTGATGCTTTGGAACTGTGGTGTTGGAGAAGGCTCTTGAGAGTCCCTTGGACTGCAAGGAGATCCAACCAGTCCATTCTAAAGGAGATCAGCCCTGGGTGTTCTTTGGAAAGAATGATGCTAAAGCTGAAACTCCAGTACTTTGGCCACCTCATGCGAAGAGTTGACTCATTGGAAAAGACTCTGATGCTGGGAGGGATTGGAGTCAGGAGGAGAAGGGGACAACAGAAGATGAGATGGCTGGATGGCATCACTGACTTGATGGATGTGAGTTTGAGTGAACTCCGGGAGATGGTGATGGACAGGGAGGCCTGGTGTGCTGCAATTCATGGGGTTGCAAAGAGTCAGACACGACTGAGCGACTGAACTAAACTGAACTGAATGATGTTAGATAATGTTCTAATTTCATTGTTTTACATGTAGCTGCTCAGCTTCTATTTTCATTCTTTTATGTAATAGCTGTCTAGTTTTCCCAATGTGACTTATTGAACAGACTGTCTTTTCTCCATTACATATTCTTGCTTTCTTTATTATAGATTAATTGACCATGAGTATGTGGGTTTATTTCTGGTTTTCTATTGTTTTCCATTGATATATGTGTCTGTCTTTGGTGTTTTCATACAAATTTTTAATATATTTTATGTTTAATACACTATTTTTATAATAGGGAAAAATTATAAATCATAACAGGGACAAGAATAGTAGAATAGATCAACATAATGTGGAATAGCAATATATTCCATATGAAGTACTGTATAGCACTTTAAATGAATGAATAAGAGCCATGCATATTAACATAAATATAAAGTTACAAAGAAAGTTATAAAGGATGCATTCAACATGATACCATATATGTAACATTAAAACCATATAAAATATTGCTATATATTAATTTTTTTTAGATTCTGACTCTTCTACTTATGTGTGTGTATGCTAAGTCGCTTCAGTCATGTCTGACCCTGTGACCCTATGAACTGTAGCCCACCAGGTTCCTCTGTCCATGGGATTCTCCAGGCAAAAACACTGGAGTGGGTTGCCATTTTCTTCTCCAGGGGATCTTCCTGACCCAGGGATCGAATCTGTGTCTGTTACATCTCCTGCATTGGCAGGCGTGTTCTTTACCACTAGTCTTGGGCACATTACTAAACTTTTCTGAGTTTCAGTTTCCTCATCAATAAAATGGAAATGACAGTGATACTTATCCTATAGGATGGAGAGATCATATGACTAAACACATAGAAAGTGCTTAGAATAATGTTGGACACATTGTAAGAAATATTTGTATTATTTACTATTATTACTATTGCTGATATATAGAAAAATTTCTACAGAAATAACTCTCACCAACCTATCTCCATTGTGGTGGCCTGCACAAAATATTTCACATCTATAAATAATATTTTATTTCTCAAAAATTTGAACCTACCATGATGAAATCTCAGCGGGGATACATGGATATTGCAGAGACATATTCTCCCAGCAGTCTATGCTAACACTTGTGACACCCTCCAATGTTGCTAAAGATAGAGGCCAACTCCCAGACTTGCCTGTTTTCTGGGGCTATGCCTTGAGATGACTTTATGTCCCCCTTCTTACTTTCTAGGAAAGTGAGAAGCAATTATTTATGTTTGGCTTAACAGCAAATAAAGAACCAGGGACTATTTTGAGTGACAGATTTCCAGTTTAGTGGAATTAATCTAAACTGGAAAAAAAGTAAGATTCATATGTTAATTATAGGAACAATGGGACATATATTACCCTATTATTAAAAGAACATTCTCTAAACTCCATCTCTGGGTCTCATTCCTTGGGACAGATGTTGAACTCATGGTGATGTGTAAGACTATTCAGAAGTGGATGTTGTGAGATGGCAAATTGACAGAGAAATGCTATCCTAAATTGGGACTATATCTGAGGAAGTTTATAGTACTCTTGCTATAATGAGAATCCTTTTGGTTAAGAGTATCAGTGCTCCTCTTGGTTGGGCTTGAAACATTGGCTTTTGGAAATCCTTTAAAGAAAAGGTGAACTCATGAGTTGATGGGAGAGATTTGGTCAAATACTAATATTTGAACTGAATCCCTCATCTGCCAAGTTATTAACTGATTCCCCATTCTCCTCAGGGCTGTATAGAACCTGCCTCATTTGTAGAAGAGGATCTTGGGACTAAAGAGATCAAGGCCCTGGGGAATAGGCCAAAAGCTTGGGAAGTGGGAGGTTCACCAGAAACAGACTCCTCACATGTGTGCAGGGCCTGCTCTGAGCCCTGTTTACCCTTCAGTCCTGATCAGTGACCAACACCAGTCACTGATCCAGCCACCATGAAAGGATGACCACGGTCAACAGACATAGGCTTGGTTGGCAGATGGCTCAGCCTCGTGACCATTCCCAAGCCCTTTCCAAGGGGCCCACAGATATCTTGTTGTTGCAATCCTAGGGAAGGACCTGGATCATAGTGGAGAGACAGGTAGTCAGGGCACAACTTAGAGAAGCTTCCTACACAGTCTCCCTACCCATATTAGCATCCCTCTTCTCCAGATGGCATGATTCATTTCTGCTCCTTCCTAGAGTAAAAGTTATTAAAGCAAAAATAAACAAATTAGACTAATTAAATTTAAAAGCTGCTGTGGTTATTTCTAGTTCTAGGCCTTATGAAACTAGAAGCTTCCACTTCTTATCCTGTAGGATTCTGAGTTCTGGAACCCTGCCACTATGCAATTCATAGAGCCTCCCAAGTGGAAGGGACTAGAGATCTCCAGCCTCCTGCCCTCACTGAGCTCCCAGCCAACAACAGGCCAGGCATGTGAGTATGCCAACTTACAAGTGGATCCTCCAGGCCCTAGGAAGCCTCAGTTGATGCCACATGGAACAGATACAAGTCTTCCCCACCAAGCCCTGCCCAAATTGCAGTTTCATGAGTTATGTAAGTGATTGTTGTTTGAAGTCACTGGATTTGTCATAGTTTGTTACACATCTAAGTTTCCTTTCCCTCTAAATGTTTTTCCATGGGTCTATACATTCTTTAATGGCTAATTTTCTGGTTTTAAGAATAGAGCCAATTCTTACTAGTAGTACATACATCATGCCTGATTTCTCCAACAGATTCCTCATTATAGTAAGAGCCTTCTGTGGATCTTTCAAACTAGATAAGTGACTTAACACTGAATAAGACATTTCTTTCTTTTTAAGGTGGATTTAGCATGAGGTTACATGCGTTCCTGGAATTTGTTGAATGAAAACAATACATCTCAGGCTCATTATGCTTTCATTAAATAAGTTGAGTTCTCTCTGAACTAAGTAACATTTTTACTTTATACTTTGTCTAATGCTTAGAAACTTCCAAAGTTCTTTTTTTGTAGTATGTGTCTAGGAAATAGAGAAGACGCAAATATCCACCTCAACTAGAGAGAAATAGGACTTGAATGGAATGGCAGTTGGCGAGTTTAAAAGGGAAGAATGGTTATTCTCCTCTGCTTTTACCTACCTCTTCCAACAAATTCACATAATGCCTTTCCTTTACCTCCATCTCTTGATAAGACGATGAGGAAAAGTATACAAAAGATGAGAGGAGAGGGGAAAGGATATCCCAGAGGGCTTATGTACATTTTTATAGTACTTTAAATTTTCTGAAATGTAGGCTTCCTGTGAAGTAGATAGTGGAACCCTCATTTTGGGGCCTGTGAAAATTAGTGAATTGCATGGTATCATGCACTTCGTGACAGCATATATTGTGGAATCTGAGTATACCTAGGGATTATTTCATTGATCTTAATATCATGCCTTTACAGTGGGGAGGATGACCAAGACCAGCCACCATTAGGGCCCTGAGGAAGATGTCCAAGTATGCAGAGACTGGCCTTCCCAAGTCAACACTCAGCCTGCCTTCTTGGAAGTTCCTTATCTCATACACTGATGTTTCCTCTTCCATCTCCCCCTGAGACCACACTTCCATCTTCTGCCTTAACCCTTCCAGGGTTTAGCAGTGTGGTTTAAAGAGGAGCTCAGAGACCCCCCAACTCTTTCATGGAGAGAGGGGATGGGGTGAGGGAGACAGGACCAGTGCCTGGTCATGAAACACAGTGTATCTTCTTTATGTTCATTTGTTTTGTTGCTTAATGGAAGAGTGGAGAGCTGATTACTCGGAGGTACAGAACTTCCCTTTACCTCTCGTCTGCTCTCAAACCTTCATGATACAAGAAGAACAAAAAGAAAGCTGCTTAACACATGACCATGCCCTTGTCCATACTGCCTTTTCCTTTTATTCACACCAGAAAAGTAGAATTAAATATTTCCTTGTTAAAAAGAAAAAAAAAAATTGGGAACATTGCTCCCTTTTGGAATGTCAGA
Organism: Bos taurus; assembly: GCF_002263795.3. Taxonomy (NCBI): domain Eukaryota; kingdom Metazoa; phylum Chordata; class Mammalia; order Artiodactyla; family Bovidae; genus Bos; species Bos taurus. The sequence continues at coordinate 40,529,126 of NC_037343.1, read as the reverse complement.
GCCGAAGTCAGTGTGGAGGCGTGGAGGCCAGCAGTTTCAGATTCTGCTATGCAGTGCCCTCACGCTCTGTGCAAGGGAAGCTACACAGACTTTTCGGCTTAGGTTTTAAAAGCTATGTAGACAGTTTCTGCCACTTCAACCAGTTTCTGCTTCGTCCCTTTGATATATCATGGCTTTGTATGAGATTTTATTGATAACAGGCTATCAGCGCTTTTTAAAAAGCATAAAACACCACCTATCTGCTCCAATCACCTTCTTTTGCAGGGGGCAAAGTTGTTCTGTTTTGCTGACTTTAAAATGTTGACTCTTTAAAAAATTAGTTGCTTTTTCTATAGCTATACAAAGTTCTTAATATTTCTTTGGCAATGGAATGTAATGGAATTTTATGACTGTATTAAAAAAAAGCTACCTTTGCTCAGAAATTCTCTACCATCCAGCACCCTAATTATTTGACTAAATAAATGGATTGCCCAGGAACCTTGATGCAATGGAAGCAGAGTCAGAACAGAAGCCTCTTAACCAACTTTTTAGTGCCTTGCAGTCCTCCCCTAACTCAAACACTTCATGTTGTGTGATTTATTTGCCAAGAGGAAGTGGGGGCGGGTTGCTAGGATAACAGAAGCTGACTGACCTTGAATTTCACCCTCCCAGTGAGTAAGCCAACTCAGTGGCTTTACCACCTCTGTCATCATTTCTGCTTCACAGCAGGCTCATTGTGAGTAGAAAGCACAGGACTCTCTATTGACTATGCTCCATGCAGAGCCATGTGGGCCACACCGAGACGCCTCAGTCAGCATCCAGCAGCCTGCAGGCCTACAGAAAGTAGACTCACCATGCTGGGAACATCTTCCTTCAAGCCCATCACATCTCCCAAACTTTGAGACAATATATCCCTAAGATGTCAACAAGTGTATTACTTAAAAAATGTGAATGAGTAGAAATATATGCAAAGGCCTTGACTTTGATATCACTTCCAAGTGAGATCTCCCTGCCTTCCCAACCCTAAATGACTCTGAAATGATATAATGCTCTTATCTGTTTTGATCAGGTTGACCCTTTTTATTTACAGTCTTCTGGTTTTTGTTTTGTGGTTGTGCCCTAAAACCACAGAATGGAAAGTTTCTTGAAAACTGGGATCAGATTATATGAATCTGAGGTTTCCAAACTTCAAAATAGGACCTATACATAAAAAATATGCACATAAAGCTTAGACAGTGTATTAGAATCAGGGACTGTCCAGGAAAACGTAGCACTGTAGCAATTGGTAAATATATATAGCAGGATACTGTATGTTTAACAGGCTCCTAAATCCCCAAGGAAGAAAAAAATTAGACCCAGTCTGCACAGACTCCATGACCTAGAGACATAATATGCTGGCCAAGTATGTATATATATATATATATATATATATATAAAATGATGAGTTCATTGATAAGAAGCAGAATAATACAATTTTTCAGTTAATGGAATGATGACATCCTTAACAATGCAATCCAAAAAAAGACACTGTAGAACACTGTGATAAGGACTAGGCATCCTGAGGAATGTGATTCAAGGAGAACGTTCAACCAGATCAGATCAGTCACTCAGTCGTGTCCAACTCTTTGCGACCCCATGAATTTCAGCACACCAGGCCTTCTTGTCCATCACCAACTCCCAGAGTTCACTGAGACTCACGTCCATCGAATCAGTGATGCCATCTAGCCATCTCATCCTCTGTTGTCCCCTTCTCCTCTTGCCCCCAATCCCTCCCAGCATCAGAGTCTTTTCCAATGAGTCAACTCTTCGCATGAGGTGGCCAAAGTACTGGAGTTTCAGCTTTAGCAGCAGTCCTTCCAAAGAAATCCCAGGGCTGATCTCCTTCAGAATGGACTGGTTGGATCTCCTTGCAGTCCAAGGGGCTCTCAAGAGTCTTCTCCAACACCACAGTTCAAAAGCATCAATTCTTTGGCGCTCAGCCTTCTTCACAGTCCAACTCTCACATCCATACATGACCACTGGAAAAACCATAGCCTTGACTAGATGAACCTTTGTTGGCAAAGTAATGTTTCTGCTTTTGAATATGCTCTCTAGGTTGGTCATAACTTTTCTTCCAAGGAGTAAGCGTCTTTTAATTTCATGGCTGCAGTCACCATCTGCAGTGATTTTGGAGCCCAGAAGAATAAAATCTGACACTGTTTCCACTGTTTCCCCATCTATTTCCCATGAAGTGATGGGACTGGATGCCATGATCTTCATTTTCTGAATGTTGAGCTTTAAGCCAACTTTTTCTTTCTCCACTTTCACTATCATCAAGAGGCTTTTTAGTTCCTCTTCACTTTCTGCCATAAGGGTGGTGTCATCTGCATATCTGAGGTTATTGATATTTCTCCAGGCAATCTTGATTCCAGCTTGTGCTTCTTCCAGCCCAGCGTTTCTCATGATGTACTCTGCATATAAGGTAAATAAGCAGGGTGACAATACATAGCCTTGACGTACTCCTTTTCCTATTTGGAACCAGTCTGTTGTTCCATGTCCAGTTCTAACTGTTGCTTCCCGACCTGCATACAAATTTCTCAAGAGGCAGATCAGGTGGTCTGGTATTCCCATCTCTTTCAGAATTTTCCACAGTTTATTGTGATCCACACAGTCAAAGGCTTTGGCATAGTCAATAAAGCAGAAATATATGTTTTTCTGGAACTCTCTTGCTTTCAAACTAAAGCTGAAACACAGTTCCAGACAGAGGGAATAGAGCCAAATGTACAGCCAGAGTGAAGAAGTTGTTTGTTGTCTGGAAAAGGGCTTTGAAATGGAGCAAAGTTTTTGGATAACCATTTAAAATCACCTGGTCAGAATGCTGAGAGCAAGAAAACAGCACTGGCTGTAGTTTTGAGTGATTTGAAGAAGGTTTCTGCTCAAGGCAAGCAGAGGTGGAAATTTGTAGGTTTTAACTCAGGTCTTTGGAGAAGGCAATGGCACCCCACTCCAGTACTCTTGCCTGGAAAATTCCATGGATGGAGGAGCCTGGTAGGCTGCAGTCCATGGGGTCGCTAGGAGTCGGACACGACTGAGTGACTTCACTTTCACTTTTCACTTTCATGCATTGGAGAAGGAAATGGCAACCCACTCCAGTGTTCTTGCCTGGAGAATTCCAGGGACAGGGGAGCCTGGTGGGCTGCCATCTCTGGGGTCGCACAGAGCCGGACATGACTGAAGCGACTTAGCAGCAGCAGCAGCAACTCAGGTCTTGGGTTAGCCAAATTTGTCTGTTTTGTCATTTGACAGTAATGGTGACACTGACCTCAGTTGTTAAGGGGAGAAACTCATAATTCCCCTGGTTCAGAGTAGGTTAAGGAAAATGGCAAGGAAGCATCAGAAGGTTCACATTCCTGGTGGAACAGCAGTGTCTGATGGCATTTTAACCCTCCCCCGCCGCCCCTTTCAACCTAGAACTAGATGGATGGACAGAGAAATTGCAATGGAATATCTAAGAATTCCAAGAGCAATATCTAAGAACAATCTATCTGACTAATGAAAGATCAAGATAAGGCTTCCCGGGAGGCTCAGTGGTGAAGAATTCACCTGCCAATGCAGGAGACACAGGTTCAATCCTTGATCTGGGAGGATCTCACAAGCCTTGAAGTAACTAGCCCTGTCCAAGTGCCACAACTATTGAGCCTGTGCTCTAGAGCCCGGGAGCTGCAATTACTGAGCCACGTGCTGCAACTCCTGAAGTCTTGGCACCCTAGGGCCTGTGCTCCGCACAAGAAAAGCCACTGCAGTAAGCCCATGCACAGCAATTGGAGAGTAGCTCCTGCTCGCAGCAACTAGAGAAAGACCATGCACAGTCCCAAAGACCCAGAACAGCCAAAAATAAATAAATTAAATTAAATTACAAAGGAAAAAATGATCAAGATGTGTTTCATGGAGGCTTGAACCAGAAAATTGGTGAAAAAGTAGTTTGATCTAGACCTACTTCTTGCACTCTTTTTCCTTTCTCCTTAAGAATGTTTTACAAAGGTAGTGTGGTAAGTGCTAATTGAGTAGTACAAGGAGTATTTATTTACTCTAGAAAGTTCAAAGGAGCAGAGGTCACAGTGGGCCAGAGCAACTGGGGAAATAGTGACTAGAACTTGGACTTGTCGGATGGGTGGGATTCAGAGTAAGTGGAAGTAGAGAGAAAGGAGAGGCTTGTTGGGTAGAGGGAGATGCCAAGTACAAAGTAAGCAGAAAGCACAAGGCCACCATGACTTGTTGCTTTAACAGATGAAAAAATTGAGGCTTAGAGACACTAAGGAACTTGACCAAGGATATATAGCTCCTGAATTACTCTATAGGGAACTAAAGTAAAGCTGTGCTGTGCTGTGCTTAGTTGCTCAGTCATGTCCGACTCTGTGACCCCATGGACTATGTAGCCCACCAGGCTCCCCTGTCCATAGGGATTCTCCAGACAAGAATACTGACTGGAGTGGGTTGCCATGCCCTCCTCCAGGGGATCTTCCCAACCCAGGGATCGAACACAGGTCTCTTGCATTGCAGGTGGATTCTTTACCATCTGAGATACCAGGGAAGCCCGTAAAGCTACTTAATACCAAAGTCCACATTCCTTCCTCCAGACTCCAGGTTCACAAAGCTGATAGACATGTAAACAACTGTAACATAACACATGTTTTTGAATTGAATGTCATTTCAATACCTTTCATTTTCATTTAGTTATACTTGTCCTGACATGTCAAAAAAAGAAACAGCATTACTTTAGTAGAGAAATGCTTATTTTGTGAATAACTCAATAACTCATATGGTGCGTTAACTCCCATTAACTCAACACATTAACTCCTATGGTAGAGAGAGTCTTCCAAGAGGAATAATGGTAAAATTATGTGGTCCAAAGAACAAACTGGTGATTTTCTGAGGATGAAGTTATGACAAAATAGAAAGAGAGGGACAGAGATAGAGAATAGAAACTTCCAGATAGGAAAAGGAGTACATCAAGGCTGCATATCGTCACCCTGCTTATTTAACTTATATGCAGTTATCAATGCTGGGCTGGATGAAGCACCAGCTGGAATCAAGATTTCCAGGAGAAATATCAATAACCTCAGATATGCAGATGACACCATCATCCTTCTAGCAGAAAGTGAAAAAGAATTAAAGAGCCTCTTGATGAAAGTGAAAGAGGAGAGTGAAAAAGTTGGCTTGAAGCTCAACATTCAGAAAACGAAGATCATGGCATCTGGTCCCATCACTTCATGGCAAATAGATGGGGAAACAGTGGAAACAGTAGTTGACTTTATTTTTGGGGGCTCCAAAATCACAGTCATGAAATTAAAAGATGCTTACTCCTTGGAAGGAAAGTTATGACCAACCTAGTTAGCATATTCAAAAGCAGAGACATTACTTTGCCAGCAAAGGTCCATCTAGTCAAGGCTATGGTTTTTTCAGTAGTCATGTATGGATGTGAGAGTTGGACTATAAAGAAAGCTGAGTGCCGAAGAATTGATGCTTTTGAACTGTGGTGTTGGGAAAGACTCTTGAGAGCCCCTTGGACTGCAAGGAGATCCAACCAGTCCATTCTAAAGGAGATCAGTCCTGGGTGTTCATTGGAAGGACTGATGCTAAAGCTGAAACTCCAATACTTTGGCCACCTCATGCAAAGAGCTGACTCATTTGAAAAGACCCTGATGCTGGGAAAGATTGAGGGCAGGAGGAGAAGGGGGCAACAGAGGATGAGATGGCTGGATGACATCACCGACTTGATGGGCATGAGTTTGGGTAAACTCTGGGAGTTGGTGATGGACAGGGAGGCCTGGCGTGCAGCAGTCCATGGGGTCACAAAGAGATGGACACAACTGAGAGACTGAACTGAACTGAACTGACTGAAAGAAAGGCGAGGTGGAACTGTTTAGCTCAAGGAATGAAACTGGGTCCTTTTCGTGATGTGGATAAAACTAAACTCTGTCATACAGAGTGAAATCAGTCAGAAAGAGAAAGACAAATATCATATATTAACACATATATGTGAAATCTAGAAAAATGGTACAAACGAACCTATTTGCAGAGCAGTAATAGAAACGCAGATCCAGAGAACAGACGTGTGGACACAGTGAGGTTAAGGGGAGGGTAGGACAAACTGGGAGAGTAGCATTGACATATATGCACTGGAAGTGTTAGTCCCTCGGTCCTGTCAGACTCATCTGTGACCCCATGGACTGTGGCCCTCCAGGATCCTCTGGATTTCCCAGGTAAGAATCCTGGACTAGGTAGCGGTTCCCTTCTCCAGGAGATCTTCCTGACCCAGAGATTGAATCCTGGTCTCCTGCATTTCAGGCAGATTCTTTACCATCTGAGCCAGCATATATACACTGTGCTGTGCTTAGTTGCTCAGTCGTGTCTGACTCATTGCGACTTCATGGATCGTAGCCTGCCAGGCTCCTCTTTCCATAGGGATTCTCCAGGCAAGAATACTGGAGTGGGTTGCCATCCCCTCCTCCAGGGGATCTTCCCAACCAGGGATCAAACCCAGGTCTCCCACACTGCAGGTAGGTTCTTTACCTTCTGCGCCATCAGGGGAGCCCATGTGTAAAATAGATAGTTGATGGGAACCTGCTATAAAGCACAGGAAACTCAGCAAGGTGTTCTGTGACAATCTAGAGGGGTGGGAGAGGTGCTCAAGAAGGAGGGAATACATGTAACTGATCAACATTGTTATACAGCAGAAACTAACACAACATTATACAGCAGTTATACTCCAATAATAGAATTTTTTAAATGTTCTGAATTAAGCTGATAATCCTTTTCTGCTCAGAAATACTTCAGGTTTTTAGAAATAAAAGTTTTTGTCAAAAGCAGTTTAACACTGGTGTTTGTGAGGTATGTGTTCCTCTTCAATGTTTCAAATCTAGACAAATAGACTACCCAGAAAGGATTACTATTGACCTTGGTGAGTGCAGGATCTAAGTTACTCTCACCATCTGGTCTTCTATCCTTTGTGGAATAAAGTGGTGAATCAGCAACTCAAGCAAGTAGGCAATGTACAGTAGGAAAGATTAACCTTCTCATTTAAAACTACCATTGCAAAGTCTGTGTGCCCCTGTCTTCAGCTAGCTTGCTAGGCTAAGCCTCTTGACAACTGACTTGGTAGTTGACTGATTAACTGCTTAATGATCCATGAACTAAAGGGAATTATCAATTCAATTCTCTGCCTGTGCCTACTTAGATAAATAAATAAAAGATACTAGGCAGTTGACAAAGACAAAATATCTTTAGGATAGCTGCCATTGCCCAGGGAAAGGAGTACAAGTAGCTGTACTTGTACTGTCCAGTACTGTACAGTCATGTCCAACTCTTTGCAACTCCATAGACTGTAACCCACCAGGCTCCTCTGTCCATGGGATTCTCCAGGCAAGAATAGTGGAGTGGGTTGCCATCCCCTCCTCCAGGGGATCTTCCCAACCCAGGATCTCAGGTCTCCTGCATTGCAGGCAGATTCTTTATTATCTGAGCCATTAGGCAGGCCTGCTATCTCTACTGATAGCTAGTAGAGTAACTGGCTATTTGATTCTTCTGCTACTTTTGAGATAGAGAAGTCCTTGGGCAGTTTCTGGCAGAGCCCTTACCACACTATATTGAAACTGTCTGTGTATAGTTTTGCCATCCTCAATAGGCTGAATCCTTGGAGGCAGTGACTATATTTAATCCTTACTTATATTCCTACTTCCTTGTGTGTGTGCCCATCCAATGTTGAGTGAGTAAAATAGGCAGATGGATGGAGACAAATTACCACACTCCTCATGGATAAACAGCTCAAACCTGGCAGTGGAAAGTTTCACAGTAACCTGGCAGTGGGAGAAAATTAACCCTGCAAAGAATTAATTTTCATGAGGCATCTCAGGAAAACTGACCAAGGAATGTGTTTTGGCAATCAATGGTTAATCTATTGAGAAACTTGTTTTCAAGGAAGGCAAGTCACAAGTGAGGGTGTTTACAGCTTTTTTGCTTTTAATTTTAAATAACAGTGCTGCAGAATGCACTGAGCTCTGGGATGGTAATAACACAGAAAAGGCCTGGGAGGATCCCCTCCAGACATCTGGAGCATCTGCCCTTTGACTAGTTAATTTTTCAGACCATCTGGAGTGCTTTTAAAATACTGTCTCCTGGAACAGTATTCTGAACTTTCTCTTCTCTTTTGTTCTACAAGTGTTCTGTCTCTTTCCCCTCCCTGCTCCCTCCATCCCATTCCTGTGTTCTTACATCTAAAGTTCCTAGACCCAATTATTGCCTTTGTCTTCATTGCCTTGGAGGAGGAATGGGACAGGGTAGAAAGCCAAAGTATCCCGAGAGCTATTTCTTAGCTTTGTTTCTAAAATCCTCAGCTCTGCAAGGGAAACAGATAGTTATGGGTTCATCTAAAATGTATGAGGAACAGGACTGGAGAATAACATTCCCTCTAGTACAAGAAAAAGCTTCTCCAGGCTGGGGAGATGTATGGCAGGGATCCCTCTGGGATCTAATGCCTGATGGTCTATGATACAGCTGATATAATAATAATGGAAATAAAGTACACAATAAATGCACTGTGCTTGAAATCATCCTGAAACCATCCCCTCTCTCTGGGTCTGTGAAAAAATCATCTTCCACCAAACTGGTCCCTGGTGCCAAAAAGATTGGGGTGGGCTTCCCTGGTGGCTTACCAGTAAAGAATCCGCCTCCAAGGCAGAAGATGCTGGTCCAATTCCCGGGTCAGGAAGATCCCCTAGAGAAGGACATGACAACTCATTCCAGTATTCTTGTCTGGAAAATCCCATGGACAGAGGATCCTGGTGGCTACAGTCCATGGGGTCGCAAAGAGTCAGACATGACTTAGTAACTAAACAACTACAGCAACAAGTGGGTAGACCCCAGAGAGAGAGGTCTGATACTCTGCCTTCTGGGAAGAGACCCAGAGAGAAGGCAAGACCCCTGGCAGATTTAGGGGAGTAGAGAGAATCTACACCTTGCAGGAAAAAAAGCAGAGCCAGAGAACAGGACTTAAGAAGTGGTGGATCAAGGCAAGAGAACGCCATAGTTCTTAGGACAATCTGTTGGCAGAAACATGATTCACAACGGGGCCCAGAATATATGAGGAAATTTGCCAGCCTTTACATAAGAGGAAGTGAAAGTTCAACAGACACTTGAATGGACTAAGAACTGAGGGACCAGGCTGAATCATGGAATCGCAGTAGAAACCTGTGGGACAAATGATGTTTTCCTGCAACTTGATGTCTGTCTTTATGTAAGTTTTTCAGGACTGATCTACATGTCTGCTGAAAGAGGGAAGGAACCTTAAACTGACGAGCTTAAGTTGTCTTTGCTACCATGTACTTGTGAACTTAAAAGGGAGCTCTAACCTCACCCATACATTTTTTTTTTCTCTAGAATTTCCCTTTGAATAACAGGAATAAGTCAGGTCTTTTTTTCCCTCCAAGAAGTCAAAACATGTTTTTAGCACTATGTAATGAATGACCAGGACACCTAATTTGTCATTCTATAGACATTATGTTTCATAAGCCAAGTATTGCATTGTCTAAGGCTCCAGCACAGTGCCATGTCCAGCTCCTAGAACAAAAACCACATCCACATTGGGTGAGATTTTAAATTCCTAGCACAAAATGATTTCTGAGAAAATGTAGTAGGCAGATTTGAGTTCCCAGTCTCTGTAAAACAATGTCACCAGGATTTAAGTTTCACTGTAATCTAATATTAATACCAAGTACCAACTATACTCATAAGAGTACTATTTCAAGTCACACTTAGTACTTCTTGGTAGTCTGCATTAAATCAAGACTATTCTCAACACATAAAGAAGTCATTTCTGAGATGTGCCCCTCCTGGGCCTCTCCCAAAAGTTATTTAGTAATGGAAAAGTATTCATCAACACCACAAAAATAAGATATGTGTGTGTGTGCACGCGTGTGCACTTAGTCGTGTCTGACTCTTTGTGATCCCACCAGGCTCCTCTGTCCCTGGGATTTCCCAGGCAAGAATACTGGAGTGGGTTGCCATTTTGTCATTTCCTATGCCAGGAGATCTTACTGACCCAGAGATCAAACCCAAGTCTCCTGCACTGGCAGGTAGATTCTTCACCACTTTGCCACCTGGGAAGCCTGTACAAAAATAAGATGGTATTATTCAAAATATAAGATGGTATTATTTTCGTAAAACTTTTTCTATAGTTTCTTAGTTATGTCTTCAAAATGATAAGAAATATGTGCAGTTAGATTTCCATTTCCAAATGGTCATTCCTGACTGGTACACATCATTTCTGCTCAAACAACTGACATGCTTCTATAAGTTGTCATTCATAAACATTTTTGATTCCAGGAAAACTTTTTTACTTAATACAAGCTACATTTCACAACAGCATGTCCTATAGTCACAAATTAATCCTTGATGACAAATAATGTCCTTTCACAGTTGACTATGTGTTATTTTTTGGGAAGGTACCAACAAAATTCCTATATTCCCATTATTGCCTTAAATTGTATTTGGTTGTCTCAGGTATACATTAGTTTGCAAATGAATTATGTAACCATCTTCGATTTTTTTTTTTAAAGGTGAAGTTTTACCTTGTTTGGTCGCTAATTCAAATTGACCCTAAAACAAAGTGTATATCACCAAAAATAAAAAAAGTTAACACACAAAGAGTTATGTATAGGAAAGCTGAATTTAGGAAGGCAAATCTTCTCATCCCAATGATATTGTAGGTTATGAGCAACTTGGCGCTCGTGGTAAAGAACCTGCCTGCCCATGAGGAGATGTAAGAGACATGGGTTCAATCCCTGGGTCAGAGAGACTCCCCTGGAGGAGGGAATGGCAAGTCACTCCAGTATTTTTGCCTGGAGAATCCCATGGAGAGAGAACTGTGGTGGGCTACAGTCCATGAGGTTGCCAACAGTTAGACATGACTGAAGCAACTCAGCATGCATGCTGTAAGACTAGAACTTCAGTTTTCTTGGTTCATTATATTACTTACACACATTTTTCTTTTTGTAAAGGCATGCATAAAACAAATGAATCATGCCAGTGTCTCTGTTACCCAGGATGTCTTCTCTAACTTCTATATGAACACTAAGCCTCATGGCTGAAGACATGTTTTAAGTATGGCAAGCAATTAATTAAAATACTAAAATGGGCCTAGTATTTCCAGATAGTTCAGGATTTTTAACATAAACCAGACATGGAGATTACTATTTAAATGAAATATAGTTGACTTACAATATTACATTAGCTTCAGGTAGACAACATAGTGATTCAATATTTTTATAGATTACACACCATAGAAAGTAGTTATAAAATATTGACTATATTCTCCATGACTTTATAATCCTGTGACATTTATTTTGTAACTGGTAGTTTGTATCTCTTAACTCCCTTCACCCATTTTTATCTCCTCCCCTACTTCTCTCCTCTCTGGCAAATCATCTAGGAATTCCACTCCTGGCTATTTAATCAGAAAAAAATGAAAACACTAATTCAAAAAGATACATGCACCCCAATGTTCACAGTAGCATTATTTACAAGAGACGTAGAGGATTCTAACATTAACTTGCCAGTCTTTCAATGACAATTAATTTTTAAAAATTGCTTTCACATATTGCAGGCAACAGTTTGTGGGCAATTAAATCTGCCTCTGGCTCTTGAGTCAACAGTTTACAATTTTCAAGTGGCTGGAGATCTTTGATTTAAGAGAAGAGTGCTTTTATTTTTTAAGATTCCAATGTAAGTTTTTGTTTTTCTCTCTGACTTCTTCCACTTAGCATAATGCTCTTCAGGTTCCATCCTTGTTGCCACAAATGGCAGGATTTCCTTCTTTTTATGGCTGAAGAGTATTCAATTGTGTGTATATGTGTGTGTAGAAATATATTTATCTGTTTTCTTTATCCCTTTATCTGTTGATGGATACTTGCGTCCATGTCTTAACTGTTGTGCACAATGCTGCAATGAATCGGGGGTACAGAAATCTTTTCTAAATAGTGATTTCATTTTCTTTGGAAATATACCCTAGAAGTAGAATTGTTGAATTGTATGGTAGTTTTATTTTTAATTTTTTGAGGGGTTTCCACACTATTAAACATAGTAGCTGTACCAATTTACATTCTCACCAACAATGCACAAGTGTCTCTTTTTCCTCCACATCCTTACTAACATTTGTTATTTCTTGTCTTTCCTGATAACAGCCATTCTAACAGGTATGCAGTGACACCTCATTGGGCTTTTGATTTGTATTTCTCTGATTATTAGTAGTGTTGCCCATCTTTTCATGTGTCCTCTTTTAGAAAAATGTTTATTTGGTTCCTTTGTTCATTTTTTAATCAGATTGTTTAATCTTTCAATTGAGTTGAGTTCTTTATATATTTTATGTATTAATTCCTTATCAGATACATGATTTTCAAATATTTTCCCAGTCCCATAGGGTGCCTTTTAATTTTGCAGATAGTTTCCTTTGCTGTCCAGAGGCTTTTTTAATATAGTTCCACTTGTTTGTTTTTGTTGCATTTGCTTTTGGTGTTAAATCTAAATAATCATTGCCAAGACTGCTATCAAGGAGTTTGTGTGTGAGTTCACCTGCTGTGTCTGACTTTTTGTGACTCCATGAACTGTAGCATGCCAGACTTCCCTGTTCTTCACTATCTCTTAGAGTTTGCTCAAACTCATGTCCATTGAGTCAGTAATGCTATCTAACCATCTCATCCTCTGCCACCCCCTTCTCCTTTTGCCTTCAATCTTTCCCAGCATCAGGGTCTTTCCCAATAAGTTGGCTCTTCACATCATGTGGGCAAAGTACTGAAGAGTCAGCTTCAGCATCAGTCCTTCCAATGAATATTAAGGGCTGATTTACTTTAGGATTGACAGGCTTCATCTCCTTGTAGTCCAAGGGGCTCTGAAGAGTCTTCTCTGGCATTACAATTTGAAAGCATCAGTTCTTTGGTGCTCAGCCTTTTTTATGGTCCAAGTCTCACATCTGTACATGACTGCTGGAGAAACCATAGCTTTCTATGCTTTTTTTTTATATGGACGTTTGTTGGCAAAGTGATAGCTTTGCTTTTTAATTTGCTGTCTAGGTTTGTCATAGCTTTCCTTCCAAGCCACATGCATCTTGTAATTTCAAGGCCACAGTCACTGTCCACAGTGATTTTGGAGCTCAAGAAAATAAAATTTTTCACTGTTTACACTTTTTCCCCTTTTAAAAAGCAGAGATATTACTTTGCCAACAAAGGTCCGTCTAGTCAAGGCTATGGTTTTTCCAGTGGTCATGTATGGATGTGAGAGTTGGACTGTGAAGAAAGCTGAGCACCGAAGAATTGATGCTTTTGAAGTGTGGTGTTGGAGAAGACTTTTGAGAGTCCCTTGGACTGCAAGGAGATCCAACCAGGCCATTCTAAAGGAGATCAGTCCTCAGTGTTCATTGAAAGGACTGATGCTAAAGCTGAAACTCCAATACTTTGGCCACCTCATGAGAAGAGTTGACTCATTGGAAAAGACCCTGATGCTGGGAGGGATTTTGGGGCAGGAGGAGAAGGGGACGGCAGAGGATGAGATGGGTGGATGGCATCACCGACTCGATAGACATGAGTTTGAGTGAACTCCGGGAGTTGGTGATAGACAGGGAGGCCTGGCATGCTGTGATTCATGGAGTCACAAAGAGTCGGACACGACTGTGTGACTGAACTGAACTGAACTGATGGGATTGAATGCCATGATCTTAAGTTTTTGAATGTTACGTTTTAAGCTAGCTTTTTCACTCTCCTCTTTCACCCTCATCAAGAGGCTCTTTAGTTCCTCTTCATTTTCTGGCATTAGAGTGGCGTCTGCATATCTGAGGTTGTTGATATTCTCCCAGCAATCTTGATTGCAGCTTATGATTCATCCAGCCTGACATTTTGCATGATGTACTCTGCATATAAGCTAAATAAACAGGGTGACAATATATAGCCTTGCCATACTCCTTTCCCAATTTTGAACCAGTCCAGTGTTCCATGTCCGGTTCTAATTGTTGCTTCTTGACCCACATATATATAGGTTTCTCAGGAGACAGATAGTCTGGTATTCCTCTCTTTAAGAATTTTCCAGTTTGTTGTTCTCCACACAGTCCAAGGCTTTAGCATAGTCAATGAAGCAGAAGTAGATGTTTTACTGGAATTCCTTTGCTTTCTCTATGATCCACCAAATGTTGGCAATTTGATCTCTGGTTTCTCTGCCTTTTCTAAATCCAGCTTGTACATCTGGAGGTTCTTGGTTCACATATTGCTGAACGCAGGTTGAAGGGCTTTGAGCATAACCTTACTAGCATGCAAAACAAGCACAATTGTCTGGTAGTTTGGACATTCTTTGGGACTGCCCTTCTTTGGCACTGGAATGAAAGCTAACCTTTTACAGTTCTGTGGCCACTGCTGAGTTTTTCAAATTTGCTGACGTATAGAATGCAGCACTTTAATAACATCATCTTTTAGGATTTGAAATAGCTCAGCTGGAATTCTATCACCTCCCCTAGCTTTGTTTGTAGTAATGCTTCCTAAGGCCCACTTGACTTCACACTCCAGGCTGTCTGGCTCTAGGTGAGTGACCACACCACAGGGGTTGCCCGGGTCATTAAGAACTTGTTTGTATAGTTGTTCTGTGTTTTCTTGCCATCTCTTCTTTCTTTATGCATTTATGAAGGAGCTTACTCCATTATATTTTCTTCTAAGAGTGTTGTGCTTTCAGGTCTTACACTCAAGTCTTTATCTCATTTTTAGTTGCTTTAAAAAAAAAATAAATGTAAGATAGAGAGAAGTGCTTTTCTTTCAGCTTTATTCTCCAGCTATTCAATTCACTACAAGGGTATCCTAGACATTTCAAAGGATACCAGGTTGCCAGAGGCGTTGCTTCCAAAAAATTTCGCAATAGTCCTTTTCCCCTCTCTGCTTCCTATTAGCAATAAGCACAACTCAGCTCACTGTGGTGAAGTGAGTGTGATGCCATGCCAAGTTCTTGTTTCATTGAGGCCCCTGGGTCACACCAAAGGTCACGTGATGGACTTTGGATAACTGGAAATGCTTCTTTTTGCAAGGACAGATGTGTCAGCTTTATGAACCCAGTCATAGAGAGGGCTGGGAGGTACTGCTCTTAGCAGGCCTTAGTTGGGGATGAGGCTGAGGCCATACTGTAGCTACTCATATGCCTTCCTGAAAAATATACTACCCTCTTCCTTTTTTGATTTTTCAGCAGTTTTCCATCACTGTCTTGAAAAACTTCCTAGCATGACATGTAAGTCCCACTTCCCAACCCAAATTGGCTGTTGATTTACCTTTGATGTGTCCTCTCCTATCTTTTCATCCTTCACTCTATGTACTAGTCAAAGGTGCAGCTTTCTGAACTATCACTGTTCCATGGCTTTGTACACAGTTTCTTCTGCTTTGAAAGCCTTTCTTTTTTGCCATATGTACACTGATAGGCTGACTACAACTTGTCGTTCAAAACTTTGTTCTATTAGCTCCTATTGATAAATTTACTTTCATCAGTTAGGTGTTACTGTATTTGCTTCTCTCAAAGACCTTGAAACTGTTCACTTTTTTGTTTTATTTTATTTTCACCCCCACAGACTGTGACTATCTTCTCCATATCTCTTTATCTGGTCAGATATACTGTGAGCTGCTGGAGGGTAAGAATGCTATCTTTTCTCTCTTTTCCAGTTTTAGCACAGTGATTCTAGATTAATTGTAGATCTTCCTAAATGTTGGTAAATGCTAAGAGTCTCCACAATTTTTCAACAAATCATTTAATAAATATTTGAGTATTAAATGCAAAACTCCCTCTTGGATATGATACAAAGGTAAATAAGACTCCTATTTTTCATCCTAGGGGATTAAAATCTTATAGCAATGTGCAGGCAGACAGACTTTCACAGGACTTGAGGCTATGTTGACCTCTACAGAGTAGGCCTCCACAGTATTTTAAATATGAATTTATTCTAACATTTTAAATGGGGTTATTTATATAGAAAACCTAAAATTTCACTTCTTCTTTCAAAAACTGGAAAAAAAAATAGAGTCACTGCGTTGTTTCTCTCACGGCAATGTTGAACTAAAGGCGAGAGATAGTCTCCACTTTGCTGGGCAGTTGAATACATAGCTGATTATTCCAAGTATCTGTTGCTAGTTATCATCTGACTCTAGGCCAATTTCATCCCTTAGTCATCTCCCAGTCTCTGTGAACCAAGCTTCTATGAAAACAATATGTGGCTCATCTGAGTGAGAAAATGAATAATCCTAAGTAAAAGGAGTGGATTTGTAAAGTTGAATATTATGTGGAAAAATTGGTATTGGCAGAGGTGGGAGGTGATGAAGAAAAGCTTTTTGTGTATATAACTAATTTCTGCTGTTGTTTTGTGGTAATCCACCTAAATTATAACTTTGGGATTTCTTAAATATGCATAACCACAAATATCTAGCAAATCAAGATTTCAACTGCAGCTGAAAGCTAAGGTTTTCTCTGGCTGACAGTGTAGACACCCATTTATATTCAGAGCATCATTTTAATTCCTTAAATAAAAGCAAAGGAACTGACCTGCATTTTTTTATGTTCTTAAGATAGGGTGAGAAGAGAAAGACATTTCTTACTGCAGTGGATGCTGCTGCCAGCCTGCCACATCCCCTGCACTGAGTGGGCACATCCATCCCCCAGTAGCACTGAGCATCACCACTAAGGGTACCCAGATGCTCTTTCTCCAGAGAACCGCCCTCTGAGAGAAGCCATCCCTCCCCCAAGACAGTCCGCCACCAGTAACTGACAGGGACTATATAGTTCTGGCTCCCTTGCCTCAAAGTGCAACTAAACCATGGTATAATTCATGCTCCAGAACTCCTTGTGGGACATAGACTGAAGTTAATTCCAAGTGAGATCAGATCCTTACTTTCTTTCCCTGTTCTATGCAGGAGATGAGGGATTGATCCCTGAGTTGGGAAATCTCCTGGAGGAGGGCATGGAAATCCACTCCACTATTCTTACCTGAATAGAGGAGCCTGGTGGGCTACAGTCCATAGGGTCGCAAAGAGTCAGACACGACTGAAGCGACTGAGCACGCATGCATCCCACTTCTCTTCTCCTGAGAGCACATCTTCAATAAATTGCCTTCATAAAAACCTGTCTCAGAGTCTGCTTTTGGGAACCTGAGTGAAGACACTTATCAACTCAGGAGATCCATCTGGTTCCTAGTACAAGGACTGGGTGGGTTCAAATACTCTGCAAATGTCTGAAAAAAGCAAGACTCTTTGTCCAGCCTGACACCTCTGCATCTGGGCCCTGATCAAGGACTCCCCCTAACTTGCATCCCCATTAGAAATTCATCCTGCTCTGGAGGCACCAGACATTCACCAGATCAAGGTACAGTAACCAATCATGTCAAAGATGTATAGGGCTGCCTCAGCCATCCCCGCCCGCCAGCAAATATAGATTTCTCTATAGATTCCATGCAGAAACAACCTACGAAAAAGCCCAATTCTCAATTCTGGGTCATATAAAGAAAACAGAGCAAGAGAGAGGAAAAGATTATCAAGAAATAAGGTCAAAATAATCAGAAGTTCTTGTAAACATTAAGAAAACCTGATTCTATAAATTTCCACTTTATCTGAAACACTGGCAATCCCATATGTAGCTCTAAGACTCTAATTGTTGACCCTTATCTTTCTTGCTTAATAACAGCTAAATTTAAGATTAATATGCAGAATGGTAAGTATGTTTTTCTGCTTGAGACTCCAAAGTTATGGATTCCAACGGTGCTGCAATATACTAAGGTGGTCTCAGATATTAGAAATGGAGGCAAGCTGCCAACTGTTATGTTTTCAAAGGTTCCATTTTTAGACAAGATGAAATTGATTTTGCATGTGAAGATTCAGGGCAGTGCAAAATGAAACCGACAATAATAGACAATAATGATACCCTCAAACTGAAGAATTTCCATCTTGAGAAATGATGGAAAAAACTTGAGAACTAATCTTTAAAAAAAAATCACCGCCAAACTGTAAAATGAAGAATGTTGTAGTTATGAGAGAGCAACCAACAGTAGTAAGGAGGGGAAAAATAGTGTTTTAAGAGGCAGGGAGGATTATATCAATTTCTAGTTTAAAGTCCTTGCTGTTTACTGAATTAGGCCTTTTTTATGAATTATCTAAACCTAAATGGAGAAGCCTTGGAACTTTATTTTACCCTTCTTATTTTATTGAATGAAATATTCTTTAAATTCTATAGTGCTTAACAATTTTCCAAAGTTTCACACATATGATTTCATTTAATAACCCTTTTCCCTCCTATTCCCATACTGTCCCTTCCCCTTCCCTCCCCCCACTGGTAACTTCTAGTTTATTCTCTATACCTGTGAGTCTGCTTCTTTTTAAATTATTATTATTCATTTAGTTTGTTAATTTTTTAGATTCCACATATAAGTAATGTCATACAGTATTTGTCTTCCCCTGTCTGACATATTTCACTTAGCATAATGCCTTCTGAGTCCATCCATGTTGTTGCAAATGGCAAAATTTCATTTTTATGGCTGAATAATATTCTATTGAATATATACATACATACACACACACATATATATATACACACACACACACATACCATGTCTTCTTTACCCATTTATCTGTTGATGGGCACTTTATTTGCTTCCATATCTTAGCAATTATAGGACTTCCCTGTAGCTCATATGGTAAAGAATCTGCCTGCAATGCAGGAGACCCTGGTTCAATCCCTGGGTCAGGAAGATCCCCTGGAGAAGGAAATGACATGCCACTCCAGTATTCTTGCCTGGAGAATCCCCAAGGACAGAGGAGCCTGGCAGGCTATAGTCCATGGGGTCGCAAAGTGTTGGACACAACTAAGCAACTAACACACACCTCTTAGCAAATATAAATACAGCTGCTGTGATCATTGGGGTGGATGTACATATTCGAACTGGTGTTTTTATTTCTTCAGGCTATATATCCAAGAGTAGAATTGCTGGATTATATGGTAGTTCTATTTTTCAATTTTTTGAGGAAGCTCTATACTGTATTTTACTTTAATTGACTCAGAAATCTGAATTTTGATTGGGTCCCATGAGAATTCTATACAAACGACTTGGAGATCATCTTTTGCAGCTTGTCTGAAGGAGTGTATATCTGGGGGCACATGACGGTAGAGTAAGGAACTGTCCTAGAGTTTTACATAAATTCTCTAGGTTGCACCTAACAGCAGTCCAGTTTATGGGAATCATTAAGCCTAGTCTATGGATTAGAAAACTGAGGCCCGGAACTTTAAGTCACTGATTGTTTTGACCATATCATAGGCAAAGTCTGAGTCTAACAAGTTATAGGATGGACCAACACTGGAAATACTGGCCTAATTTTCCCATATTCTATCTCTACCCATTGGAGTAAAGGGAAAGGGATTCTGTTGGGAGCACTTTGGCAGTACAGTCAGAGATCCCTTTGATTTAGGTCTAGAACTTTGTTTATAAATAGAAGGCAATACATCAGAGAAAAAGAAAAGAAAATTGAGTTCAGATCTCAGGTCTTCACATTACTAGCTGTGGAAACTTACCTAAGTTACCTTAATATAGTTAAGCTCAGTCCCAAGGGACATATAATACGCAATTCATCAGTTCAGTTTAGTCACTGAGTCATGTCCAACTCTTTGCAACCCCATGGACTGTAGCATGCCAGACTTCCCTGTCCATCACCAACTCCCAGAGCTTGCTCAAACTCATGTCCATGGAGTCAGTGATGCCATCTAAACATCTCATCCTCTGTTGTCCCCTTCTTCTGCCTTCAATCTTTCCCAGCATCAGGGTCTTTTCAAATGAGTTAGTTCTTCACATCAGGTGGCCAAAGTATTGGAGTTTCAGCATCAGTCCTTCCAATGAATATTTAGGACTGATTTCCTTTAGGATTGACTGGTTTGATCTCCTTGCTGTCCAAGGGACCCTCAGAGTCTTGTCCAACACCACAGTTCAAAAGCATCAATTCTTCAGTGCTCAGCTTTCTTTATGGTCCAATTCTCGCATCCATACATGACTACTAGAAAAACCATAGCTTTAACTAGATGGACCTTTGTTGGCAAAGTAATGTCTCTGCTTTTTAATATGCTTTCTAGATTGGCCATAGCTTTTCTTCCAAGGAGAAAGCGTCTTTTAATTTCATGGCTGCAGTCACCATCTGTAGTGATTTTGGAGCCCAAGAAAATAAAGTCTGTCACAGTTTCCATCATGTCCCCATCTATTTGCCATGAAGTGATGGGACTGGATGCCATGATCTTAGTTTTTTGAATTGAATTTTAAGCCAGCTTTTTACTCTCCTCTTTCACTTTCATCAAGAGGATCTTTAGTTCCTCTTTGCTTTCTGCCATAAGGGAGGTGTCATCTGTGTATCTGAGGTTATTGATATTTCTCCCAGCAATCTTGATTCCAGCCTGTGTTTCATCCGACCTGAATGGGGTGGTATTATTACTTACTTCATAGGGTGGTATTTAAGATTAAAATAATGCATGTAATCTTAGACCAGTGTCTAGCAAATAGCAAATTTTCATTAATGGTAGGGAAAAAGTAAACACGTTGACCTTTCTGGCATTTCACTTCCTTCAGGTCTCTAGTGATGTTGAAAGTGTTAGTCACTCAGTTGTGTCCAACTCTTTGAGACCCCATGGACTGTATCTGGCCATCTTCCTCTGTCCATGGGATTCTCCAGGTAAGAATACTAGAGTAGGTTGCCATTCCCTTCTCCAGAGAATCTTCCAGACCCAGGAATCGAACCTTCCCACATTGCAGACAGATTCTTTACAATCTGAGCCATGAGGACACCCCCTAGTGATGTTGACATACCACAAATATGATCTTCTTTTTTGGTTACCAAAAAATTTAAATTTAAATTCCTGTTTTCTACCAAAGTAGGAGTTCTTCATTGCTTTATTTATATTTATTGAGATGGCTGGATGGCATCATAGACTCAATGGACATGAGTTTGAGCAAACTCCAGGAGATAGTGACGGACAAGGAAGCCTGGTGTGCTGCAGTCTATCAGGTTGCAAAGAGTTGGATATGACTTAGCAACTGAACAACAAGTATTTCCCTGGTGGCTCAGATGGTAAAGCATCTGCCTTCAATGCTGGAGACCTGGGTTCAGTCCCTGGGTGGGGAAGATCTCCTGGAGAAGGCAGTGGCAACCCCCTCCAGTATTCTTGCTTGGAAAATCCCACGGATGGAGGAGCCTGGTAGGCTACAGTCCATGGGGTTGCAAAGAGTTGGACACAACTGACTTCACTTTCACTTTAGACCCCTTGGCCATCCTGATGTCCCTCCTAAAACTTAGGAGGGACATCATATTTTATGATTAAGGGACCTCATATTTTATTTTATCATATTATGATATAATATGATAAAATATTAAACATATTTTTAAATGTGTTCATTTTAAGTAAGAATATCTGGGGAAGAAAATGTGCATTCTTTCCCTCAGAGTTCTCAGTCTTATTTGAGAAGAGATTAAAGCACAAAGTGAGAAAATACCTCCTTGCAAGCCTGCAACATGGAGTGTGTGTGTATGTACATGTGTGAGTGTCAGTGTGCACACACAGAGGGTGCAGCTACAATAGAATTTGGTTTCTAAGGACTGAAAAGAGAAAATAACGAGAACAGTTAAAATGGAGCTATGTTATTTGGTGATATTTCTTCCATTATTAAGATGCTAGTTTATGTTCCAAGAACCTAGCTGGATAAAGTATGAACAGTGATTCATGTTGAAAATTCTCCAGGAGAAATAGGCTCCAGCTGTATGGGGGCAGGGCCTTTTCTTCAGGAAGATTTCCTCTGGTGATAGGAAGAAAAAAAAAAAAATGTTGACATTTCCCTCTAGTGGCAGAAAGGAAATAAAACTCACTGAGAAGGTAAGATTAGAGGTCTTCAGTGAAGTGCAGTGACATCCTTCCTTCCTTCTTTTTGAGTACAATAATTGGTTGTTAATTATAAGCTATGCATTGCCCAGACAAGGAATCTTCTGCATCAGAGAATTTGTAACTGAACTGGGAAAGTAAAAGTCACTCAGTTGTGTCCAACTCTGTGTGACCCTGTGGACTATACAGTCCATGGAATTCTCCAGACCAGAATACTGGAGTGGATAGCCTTTCCCTTCTCCAGGGGATCTTTCCAACCTAGGGATTGAACCCAGACCTCCAGCATTGCAGGCGGATTCTTTACCAGCTGAGACACAAGGGAAGCCCAAGAATACTGGAATGGGTAGCCTATCCCTTCTCCAGTGGATCTTCTTGACCCAGGAATCGAACCAGGGCCTCCTGCATTGCAGGAGGATTCTTTACCAACTGAGCTGTCAAGGAAGCCCCATGAACTGATCAGAGAAAAAGAGAAACCTGACTACTGAATGGTTCCAAGACAATTTTGTGAAGTAGGTGAAAAAATAAGGGATGATGTTCCTTTTTACAATGACTGAGCTTTCACTAGGTATCCATCTAAGGATAACAGAACTACTTCCCCTTAAGTTTTACCGCCAAGAATATTCTGGTCCTTTCTTGCTTTTACCTTCCTCTCCTTCCAAGGCCTTAATGCCTCATGGTTCTCTTTTCACCTTAGTACTCCTGTCCTTCTTCAGTGATCCACAACACCTTGTACTATCACTGACTTCATTGAATTATTTAAATTGCCCTAATAGTCAAAGCTATAATTTTTCTAGTAGTCAAAGAAGGCTGAGCACTGAGGAATTGATGGTTTTGAACTGTGGTGTTGGAAAAGACTCTTGAGAATCCCTTGGACTGCAAGGAGATCAAACTAGTCAATCTTAAAGGAAATCAACTCTGAATATTCATTGAAAAGACTGATGCTGAAGCTGAAGCTCCAATACTTTGGCCACCTGATGTGAAGAGCCAGAGCATTGGAAAAGACCCTGATGCTGGGAAAGATTGAAGGTAGGAGGAAAAGGGGACTGCAGAGGATGAGATGACTCAATGGATATGAATTTGAGCAAACTCCAGGAGATAGTGAAGGACAGAGAAAGCTAGCTTGCTGCAGTCCGTGGGGTTGCAAAGAGTCAGACTCAACTAAGTGACTGAACAACAACAACTCCTGTCCTTCGTCAGTGATCCACAACACCTTGTACTATCATTGAGTTCACTAAATTATTTTAAAATTGTATGTTTTTTGTCTATTTCTCCCCACTCCCACTAAATTTTTAACTCCTCACAGGCATGATCTAAATTTTATTCATCTTTGAATCACAAGTATCTCGGGGTCCAGAACTCAATAAACATTTGTTGAAATAAAGCATGTACATGTCAACAAACCATTAAATGAATAAGTTTAAAAATAATTTGATAATTTAACAAGCCTACTATTTAAACATATTAACTACATTTGATTTTATCAGTAAAATTGTGGGGAAAATACTTGAATTCAAAAGGAAAGCTTGAATAAAAGAACTGTAGAAAATAAGTGTGAGATTGTTCCTTCTGTAGTTTTCTAGAATTTAGCCTATTTAAAACTATGTTTGAAAATTATGTTTGAAAAATATGTTTGAGGGTGATCACATGGTTGGAAGGACTCAGGGACAGCTCTGTACACATTAAATAGCATCATGCAAAGATTGCTGTTGAATTGCAGTTCTTTCATTGTGGGGAGAATAGAAGGAAACCTAAGGCTTAAGAAATCTTACTCTCAGAATGAGAATGACATTCAGAACCTGAAACTAGCAACTGCTCCCCTTTCAAAACTTCATTTCCTCTAACTTCTTTTTCCTACTGAGAAAAAACTGATTATTTCTGATAGTCAGAAAGATAGGGATTTTATGACCCAAAGAATAGCAAAAATGAAAAATGATTAAATCATATGTGTAAATGAGAAGAAGAAATGTCATTCATGGTTATATCTGTCAGGAAAAAGCAGTAAAAAAGGCTTCCCTACAAGAAGTAAATGTAGAAGAGACATATATTTTCACATTCTAGATGAAGACACATGACTCAAATATAGGGCATATTTATATTTTAAATGCAAACACTCCTATATCAAGATCATTGTATGTGAGAGATACCAATATAGCCACAAAAATAAGCTGAGAACTTTTACTTTTAAGAAGGATGTAGTAGATCAAGGCAAGACAAAGGCCTCATGGTGAAAATTAGGAAATGTTGGATACATTACAAAAAAATCATTTTCAAAGCATCAGAGAGATATGGTAGCAAAGAGAAAAAGCAAAGAATTATTAAAATTTCAGCTCCTTTTTTGCATTAATTGACAGTTCAGTTCAGTTCAGTCACTCAGTCGTGTCCGACTCTTTGTGACCCCATGAATTGCAGCACGCCAGGCCTCCCTGTCCATCACCAACTTCTCCTCCTGCCCCCAATCCCTCCCAGCATCAAAGTCTTTTCCAATGAGTCCACCTCTTCACATGAGGTGGACAAACTACTGGAGTTTCAGCTTTAGCATCATTCCTTCCAAAGAAATCCAGGGCTGATCTCCTTCAGAATGGACTGGTTGGATCTCCTTGCAGTCCAAGGGACTCTCAAGAGTCTTCTCCAACACTACAGTTCAAAAGCATCAATTCTTCGGCGCTCAGCCTTCTTCACAGTCCAACTCTCACATCCATACATGACCACAGGAAAAACCATAGCCTTGACTAGACGAACCTTTGTTGGCAAAGTAATGTCTCTGCTTTTGAATATGCTACCTAGGTTGGTCATAACTTTCCTTGCAAGGAGTAAGCGTTTTTTAATTTCATGGCTGCAGTCACCATCTGCAGTGATTTTGGAGCCCCAAAAAATAAAGTCTGCCACTGTTTCCACTGTTTCCCCATCTATTTCCCATGAAGTGATGGGACCGGATGCCATGATCTTTGTTTTCTGAATGTTGAGCTTTAAGCCAACTTTTTCACTTGAAGAAAGTAGGGAAAACCACTAGACCATTCAGGTATGACCTAAATCAAATCCCTTATGATTATACAGTGGAAGTGAGAAATAGATTTAAGGGCCTAGATCTGATAGATAAAGTGCCTGATGAACTATGGACTGAGGTTCATGACATTGTACAGGAGACAGGGATCAAGACCATCCCCATGGAAAAGAAATGCAAAAAAAAAAAAAAAAAAGGCATTAATTGACAAGCTAACCCTAAAAATTATACAGAAATGCAAAGGACCCACGTATAAATCAATACATTTGTAGTAGATAGATTTTCAGCAAAAAGAATGAATGTGATCTTTAACTCACATTATACATCGAAAATTAACTTAAAGCAGATCATATACTCACATGTCAAAGTGAAAACAAAACTCCTAGACCAAAAATTGAATTAAATCTTCATGACTTTGGGTTAGAAAGTAGATTCTTAGATATGACATCAAGATCACAAGTGACAAAGGAAGAGAGGAAGAAAAAAGGGACTACATCAAAAGTGAAAAAAAAAAAAAGAAACACTTTGTGCTGCAAATAATACCACCAAGAAATTGAGAGTACAAGTCACAGAATGAGAGAACATATTTGCAGATACTACAAGATACCTGCACCCAGAATATATAAAGAAGACTTACAACTCAACAATAAAAAGAACTCGATTTAAAAACAGACAAAGAATTTAAGTGGACATTTCTCTAAAGATATATAAACAAGTTCAACATCATCTGTCATTAATGAAATGCCATCAAAACCACACTTGGCTGCCACTTCCACATATACTAGGATGGTTATAATCTAAAACACGCAGTAGCGACCAGGGTTGGCAAGGATGTGGAGAAACTAGAGCTCTCAGACATTGCTAGTGGGATGTGAAAGGGTACAGCCACTTTGGAAAATAGTCTGAGTTCCTCAAAAATGAAACATACAGTAACCATATACTCTTGCAATTACACTTCTAATGTATGCCCAAGAGAAAGGAAAACATACAAAATGTGTACACAAATATTCATGGCAGCATTACACATAATGGCCAAAAAATGGTAGCAAAATGTTCATTAAATGATGTGTGAATAAATAAAATGTGGTATATCCTTCAATGGATTATTACTTAGCCATAAAAGGAATGAAATACTGATACATGCTGCAATACAGACGATCCTTGAAAACATCCCAAGCTAAGCCAAAGAAACCAGTTACAAAAGTTACGAAAGGCTACAGGTTGTACAATTCTATGTGTATGACATTTCCACACTAGGCAAATCCACAGGGAGAGAAAGTATATTAGTGGTTTCCTGGGAATGTAGGGGAGAGAGAATGGGAGTTTCTTTAGAGGGTGATGAAAATATTTTGGAATTATAGCACTGATACTTGCACAACTTGATGAAAATACTAAAAACTATCTGTACACTTTAAAACTGATTTTTATGGCATATGAATCTCATTTGAAAAGTCAATAGCAGTCTAAATCATCTCATTTTTCCAGGATAGATCAATAAATCTGATGTATTTCTGAGGCATGTTGGACAGAGAAATCTGTGTGATCTGAATCTTAATGACACAGTACTCTGTGGGGCTCAGAAAGCTGCATCTCTGAATGTGGCATTGACTCTGTCTTTTTTGCAACTAACTGTGCTCTTCTCTCCCCCACTGCTAACCTCTGGGGACTGCAGGACCCAGCAGAAGGGCACGAAGCAGTCTTTCCCAGTCCCGGTTCCCCATGGGGGAGGCCTGGCAATTTTCTCTACTCAAGGGGAAAGTTTCTTGTGTCAAACTCATCCATTAAGAGTGACTCAATCAAGGATGATCCTAAGGCCCATCTTTCTTTCTGTATTTGGGTGAACAGGGCAAGAGCCTTCTGATAGAGGGCTAAGAGACCTCCCATCTATGGAGTCATTTGCAATAAAAATGGGTAAAATCAGTCAAAAAGATGAATTTCTCATTTGCATCCCACAGAGGCAAACAGGAAATCCTTCTGATGGCTATCTAGCTAACATGTTTTAGCTTAGTGATGACTCACCCTCCATTCTCTGGTGTATTTCTAGCAAGCACCCTAACCACAGCCTAAGTCCATGAGGGCTTCCAGGTCTTGATGATTCCCTGTTATCCCCTTCCTTCCATCTCTCAGGTTGCCTGAAATCTGACAAGGATAGACTAATAAGATATAAATGCTACAAACGGTTTGCTAGCAAAAGTGGTGACACAGGGGAAAAAAACCCAAATGCTTTCTATTATAATAAGTTAAGAATACACCCGAAAACAGGGCCTCAAAGGCAACTGAAAAAAAAATTTTTAATGACCTATGTTAAGACCAGAAAATAATTACTTTTATATTTTTTTATTTAATTTATTTTAATTGGAGGCTAATTACAATATTGTATTGGTTTTGCCATACATGAGCATGAATCCACCATGGGAATACATGTGTTCCCCATCCTGAACCCCCCTCCCACCTCCCTCCCTGTACCATCCCTCTGGGTCATCCCAGTGCACCAGCCCCAAGCATCCTGTATCCTGCATCGAACCTGGACTGGCGATTCTTTTCACATATGATATTATACATGTTTCAGTGCCATTCTCCCAAGTCATCCCACCCTCTCCCTCTCCCACAGAGTCCAAAAGACTGTTCTATACATCTGTGTCTCTTTTGCTGTCTCCGTATACAGGGTTATTGTTACCATCTTTCTAAATTCCATATATATGCGTTAGTATACTGTATTTGTGTTTTTATTTCTGGCTTACTTCACTCTGTATAATAGGCTCCAGTTTCATCCACATCATTAGGACTGATTCAAATGTATTCTTTTTAATGGCTGAGTAATATTCCATTGTGTATACGTACCACAGCTTTCTTATCCATTCATCTGCTGATGGACATCTAGGTTGCTTCCATGTCCTGGCTATTATAAACAGTGCTGTGATGAACATTGGGGTACATGTGTCTCTTTCAATTCTGGTTTCCTCAGTGTGTATGCCCAGCAGTGGGATTGCTGGGTCATAAGGCAGTTCTATTTCCAGTTTTTTAAGGAATCTCCACACTGTTCTCCATAGTGGCTGTACTAGTTTGCATTCCCACCAACAGTGTAAGAGGGTTTTACACCTCCAGCATTTATTGCTTGTTGACTTTTGGATCGCAGCCATTCTGACTGGCATGAAATGGTACCTCATTGTGGGTTTGATTTGTATTTCTCTGATAATGAGTGATGTTAGCATCTTGTCGTGTGTTTGTTAGCCATCTGTATGTCTTCGTTGGAGAAATGTCTCTATACAGATCAATGGAACAAAATAGAAAGCCCAGAGATAAATCCACGCACCTATGGACACCTTATCTTTGACAAAGGAGGCAAGAATATACAATGGAGAAAAGACAATCTCTTTAACAAGTGGTGCTGGGAAAACTGGTCAACCACTTGTAAAAGAATGAAACTAGAACACTTTCTAACACCATACACAAAAATAAACTCAAAATGGATTAAAGATCTAAGCATAAGACCAGAAACTATAAAACTCCTAGAGAACATAGGCAAAACACTCTCCGGCAAAAATCACAGCAGGATCCTCTATGACCCACCTCCCAGAATAGTGGAAATAAAAGCAAAAATAAACAAATGGGACCTAATTAAAATTAAAAGCTTCTGCACAACAAAGGAAACTATAAGCAAGGTGAAAAGACAGCCTTCAGAATGGGAGAAAATAATAGCAAATGAAGCAACTGACAAACAACTAATTTCAAAAATATATAAGCAACTCCTGCAGCTCAATTCCAGAAAAATAAATGACCCAATCAAAAAATGGGCCAAAGAACTAAGTAATTACTTTTGAAAGAATTCTAAGCTCCTATCATTAAAAAAAAATTATTAATTGGAGTGTACTTGCTTTACAATGTTGTGATGGTTTTTTCCATAGAACAATGTGATAGCTCAATGGGTAAAGAAAAGAATCTTCCTGCAATGCAGGAGACACAGAAGAGATGGTTTCAATCCCTGGGACAGGAAGACCCCCTGGAGGAGGAAATGGCAACCTACTCCAGTATCCTTGCCTGAAAAATTCCATGGACAGGGTCACAAAGAGTTAGACACGACTGAGCGACTAAACAGAAATCAGCCATAAGTATAAAAGCAGAGACATCACTTTGCCAACAAAGGTCTGTATAGTCAAAGCTATGGTTTTTCCAGTAGTCATGTATGGATGTGAGAGTTGGACCATAAACAAGGCTGAGTGCCTAAGAACTGATGCTTTCACACTGTGGTGCTAGAGAAGACCCATCAAAGTCCCTTGGACAACAAGGAGATCAAACCAGTCAATCCGAAAGGAAACCAGTCCTGAATATTCATTGGAAGGACTGATGCTAAAGTTGAAGTTCCCAAACTTTGGCCACCTGATGTGAAGAGCTGACTCACTGGAAAAGACCCTGATGCTGGGAAAGATTGAGGGTGAGAGAAGAGGGTGACAGAGGATGAGATGATTAGATAGCATCACCAACTCAATGGAGATGAGTTTTCACAAACTCTAGGAAATAGTGAAGGACAGGGAAGCCTGGCATGCTGCAGTCTATAGGGTGGCAGAGTTGGACACAACTTAATGACTAAACAGCAACAACAATACATATATATATCCCTTCTCTCTTGAGCCTCCCTCCCCCCTTTCCCATCCAACCCCTCTAGGTCATCACAGAGCACCGGGCTCGGCTCCCTGTGTTATACAGCATAAACTGCTATCATTTTTTATAAAATGATAATTTAAACAGTTAATTGTATAGAGGTTTTTTTTTTTTTTAAATGACCCCTCCTCCAATATCTAAAAATATCTTACTTTCTAGAGCCACTAACTGAGAGCCACTTCTGATCCAGCTGGTCCAGTTGCACCTGAATTCCTCTTTCTGGCTGTTTTTTCCTATTCTTAGGCTGACAGTGATGAATAATAATAGTAGGACTAAGCCAACCTTGTTCCGCATTGGGAAATGAAGAATTGGACCAGAGTAAAGACAGCCAGTGATTGCAAACAGAAAGAGGCAGAAGCTGGAACACGGCTGTACAATGACCTGGAAAGCACTTTAATATTCTGATGCTCAGGTTACATCCTCAACCTGTTAAATCAGAATTTCTGTGCATGGAATCCAAGCATCAGTGTTTTCCAAAAGCAAACTAGATGTCCTCAAAGGAATGGATAAAAAGAGATGTGGTACTTATGGCTGCTAGAGGAAAGGGTGTGGGGAAGGGATAGTTAGGGAGTTTGGGATGGATAGATACACACTGCTATATAAAACTGATAAGCAACAAAGACCTACTATATAGCACAGGGAACACTGCTCAATGTTACATGGCAGCCTAGTTGGGAGGGGAATTTGGGGAAGAATAGATAATGTATACATAAGGCTGAGTCTCTTAGCTTTTTACCTGAAACTATCGCTGCAACTATCATAACATTGTTAATTGGCTATACCTCAGTACAAAATAAAAAGGCTTTAAAAAAAACTGTTCCAATGAATACTGGGCTAGAGGAAAGAGACAGATGATCCTAACATTTCTAACTCAAGTTCAGTTCAGTTCAGTCACTCAGTCATGTCCAACTCTTTGCGACCCCATGAATCGCAGCACGCCAGGCCGCCCTGTCCATCACCAACTCCCGGAGTTCACCCAGACTCACGTCCATCGAGTCAGTGATGCCATCCAGCCATCTCATCCTCTGTCGTCTCCTTCTCCTCCTGCCCCCAATCCGTCCCAGCATCAGAGTCTTTTCCAGTGAGTCAACTGGGTATTGTTTTTGCTTTGGCTCCATCCCTTCATTCTTTCTGGAGTTATTTCTCCACTGATCTCCAGTAGCATATTGGGCGCCTACTGACCTGGGGAGTTCCTCTTTCAGTATCCTATCATTTTGCCTTTTCATACTGTTCACGGGCAGTTTGATTCCATGTAATTATTCGAGAACCCTAAGCTCTCAGCTCCGCTACCATCTTCAAGCAAAGAGTAAAACCGTTCTTCCAGCTGTATTCCATTCTCTCAGCTGTAATTCCTCCTTTTGACATTTTCCCCAATTAAGATACCTTTGAGGTTCAAGTTAATTTGGTTTTATCTTATATGTATCTATTGCACAGGTGTTGTAAACAGGGGTTTTCTCTAATCACTGTCATTCTCTATCTCATTCCTCACCTACACTCTACGCCTAAAGGCTAGAGATTCTCAAAGCATGATTTCTAGACCTCGAGCATCAGTATTACCTGGAAATGCACAGAAATGTTGGTTCCTGGGACCCACCTGCCGAACCAGAAATTCTAGGGGTGGAGTCCAGTAGTCTGTGTTTTAACAAACCTGCAGGTGATGCTGACACATGCTAGAACTTGAAAACCATTGCTCTGGCAAGAAGCACTGGATTAAGTGCTTCACTGCTGTGAAGCTCAAAGCCAACCAGTCAGCATAGAGCCTTTAGAAGAGGTACAGAGAACCTGGAGGCAATGTTATGACAGGACACAGAAGCTGCCTTGAGGCTAAATAATTAGAGCAACATAAGCATTGTTAGCATCAGGGGGCTAAAGGGACCATGACCCTTAAGTGTCTTTCTGCTTTGCTTTCCACCAACCTCTTCTATCTCCTCTGTATCCATGGATTTTCCTTCAGTTAAACAGCTATCTGTTGGAGATATACGTGTTCCAATTTTGAACATATGTCCTCTCAAAGGCAGCAGCTCTCTGCCTTAAGTCTTCCAAAATATGAATGTACATAGCGCTTGTAATTTCATTAGCCGGGAGCCAAATAAAAAGGCACAATTCATGGAAAGAACAAGGAGCTTGGCTTCAGTCCCAGACACTTAACTCATCAATAAATATTTATTTATTCTATGAGGACAATATTATGATAGTTCTTGTTAACAACTGGCCTAACATTCACTTGGGGAGCTTATTTTTATTTTTACATGTTTGCATGGTGGCCTAATATACCTTGTTCTGGCTCTCACCTTCTTCCCATCTACTTGCTACACAGAAGCCAAAAGATTCTTTCAAAAAGAATATCTCATTGTATTACATAATTCCTTCCTTAAAACTCTCTTAATAACTTTAAATGTGCTTGAAATAAACCCTAAATTTATTTCAAAAGCCTGCAAGTCTTCAGGCTCCCCTGTACCTTCTTGCTTCTTCTGCCACTATCTTCCCTTTCAAGGCACTATCCTCTGGTCACCGTGGTCTTGCTTTTCCTCAACAAGTCAGTCTCCTTCTCACCACAGTGTCTTTGCACTTGCTGCTCACTTGCCTAGAAAGGTCCTCTCCGTATTTTCACATGGTTTTTGTGGCTCAGATGGTAAAGAATCCACGTGCAATGCAGGAGACCCAGGTTTGATCCCTGGGTTGGGAAGATCCCCTGGAGATGAGAACGACTACCCACTCCAGTATTCTTGCCTGGAGAATCCTATGGACAGAGGAGCTTTGTGGGCTACAGTCCATGGGGTCACAAAGAGTTGGATATGACTGAGTGACTTTCACTTTCTCTGTTTATTTAGGTCTCAAGTCAAACATGGAGAAGGCAATGGCACCCCACTCCAGTAATCTTGCCTGGAAAATCCCATGGATGGAGGAGCCTGGTAGGCTCCAGTCCATGGGGTCGCTAAGAGTCAGACATGACTGAGTGACTTCACTTTCACTTTTCACTTTCATCCATTGGAGAAGGAAATGGCAACCCACTCCAGTGTTCTTGCCTTGAGAATCCCAGGGATGGGGGAGCCTGGTGGGCTGCCGTCTATGGGGTCGCACAGAGTCGGAAATGACTGAAGCGACTTAGCAGCAGCAGCAGCAAGTCAAACATTAACTTTTGCAGGAAACATGAGCACATACTCAGTTAGCAATCCTTACACTGCTGCTGTTATACTCTTTATGTAGCATTTAAAACTAGCTAAGCACATGTATCAATGTATATATCTATCCATTCACTTTTCTGCATGTTGTTTCTTAAGGACTTCGTTTTTCTTCTGTTACCTCTCATCTAGAATCTAAGTTCCCAAAAAACAGGGGAATTTTTTGTCTTGTTCATTCCTGTATTTCTAGATGTAATAGGATAATAAACATTTTATGAATATATAAAAGTGAATAAATGCATATGCCATAAAATATTTTGAAGAATAATAGTATATAAAGTTTTCCTTAAAAAAACTAATCATTTATAAGGTGCTAGTAAACCTGAATCATTAGCTAGTATCATGTTATAAAATCTGAATTAGTTAGGGGTGTTACAGAAACCAGTACTTGAGAAACCAAGCACCACAGTCTGAGAGTTAGAGAACTCTAACTTTTTTTTACGCTGGCGGGCCCAAAGGAGTTAACACTCCAAACTCTGAGTCCTGAACAAAGGGATTACAGAGTTTTTATAGACAGGCTGTAGTGGGCAGCACTAGCTGTTAATAGGCTGGGTTTCTCACGCATGGGAATAGCAGTCAAGATGGAGAGGGGGATGCCTGGCCTGGACAGGCATGATTAAGCAGGTTTGCAGGGGCTGGGCAATTGCGAAGAGCGGGACAAGGTGAGTGAGATAAACTCCATTTCCTAGTATTACAAGTCCCCACTTTCTGAGACTACCTGACCTACGTGATCTAGACTTTGCAAGGGGCAAGCTGAGTTACAGAGGCAGAAGGAGAAGGAAGTTATGTAAAATTTTAACTTTTTCTCTTCAGGGGAAGTCTAGACATATTTTTAATATAGAATATTGGTGTGCAAAGGGGTATTAAAAGTTTATTATCCTTTCACAGAGCAGGAATGTTTCCAACCATCAAATAGAAAAAAAATCTTTTTGAAGAAAAGTATCAACCACTTCCTTTTGCTCACTGTGAAGTCTTTGGACCCTGGAATGTAGTATGACAGGTGATTCAAATTTAGATAATATCTCCCCCACCTTCCATAGAAGGCTAATTTGCAAACCATATTCATATTCTCTAATAAGTAAGTGTAACCCAATAAGCAAGAAGATTTACTTGGCTCATGCAGTGGGCTTATCTTTAAGGTAAAAGAGAAAAACACAGTGAGTTTCCAAGTGCAATTTTCATTAAAAAAATCTGTGTCAGAAATAAATGGTTTGAAGGCAGAGGTTCCAGGTTTCGAGAGCCAGTGCTATGTAAGTCACCCAGTGCAGGGACCCCTGCAATATTCTGTAATATCCATGACAGCTTATCCTTGATCATCTCCAGCCTATTACTTCACTAGACAACCCAATCCACAATTGAAAAGTTTGAATTATAAGATAATTCTTTCCAAACATGTCTTTAAATCCGCCTCTAAATCTTTCCTATCTGCCTGCTATATAGGTCAACACAAATGAGTCTGTCCCCTTTCCCACATGACATTCCTTCAAACATGAAACCATATGCATTCTTCCTTTTTCTCTTTCCAGATCAAGTTTTCTCATTAGTCATTAGCTGTTTCTTCTGTGCATTGTTTCCAAGACCCTATCATTATCGTTCTATTCCTTTATATATGCTCCAATTGATCAATGTGCGTGCTTGTGTGATCAGCTGTGTCCAACTCTTTGTGACCCTATGGACTATAGCCTACCAGGTTCCTCTATTCATGGAATTTTCCAGGCAAGAATACTGGAGTGGGTTGCCATTTCCTCCTCCAGGGGATCTTCCAGACCCAGGGATCAAACCTGTGTCTCCTGCATTGGCAGGCAGATTCTTTACCACTGTACCACCTGGGATGCCCCCAATTGATCAATATCCCTCTTAAAATGTAAATTCCAGAGGGAAACCGAACATTTAACAAATGGCTTGACTGTTTCATGGTATACAATGCTGTCGTTCTCCTTGTTTTGGTCCTGTGCCCAGAATAAGACAGTTAGGGTTTTGACAGCTTTGTCACAGTTGACTCATATTTAGAACATATGGATTAAGACTCACTTTAGTGTTGTCCTAAATCCTCTGCCAAGTTTTACAGAAGGGTACACAATGACCAGGGATAATTAGGTTAACTTGGGGTTTTCTAGACTTTCAAGGATTTCAGTTTAGTTACCACTAAAGGCAAGAATTCCTTCTTACTTGATGTACTTTCTAGGTGGGTTTAACATTTAATCATCTATTCTGGTTCTTTGACTTTGATGGCTCTTTATCAGAAAATCTTGTTATAATATTCTGGCCCTCAAAAAGAGGTTTCCAGGAACAAAGAGCAGGGAACCTGAAGGCAGCTTGTCAAACCTCTCGTTTCTTTCCAGGTACAAACTCAAATGCTAACCCACAAGTCTCCCTGGTCAGTTGCTAATTTGTCTGCTTATCTTTTTTCCCATCTAAACAATAGCCACACTTTAATAAAGGGTTAAATACAGTGCAGCAACAGCAGAACTGTGATTCCAGATGGCCGAAACATTTCCTGCCAAGACCTTGGGAATTGTTTCTTCTCTCGTTCTCACAAATGCTGACTTTCTGACCTCCAAGGCATGCCCTAAGGTTTGTGTTTTTCAGTATTCACCCCAAAGTATGAGGTGATCTAATCTAACTAGGTCCTTCCTGGCTTGTTTTAAACTTGCTACTGGCAAGTAGAATGGAACAGTGTGAAATTAAGACAGAAACATTCCTGATTTAGGAATTTACCGTGATTATCACACTTTATGATCTAAGGCATTTATAATCCTGATTTTTTTTTTTTTTTTGGACATCTTGAGTATGCTACTGTCTATGCACAGGGGCTGCAATCACTAAGCAAGTGTCCAGTGAATGAAGTAACTAGCATTACAGGCTTTCCTGTAGGTTTCCCATATGCAGCTAGATGCACAAGATATTCAACATCTGTCACTGACCAAATGGACCATTACTCTCTTAGCTTAACAAATTCCCGGTGGGGCTAGGCAGAGAACCATTATGACAAAGTCATTATCTCTTTTTTCTCTCTGAAGTCTGCTTTCCCTGGTTCTGAACCCCCGTCTTCCCTTCCCAAGACTCAATACCTTCAGTCATCCATTTAGTTGTCCACAGCCCTTACTGAAAGACTGCACTCAGACTTGCATTTTGTAGCATTACCTATAGTTCCCTCCAAAAAACAAACACCCAAATCCAGGTCTGTCCTCTGCCCCTTATTCTCAAAGCCCCAAAGTATGTCTAGAAAATTAACCCAAGAAATCTAGTGTGTAAAGATAGGAATAATATTGAGAGTTTTTTAGCCTAGTGGTTAAGCTTAGTAGCTTTCAGAGACAAACTGCCTGGTTTGGAGGCCAGCTCTACCAACTAATGGTGAAACCAGGGGCAAGTTATTTAACTTTTCTGTGCCTTAATTTTTCTCATTTGTACACCAGGGCTAATAGCATCTACTTCATAGGGTTGTAAGTAGTATTTAGTTTATGCAAAAATTTTAAATATCTGGCACATAATACATACTCAGTAAACACTATCCATTACTTCTTCCAGTCAGTTTCAGTTCCATACTTGAGAGGTTTTTGTTCAGAGGGGTAACAGTAACCACTGCTTTGGGGGAATTTTAGAATCCAGAAAAACATACTGGTACCCTTCAAACTGGGGCTTCCCAGGTGGTGCCAGTGGTAGAGAACCCGCCTGCCAACACAGGAGGTGCAAGAGATGCAAGTTCCATCCCCTGGAGGAGGGCTTGGCAACCCACTCCAGTATTCTTGCCTGGAGAATCCCATGGACAGAGGAGTCTGGCGGGCCACAGTCCATAGGGTCACAAAGAGTTGGACATGACTGAAGCAACTTATGCACACACACTTCAAATGACGTTAATTAGGTACTCAGCTATCTTTAGGAATA